>NC_053493.1:10455060-10755060 GCF_905171775.1 Rana temporaria
TGGGGGAGATCTGAGGTCTGAATGTACAGGAATGGGGGAGATCTGAGGTCTGAAGGTACAGGAATGGGGAGATCTGAGGTCTGAAGGTACACGAATTGGGGAGATATGAAGTCTTAAGGTACAGGTATGGGGGAGATCTGAGGTCTGAAGGTACAGGTATGGAGGAGATCTGAGGTCTGAAGGTACCGGTATGAAGGAGATCTGAGGTCTGAAGGTACAGGTATGGGGGAGATCTGAGGTCTGAAGGTACAGGAATGGGGGAGATATGAGGTCTGAAGGTACAGGAATGGGGGAGATCTGAGGTCTGAAGGTAGAGGTATGGGGGAGATCTGAGGTCTGAAGGTACAGGAATGGGGAGATCTAAGGTCTGAAGGTACAGGAATGGGGGAGATCTGAGGTCTGAATGTACAGGTATGGGGAGATATGAGGTCTGAAGGTACAGGAATGGGGAAATCTGAGGTGTGAAGGTACAGGAATGGGGGAGATCTGAAGGTACAGGAATGGGGGAGATCTGAGGTATGGAGGTGCAGGAATGGGGGAGATCTGAGGTCTGAAGGTACAGGAATGGGGGAGATCTTAGGTCTGAAGGTACAGGAATGGGGAGATCTGAAGTCTGAAGGTACATGAATGGGGAGATCTGAGGTCTGAAGGTACAGGAATGGGGGAGATCTGAGGTCTGATGGTACAGGAATGGGTGAGATCTAAGGTCTGAATGTACAGGAATGGGGGAGATCTGAGGTCTGAATGTACAGGAATGGGGAAGATCTGAGGTCTGAATGTACAGGAATGGGGGAAATCTGAGGTCTGAAGGTACAGGTATGGGGGAGATCTGAGGTCTGAAGGTACAGGAATGGGGGAGATCTGAGGTCTGAATGTACAGGAATGGGGGAGATCTGAGGTCTGAAGGTACAGGAATGGGGAGATCTGAGGTCTGAACGTACACAAATTGGGGAGATCTGAGGTCTGAAGGTACAGGAATTGGGAGATCTGAGGTCTGAAGGTACAGGAATGGGGGAGATCTGAGATCTGAAGGTACAGGAATGTGAAGATCTGAGTTATGGAGGTGCAGGAATGGGGGAGATCTGAGGTCTGAAGGTACTGGAATTGGGGAGATCTCAGGTCTGAAGGTACAGGAATGGGGAGATCTGAGGTCTGAAGGTACAGGAATGGGGAGATCTGAGGTCTGAAGGTACAGGAATGGGGGAGATCTGAGGTCTGAAGGTACAGGAATGGGTGAGATCTAAGGTCTGAATGTACAGGAATGGGGGAGATCTGAGGTCTGAATGTACAGGAATGGGGGAGATCTGAGGTCTGAAGGTACAGGTATGGGGGAGATCTGAGGTCTGAAGGTACAGGAATGGGGAGATCTAAGGTCTGAAGGTACATGAATGGGGGAGATCTGAGGTCTGAAGGTACAATACAGGAATGGGGAGATCTGAAGTCTGAAGGTACAGGAATGGGGAGATCTGAGGTCTGAAGGTACAGGAATGGGGGAGATCTGAGATCTGAAGGTACAGGAATGGGGAGATCTGAGGTCTGAAGGTACAGGAATGGGAAGATCTGAGGTATGGAGGTGCAGGGATGGGGGAGATCTGAGGTCTGAAGGTACAGGAATGGGGGAGATCTTAGGTCTGAAGGTACAGGAATGGGGAGATCTGAGGTCTGAAGGTACAGGAATGGGGAGATCTGAGGTATGGAGGTGCAAGAATGAGGGACATCTGAGATCTAAAGATACAGGAATGGGGAGATCTGAGGGCTGAATGTACAGAAATGGGGAGATCTGAGGTCTGAAGGTAAAGGAATGGGGGAGATCTGAGGTATGGAGGTGCAGGAATGGGTGAGATCTAAGGTCAGAATGTACAGGAATGGGGGAGATCTGAGGTATGGAGGTGCAGGAATGGGTGAGATCTAAGGTCTGAATGTACAGGAATGGGGGAGATCTGAGGTCTGAAGGTAAAGGAATGGGGGAGATCTGAGGTATGGAGGTGCAGGAATGGGTGAGATCTAAGGTCTGAATGTACAGAAATGGGGAGATCTGAGGTCTGAAGGTAAAGGAATGGGGGAGATCTGAGGTATGGAGGTGCAGGAATGGGTGAGATCTAAGGTCTGAATGTACAGGAATGGGGGAGATCTGAAGTCTGAAGGTACAGGAATGGGGAGATCTGAGGTCTGAATGTACAGGAATGGGGGAGATCTGAAGGTACAGGAATGGGGGAGATCTGAGGTCTGAAGGTACAGGAATGGGAAGATCTGAGGTATGGAGGTGCAGGAATGGGGGAGATCTGAGGTCTGAAGGTACAGGAATGGGGGAGATCTTAGGTCTGAAGGTACAGGAATGGGGAGATCTGCGGTCTGAAAGTACAGGAATGGGGAGATCTGAGGTATGGAGGTGCAAGAATGAGGGACATCTGAGATCTAAAGGTACAGGAATGGGGAGATCTGAGGGCTGAATGTACAGAAATGGGGAGATCTGAGGTCTGAAGGTAAAGGAATGGGGGAGATCTGAGGTATGGAGGTGCAGGAATGGGTGAGATCTAAGGTCTGAATGTACAGGAATGGGGAGATCTGAGGTCTGAAGGTAAAGGAATGGGGGAGATCTGAGGTATGGAGGTGCAGGAATGGGTGAGATCTAAGGTCTGAATGTACAGGAATGGGGGAGATCTGAGGTCTGAATGTACAGGAATGGGGGAGATCTGAGGTCTGAATGTACAGGAATGGGGGAGATCTGAGGTCTGAAGGTACAGGAATGGGGGAGGTCTAAGGTCTGAAGGTACAGGAATGGGGGAGATCTGAGGTCTGAAGGTACAGGTATGGGGAGATCTGAGGTCTAAAGGTACATGAATGGGGAGATCTGAAGTCTGAATGTACAGGAATGGGGAGATCTGAGGTCTGAAGGTACAGGAATGGGGAGATCTGAGGTCTGAAGGTACAGGAATGGGGGAGATCTGAGATCTGAAGGTACAGGAATGGGGAGATCTGAGGTCTGAAGGTACAGGAATGGGAAGATCTGAGGTATGGAGGTGCAGGAATGGGGGAGATCTGAGGTCTGAAGGTACAGGAATGGGGGAGATCTTAGGTCTGAAGGTATAGGAATGGGGAGATCTGAGGTCTGAAGGTACAGGAATGGGGAGATCTGAGGTATGGAGGTACAAGAATGAGGGACATCTGAAATCTAAAGGTACAGGAATGGGGAGATCTGAGGGCTGAATGTATAGAAATTGGGAGATCTGAGATCTGAAGGTAAAGGAATGGGGGAGATCTGAGGTATGGAGGTACAAGAATGAGGGACATCTGAGATCTAAAGGTACAGGAATGGGGAGATCTGAGGGCTGAATGTATAGAAATTGGGAGATCTGAGATCTGAAGGTAAAGGAATGGGTAAGATCTAAGGTCTGAATGTACAGGAATGGGGGAGATCTGAGGTATGGAGGTGCAGGAATGGGTGAGATCGAAGGTCTGAATGTACAGGAATGGGGGGGATCTGAGGTCTGAAGGTAAAGGAATGGGGGAGATCTGAGGTATGGAGGTGCAGGAATGGGTGAGATCTAAGGTCTGAATGTACAGAAATGGGGAGATCTGAGGTCTGAAGGTAAAGGAATGGGGGAGATCTGAGGTATGGAGGTGCAGGAATGGGTGAGATCTAAGGTCTGAATGTACAGGAATGGGGGAGATCTGAGGTCTGAAGGTACAGGAATGGGGAGATCTGAGGTCTGAAGGTACAGGAATGGGGGAGATCTGAAGGTACAGGAATGGGGGAGATCTGAGGTCTGAAGGTACAGGAATGGGAAGATCTGAGGTATGGAGGTGCAGGAATGGGGAAGATCTGAAGGTACAGGAATGGGGGAGATCTTAGGTCTGTAGGTACAGGAATGGGGAGATCTGCGGTCTGAAAGTACAGGAATGGGGAGATCTGAGGTATGGAGGTGCAAGAATGAGGGACATCTGAGATCTAAAGGTACAGGAATGTGGAGATCTGAGGGCTGAATGTACAGAAATGGGGAGATCTGAGGTCTGAAGGTAAAGGAATGGGGAGATCTGAGGTATGGAGGTGCAGGAATGGGTGAGATCTAAGGTCTGAATGTACAGGAATTGGGGAGATCTGAGGTCTGAAGGTAAAGGAATG
Organism: Rana temporaria; assembly: GCF_905171775.1. Classification (NCBI taxonomy): domain Eukaryota; kingdom Metazoa; phylum Chordata; class Amphibia; order Anura; family Ranidae; genus Rana; species Rana temporaria. Next base: position 10,459,184 of record NC_053493.1, read on the forward strand.
GGGGAGATCTGAGGTATGGAGGTGCAGGAATGGGTGAGATCTAAGGTCTGAATGTACAGAAATGGGGAGATCTGAGGTCTGAAGGTAAAGGAATGGGGGAGATCTGAGGTATGGAGGTGCAGGAATGGGTGAGATCTAAGGTCTGAATGTACAGGAATGGGGGAGATCTGAGGTCTGAATGTACAGGAATGGGGGAGATCTGAGGTCTGAATGTACAGGAATGGGGGAGATCTGAGGTCTGAAGAAACAGGAATGGGGAGATCTGAGGTCTGAAGGTACAGGAATGGGGAGATCTGAGGTCTGAATGTACAGGAATGGGGGAGATCTGAGGTCTGAAGGTACAGGAATGGGGGAGGTCTAAGGTCTGAAGGTACAGGAATGGGGAGATCTGAGGTCTGAAGGTACAGGAATGGGTGAGATCTAAGGTCTGAATGTACAGGAATGGGGGAGATCTGAGGTCTGAATGTACAGGAATGGGGGAGATCTGAGGTCTGAAGGTACAGGAATGGGGGAGATCTGAGGTCTGAATGTACAGGAATGGGGGAGATCTGAGGTCTGAAGGTACAGGAATGGGGAGATCTGAGGTCTGAATGTACAGGAATGGGGGAGATCTGAGGTCTGAAGGTACAGGAATGGGGGAGATCTGAGGTCTGAATGTACAGGAATGGGGGAGATCTGAGGTCTGAAGGTACAGGAATGGGTGAGATCTAAGGTCTGAATGTACAGGAATGGGGGAGATCTGAGGTCTGAATGTACAGGAATGGGGGAGATCTGAGGTCTGAAGGTACAGGTATGGGGAAGGTCTAAGGTCTGAAGGTACAGGAATGGGGGAGATCTGAGGTCTGAAGGTACAGGTATGGGGAGCTCTGAGGTCTGAAGGTACAGGAATGGGGGAGATCTGAAGTCTGAAGGTACAGGAATGGGGAGATCTGAGGTCTGAAGGTACAGGAATGGGGAGATCTGAGGTCTGAAGGTACAGGAATGGGGGAGATCTGAGATCTGAATGTACAGGAATGGGGAGATCTGAGGTCTGAAGGTACAGGAATGGGGAGATCTGAGGTCTGAAGGTACAGGAATGGGGAGATCTGAGGTATGGAGGTGCAAGCATGAGGGACATCTGAGATGTAAAGGTATAGGAATGGGGAGATCTGAGGTATGGAGGTGCAGGAATTAGGGTGATCTGAGTTATGGAGGTGCAGGAATTAGGGTGATCTGAGTTATGGAGGTGCAGGAATTAGGGATGAGTTTGGGTTGATCTGAGGTGTGAAGGTACAGGGACATGTAAGGTGATATGAGGTCAGAAGGTGCAGAATTTAGATTGATTAGAGGTCAAAGGGTGTAAGAATTGTAGTAATCTGAGTTATGGAGGTACAGGAATTTGAGATGAATGTGGGCTGATCTGAGGTGTGAAGGGGCTGGAATTGGGGCGATCCGAGGTCACAAGGTGCAGGATTTAGGTTGATCAGAGGTGAAAAGTTGTAAGAATTGTGGTGATCTGAGGTGGGAAGGTGCAGGAATTGTGGAAATTTGAGGTTTTATGGTGCAGAAATTAAGGTGATCTGATTTCAGAAGGCACTTGAATTGGGGTGGACATTCGTCGTTCTGGGTGAAAGTCATATGGATAAAGGGGGGAATTCTCAAAAACGGCTCATCTGAGGTGCAGGAATTGGAGATGACCTGAGGTAGGAAGGTGGAGGAATTGGGGTAATTTGAGGCCCTAGGTACAGAAATGGGGATTATCTGAGGTATGGAGGTGTGGGAATTGAGATGATATGAGGTGGGAAAGTGGAAGAATTGGAGTGATCTGAGGTCTGAAGGTACAGGAATGGGGAGATCTGAGGTATGGAGGTTCGAAAATTGGGGAGATCTAAGGTATGGAGGTTCGAAAATTTAAGAGATCTGAGGTATGGAGGTGCAAGAATTGGGGATAAATTAGGACTCATCTGAGGTAGAAAGGGAGAGCATTTGGGGTGGTCTGAAGTCTGAAGGTGCAGGAATTTGGCTCATCTGAGGTATGAAGGTGCAGGAATTGGGGTGATCTGAGGTATGGAGGGGCAGGAATTGGGGTGATCGGAGGTATGGAGGTGCAGGAATTGGGGTGATATGTACTGAGAAGGCTGCACTGCTGTCTTCTAATAAACAATTATTCTACCAACTGTGCAAATTGTACTAAAGTACGAATAAACAAACATATATATCAATATTAGTAAAAACTAACCAATAGACGGTAAATCACAATCCAATAGTGTATGTTACCATAATCATTAGGAAATAAACACCAATACAAAACGCCTTTCACTAATAGGGAACAGTTTGTGTCCTGTGCGCTGCTCCTTAATTTCTCTCTTCTATGACTGACAACCCCACACCAGTGATGCAAATCCAAAGGTGCGCCTAGATATAGGTGGGACTTGTGCCACCACAGTGCTCACAGAACTCTCTGCTTCATTTAATGACCCACATACAATGCAAGGTCAGAAACGCTTGTATAAATAGCCACCATAGTCTCCTACATCCTTATATGGTGGGAGAACTGAGGCCTTTCTGCAAATAGATGTGCATTTATTATTTTGTTGTAAAAAAGTGCACTTATCCTTTAATAAATTTACCTGGGTCCGTTCATGATAATCGTTGCGAAAAGGGCATGATGTATTTTTTTAATGTGTCCACTAGATGGCGATCAGGCACAGGTTTGCCACACTCTATATACCCTCTACAAGAATCACTTACAATTGGGGTTGTTTAACCACTTCCTTACTGGACACTTAAACCCCCTTCCTGCCCAGAGGACTTTTTGCGATTCGGCACTGCGTCGCTTTAACTGACAATTGCGCGGTCGTGCGACGTGGCTCCCAAACAAAATTGACGTCCTTTTTTTCCCACAAATAGAGCTTTCTTTTGGTGGTATTTGATCACCTCTGCGGTTTTTATTTTTTGCGCTATAAACAAAAATAGTGCGACAATTTTGAAAAAAAAATATTTTTTTTACTTGTTGCTATAATAAATAGCTCAATTTTATTTTTTTTTATTTATTTTTTTATCCTCAGTCTAGGCCGATACGTATTCTACATATTTTTAGTATAAAAAAAAAAATCGCAATAAGCGTCTGGTTTGCGCAAAAGTAATAGCGCCTACAAAATAAGGGACAGAATTATTATTTTTTTATTATTTTTTTTTAATAGTAATGGCGGCGATCTGCGATTTTTATTGCGACTGTGACATTATGGCGGACACATCGGACACTTTTGACACATTTTTGGCACCATTCACATTTATACTGCAATCCGTGCTATAAAAATGCACTAATTACTGTATAAATGTGACTGGCAGGGAAGGGGTTAACACTAGGGGGTGAGGAAGGGGTTAAATGTATTCCCTATATAGTGGGGGAAGGGGGGTGACTGGGGGAGGTGACCGATCTGTGTCCCTATGTACAAGAGACACAGATCGGTCTCCTCTCTCCCCTGACAGCACCGCTGTCTCTGCGAGAGCCGGCAATGAGAAATTATCTCATATGTAAACATATGAGATCATCTCTCATTGGCCGCACAGATCGCGTAGCAAACGGCCACTCCGATTGGCCGTTCACGGCGATCTGTGATTGGCTGTGTCCAAGAGACACGGCCAGCACAGAAGTTCCCCGCTACGCGCGGGGAACGCGGAAAGGGGCGGATGTCAAATGACGGCGCCACAGAGAAGTAGAACCACCCTGCGGCCGTATATAGTCGTACGGCCGTCGGGAAGTGGTTAAAGACAACCAAAAAACATACCAGCAAGAACCACAAATGGAAATGACAGTGAAATTTTGGATTACGAGGATAATCTGTTCCAGGAGAATGCTCGTAATCCAAAGTACTCGCATATCAAAGTGCGTTTCCCCATTGAAGCCATTGAAGTCAATGGAAACAAAAATAATTCCTTCCGCATTGACTTCAATGGCATGCAATACCGCTTGCGGCCAGAGGCGGGGGGGCGCCGGGGAGCCTCAGAAAAATGCCATAGGACAGTTCGGCTGACCTTGGCAAACCTCGGAAAGACTCCGTTCACAAGCCTTTCTGAGGACAGCCAAACGGTCCTCTGATCTTTACGGCCGTTTCCGAACGGCGCCGATCGTCGCTGTTCGGCTTCGGTGCCCCCCCCACCACCTCAGGCCAAATGCTGCACTGCAGGCCCCATTCGCTTGAATTGAACACTCACAAACCGAGTCATAATTATTTAAAAAAAAAAGTTGCTCGTCTTTCAAAAAGCTTGTTAACCGAGTTACTCGGAAATTGTGATTCAAAGTGTTTGCCACTTTATAGATTTGAAGAGTATCATTTTCACTGTTGTTTAAAATATTTAAATTCAGGTACTTTGTTTTGTTTGACGACGAACATAAAACTTAAATTCCCCCCAATCAGAATCCATAGACCTTCGCAGTTAAAGAGGTCCAGCTTGGGGGGGGGGGGGGGGATTAAAAGTCAGCAGTTAAAAATACTGTAGTACTGTAATATATGGACACTCACCTGTCCAGGGAGCCCACAATGTCAGCACCCCAGCCAATCTTAGAATCGGCTGTCAGTTGCGGCTGCCACCATCTCCACTAAGGGAAACCGGCAGTGAACACAGACAGTTCCTGTCAGAAACCATGAATCAGACCGAGACAGTAACAGTAACCGGATCAGGTAGTTGGCCAAGCCAATGACCAAGAGCCAGCGATAGAGGTAGACATACAGCAAGCAGGATCTGTAGCCAGAGGGATCGTCAGTCAAGCAGGTATTCAACAGGAACACAGGAGAAAATCTCTTGTGATGTTAACACAGGCGAAGGCAGAGAGCAAATGAACTGGAAGGCTTTAAGTAGGCAGAGCTGACGAGCAGGATCATCAACAGGTGGATCACTGTGGAGAGATGGGAGCTGGCAATTAGCTGACAGCTGAGCTGCCAACATAGAGAAGGCTCAGCCCTGACAGTTGCCTTCTGCGCATGCGCGAAGCACACTGCACTTTATAATTGGCCCGGCGGTGGAGGAAGGAGGTGGGGATAAACTTCAGAGGGAAGGCGCAGCAGAGCTGTCTCCCGGAAATAGGAAAGGGGCTTGTCAAAAACAGCCCCCCCCCCACCCGAAAGGTGCCAAATGTGGGGGGAAGCAAATAAGCCGAAGTTCCAATTTTGGGTGGAACTCCGCTTTAAGAATCAGGCTTGCCTTGTAGGATCTTAAAAGGGGCCATGACTGCTGAGGCGCAATGATCCCAGGTACCCCTTACTACAAAATTATGTACATAAACCTTCCCCCTTGCCCCTTCATCCCAATAAATAAACACTCTTACAACCGTTAAGTTGGAAAGGGCAAGGCCACAGCTTTATTAAAGCAAACATAACGTTTTCAACATTCAACATATTATAACCAGTGCCAGTCACAGTTGTACTGTGAGCACAATTCCAATAGGGGGGGAGGGGCCTGTCCTTACCATAAGTGCTGGACAGGCCGCCTACTTCCGGTGTCCATAAAGGGCATGGCCCACTACGGCCATTTTCTGCTGGCAAGGTCAAGAAAACCGCAGCAAGCTGTGACATATCATAACATAAAGCGGCGGGAGGGTGGGCAGCTCTTCCCAGCACGCTTTCAAAAGACCCAGAATTCCCTGGGGCGATCCCTTTTATCAGAGCTCAGGCCCAACCTATCCCCCAACTAACCAATCCTTCCGTGACCACCGCCTTGTCCAGTACCTGGCCATGCCCCCATCAGTCAAGGCTCTCTAAGGGGCTCAAGAGGCCTTCATTTAGGGCCTGCCTGGTATCCTGTCCCCCCTCCCCCCCAAAAGGTTCCAATTGTGGCATCGGATGGGGGGAGGAATCCGATGAGCGAAAGTTCCACTTTTGGGTGGATCTCCGCTTTAAGCTGCCTGTGGATGATGCAAAGTCAGCAAATTACTGTAGGGTCCGGACATACTGGGGTCTCAGGAGGTAAGTCAATGCATAAAGCGACATTTGAAACAGAACATGCACCATAAAGCACCATAAAGCATTTAGCCCCGGGGGAAAAGAAAGTACAAATCAATCTCCCCTTGACAACCTCGCAACACAAACTTCCCAAATATGTATCAAATAGGTGTGATCTCCTCAAAGGAAACTCCAATGCAAATATTGACTTCATATTTATCAAAGTGTCAATATGTGGAATTGTGGACACAATAGAAGCATTTATATAACATATCATGTGATAAGCTACAATATAAAAGAATACATTACGATAAAGTCAGTTAAAAGGTATTAACCACTTGACCTCTAGAAGATCAGCCCCCCCCGCCCCCGTTTTCATGACCAGGCCATTTTTTTGCGATACAGCACTGCGTTACTTTAACCACTTGACCACTGGGCACTTAAACCCACTTAATAACCAGACCAATTTTCAGCTTTCGGTGCTCTCACATTTTGAATGACAATAACTCAATCATAAGTAACCAAATTACAATTTGTCCTTTTTTCCCCACAAATAGAGCTTTCTTTTGGTGGCATTTGATTTGTTTCGCTACAAATGAAAAAAGAACGAAAATTTGGTAAAAAAATGAATTTTTCTTCATTTCTATTATTTTTTTTTGCAAAAAAAGTAATTTTTCTTCACAAATTTGGCCTAAAATGTATACTGCTACATATCTTTGGTGGGCACAGGTGGCACTGATGTGGCTCTGGTGTGGCACAGGTGGCACTGATGTGGCTCTGGTGTGCACTGGTGTGGCTCTGGTGGGCACAGGCGGCACTGGTGGGGCACAGGCGGCACTGATGTGGCGCAGATGAGCACTGATTGGCACTGAGGGGCACAGGTGGCACTGGTGTGCACTGGTGTGGCACATATGGCACTAGTGTGGCACAGATGGCACTGGTGGGGCACAGATGGGACAGAGATGTGACAAATGGGGCACTATTGGGCACTGCTTGGAACTCAAAAGCACTTACGTTTGTCTCTTATCTCTCTCCTCTTCTCTCACGCTGCACACTTTTCACATATTTATTTGCAAAAATATTGAAAAACACTTATCAGTTTCCTTCCACTTCACAATTATGTGACACTTTGTGTTGGGCTATCACATAAAATCCCAATAAAATACATTTATATTTTTGGCTATAACATGACAAAATGTGGAAAATATCAAAGGGGTATGAATACTTTTTCAAGCCACTGTAGGGTGGTCAAAATAGCCCAATAACCGGTAACCAAATTCAACATATAACTTCTGCCTAAATCACCGCCAAGCAACCTCGAACACAGAAAATGAAATACACCTGAACTCTGCACCCTGTACCTAGCACCCTCCACAACTCTGCACTCTGTACATAGCAACCTCCAAAACCCTGCACCCTGTTTAAAGCACCCTCCAGACCCCTGCACTCTGTATGTAGCACCCTCCTGGTATTTAATGACCCTTTAGAACCCTCCCACACCTAGTTGCTGTGGCACACTTAACCGATACTCCCCCCCCCCCCCTACTCCAGGGAAATGTGTGGGGCGTAGTTGAGTTTCTGCACCTTTTCCCTAAGAAAAATGCCTTTGGTGACACTATCAGGGCCGATCCTAGGCAGGGTGCACAGGGTGCATTGCACCCAGGCGCCTGCAGAGGTGGGGGCGCCGAACATCTAACAGACTTTCTAACAGAAGCCCTCTCTGTGTCCATCACAGAGGCCCCCCTCCAGGTCCCAATAAAGTACTCTGCTTCTCTGCCTGAATTTTGTTTATTGTTAAGAGATCATGTAAGGATCCCGGGTTAATGAAGACTTTGTGGGGGAGCATCTTTATGGTTGAGTCATTGCCATAGAAACATTTGTAAAGGGGAGGAGTTAGTAAAATGACGATGCCCATGTGGGGGCGCCAGAAATATTTCTGCACCCAGGCACCTGTGACCCTAGGATCGGCCCTGTGCCTAGTAACAGCAGGGCTGATCCTAGGGTCACAGGGGCCTGGGTGCAGAAATATTTCTGGCGCCCCCACATGGGCAGTGCCTGCAAAGCGCCTCAGCACTGATGTCTTTGAACCCTTTATTTGGCTGCTAGTGGGGGTTAAATTTTCCCACTAAAACAATGGTAAAGTGCCGCTAAAACTAAAACTAAAACTAGCGGCGCTTTACCGCCGACGCCCCCGCACTGTCAGTGTGAAAGGGCTCTTGGTACTAGACATGTGCACAACTTTTATTTCTGTTTTGTTTCTGTTCGTTTATCGTGATTCGTAACGAGTCGTAATTTCATAAGACGTTAGTTATCGTATTCGTACTCTTTAGTATTTTCGTAACACTCTTTTTTCCGTTTCCGTTTTTTCTGTTAGTTTATTTTTCGTTGAATCGAGATTCGTATTTTCGTTATATTTTGTATTCTGCCGCGTTCGTATTTTTAAAATGATTTTATTTGTTTCTTTGTTTTTACGTTGGTTTAATTTTCGTTGTTTTGCTATTCGTATTTACATTATATTTTCCATCATGCCGCGTTCGTATTTTCGTAAGAAATATATTTTCGTTGCTTTATGATCATTCGTATTTTCGGGTCTAATTTCCTTTGATTGTAAAAAGGTACTTTTGTAGATTTTATTGCATTCGTAATTCTGTTAGAATACATTTTACGTTTATTCGACACACTACTCGTCGTAATTTTGTAATTCGTACTTTACTGTGATTGACTGTCTTAGTTAGCACACACACCCTGTCTAGAATGAAGTCTGACGTAGAAGAAAACTAAAATATGTCAGATATTACAAATACAAATATGTCAGATATTACAAATACAAATCTAGAAATGAGATGCACTGCAGTCTAACACAGAAAAAGACACAAGGAGCCAGGAGGTAATGAGAAAGAAGCTCATTGGGGGAAGGAACAAACCTCTTCAGAGGAAAGGGACAGTGCTCAGTGGCTATTGGTCAATGTCCAGAAATATTTCAGTACTAACGAAAGCTAATTTACATTTCGTATTTTCGTTGTTTTCATTTCCGTTTTCCGAAGATTCGTAATTTATTTTCCGTTAGTTTTGATTTTTGTTTTTTATTCTTTGTTCGGCATTTCGGTTGTTTTCTTTTCGGTCTTCGAATATTAGTAAGTTTGCATTGTCGTTCATTTTGTTTTTCGTAATTATTTTTTTTTTTGGGGTTCGGTATTTTCGTTTTTTTTTTATGTTTTCGTTTCTTTCTTCTTTCGTATCTTCGTTGTTTTTCATATTCGTTATTTTGAAAATATCGTTATTCGTTATTAATTGCGCTAAACCGTTCATTCATTCGTATGTTAACGAATCAACTAAAATAACGAAAATTGACGGAAAACGTATTCGTAACTTAAAAAATTGCACATGCCTACCCAATTCCCTCCTCCTCCTACCATTGCGGTGGATCCTATTGAGGAGTTGATGTCCCCGGGGGTAATGGAGAGACCCCTCTCCACCCTCTATGGTGAGCTTCTTTGTAAGAACTCGGTCAGATTGGGAAAACTGTGGGATCGCTGGCAGGCGGATATTCCTTCCTTGGATAAGGAGTCTTGGGAGGACAGTCTGGAGCTCGGCCCTAAACTTGTTGTCTCATCTAGGGATAAGTTGATCCAGGTTAAATTTATCCATAGGGTCTATTACACGCCTCAGAGACTTCAGAGGATGTTCACGCACCGTAATCCTAAGTGCCCTCGATGTGACCTTGCAGTGGGTACCTACTGTATATCCACATGTTCTGGGAGTGTCCTGTTGTGGTGTCCTATTGGCAAGCTGTTTTTGATGAAATTATTCTTAGGTTACAACTTAATCTGAGGCCCCGTACACACGTCCGAGGAACTCGACGGGCAAAACACATCGTTTTGCTCGTCGAGTTCATTGTGAAGCCGCCGAGGAAATAGAGAACATGTTCTCTATTTGGCCCGACGAGATCCTCGTCGGTTTCCTCGGCCGAAAGTGTACACATGGCCGGGTTTCTCGGCAGAATCCAGCTCCGATCGAGTTTCTGGCTGAATGCTGCCAAGAAACTCGGTCGTGTGTACGGGGCCTCACTCCTGCCCCGGCTTTGGCCCTGCTGGGGATTCCTGATGATGAACAGCGCTCACATCACTCTAAGTTGCTTGTAGCTTATTTATTGTACTATGCTAAAAAGGCAATCCTGCTTAACTGGGTTTCTTCCTCTCCGCCCACTGTTTCTGGTTGGGAGACGTTGGTGGATGAGGCACCCCCGTTATACAGATTGACATATTCAAATAGGGGGGTGTGGAAGTATGATAAGGTGTGGGCACCCTGGACGATAATATGACGGCCTCCGGCTGTGCATTGGTAGGGGTTTCTTCTGGTTTGGGGGGTCGCCTCTTGGCCCTCCTGGCCCCTCACGCCCGCGTCGGTGCATGCCGGCCTCTGTTGTTTTGGGTGTGGGTACTCTTTTCTCTCGTGAAGGGTTTGTCTATCAATGTGATAACTTATGAGCTGTTCTGGATTGTTGGCTGCTCGTCCCGTTGGGCAGCCCGGGTTGCAGTCACTGTTACCAAACGCATCATTTTCATATTTCTAAGACCTGTTTTCGTTGGTGTTTCGATGTACTGATGGGGATTGACAATGTATGAACTATTTTATTTTTGTAAATAAAGCACCTTGTTGTTTAAAAAAGAAAACGTTAAAAACGACGTGAAGAATTAGAGCATGTTCTAAATTTTTAATGGCCATTTTTTACGTCCTGAAAAATGCTCTGGAGCCCCACACACGATCGTTTTTAACCACTTAAGACCCGGACCAAAATGCAGGTAAAGGACCCGGCCAGTTTTTGCGATTCGGCACTGCGTCGCTTTAACTGACAATTGCGCGGTCGTGCGACGTGGCTCCCAAACAAAATTGGTGTAATTTTTTTCCCACAAAAAGAGCTTTCTATTGGTGGTATTTGATCACCTCTGCGGTTTTCATTTTTTGCGCTATAAACAAAAAAAGAGCGACAATTTTGAAAAAAATGAAATATTTTTTCCTTTTTGCTATAATAAATATCCCCCAAAAATATATAAAAAAATAATGTTTTTCAGTTTAGGCCGATTTGTATTCTTCTACCTATTTTTGGTAAAAAAAAATCGCAATAAGCGTTTATCGATTGGTTTGCGCAAAATGTATAGCTTTTACAAAATAGGGGATAGTTTTATCATTTTTTTTTTACTACTAATGGCGGCGATCAGCGATTTTTTTCGTGACTGCGACATTATGGCGGACACTTCGGGACAATTTTGACACATTTTTGGGACCATTGTCATTTTCACAGCAAAAAATGCATTTAAATTGCATTGTTTATTGTGAAAATGACAGTTGCAGTTTGGGAGTTAACCACAGGGGGCTCTGAAGGAGTTATGTTTCACCTAGTGCAGGGGTGTCAAACTGGCGGCCCTCCAGCTGTTGCAAAACTGCAAGTCCCATGAGGCATTGCAAGGCTGACAGTTACAAGCATGACTCTCACAGGCAGAGGCATGATGGGACTTGTAGTTTCGTAACAGCTGGAGGGCCGCCAGTTTGACACCTCTGACCTAGTGTGTGTTTACAACTGTAGGGGGGTGAGGCTGTAGGACTGACGTCATCGATTGTGTCTCCCTATAAAAGGGATCACTCGATCGATGCGCCGCCACAGTGAAGCACGGGGAAGCCGTGTTTACATACGGCTCTCCCCGTTCTTCAGCTCTGGGGAGCGATCGCGATCTAGCCGCGCCCTCGTCCTGGAGCGCTCTCCGCGGGTTTCCGACCGCCGCATGTAGGGGGGGGTCCCGATCGGACCCTCGACCTGCGGAAAGGCGGGGACGTACATGTACGCCAATATGCCTGTACGTGCCATTCTGTGGACGTATATATACATGCGGCGGGCGGCAAGTGGTTAATGACTTTAAAAAAAAACGTAATTTTTTACAACCCGAAAAAACGGTCTTGTGTAGGCGGCATAAGAATTGATGTTGGTTTGAAGCCAAAGAGTAGTCACACCAGGAATTGATTTTGATTTTTCTTCTGTTCTTTTACTTTGCATTTTGTAAATTGATAAAAAATAAACTATTAACACTTTTATTTCTGAAAGCATCTCTTCACGTCAGCCCAAAACTTTTGCATTGTACTGAAGGTGATAAATCAGGTCTACAAACCTCTTCAGGTTCTGAACTCCGGCCATTTGTCCGCTTGGATCCGTTTGGACCCTATGTGTGATATCATCCATCTTCTCTAATGTTCCTTTCCTTATTTTGATTGCAGAGCTGATTATACAACGGATAATCCCCCAACCTCTCCCCAAGATAATCCCCCATTGGGTCACTTTATAGATCTAGTCCTTGCCAGGTTCCCCTCCCTCGGTGTGGTGGGAATGTGGCTTTGGGAGGTGATATAAAAAGCAAACAGCTGTATAAATACACATTGGAGACAGATAAAGCTTCAAAAGCTGCAGGACTCTGTACAGGTAAGTACCTTCATATTCAGTCATATCTGTTGTGCCCCGTACACACGATCGGACCTTTATCCGACCAAATTCACATCGGAATTCCATCGGAGTAAAATAGAACGGGCTAGATTCTGCAAGAATTTCCGCCGGCGTATCTATAGATACGCCGCGTAAATTCAAAGCTGCGCCGGCGTATCTTCTTTCTGTATTCAGAAAGCAAGATACGCCGAAATTAGGCTAAGATCCGACTGGTGTAAGTCTCTTACGCCGTCGTATCTTAGGGTGCATATTTACGCTGGCCGCTAGGTGGCGCTGCCGTCGATTTCAGCGTAGAATATGCAAATGACCTGGATACGCCGATTCAGAAACGTACGTGCGCCCGGCGCATTTTTTTACGTCGTTTAAGTTAGGCTTTTTCCGGCGTAAGGTTGCTCCTGCTATATGAGGCGTACGCAATGTTAAGTATGGACGTCGTTCCCGCGTCGAATTTTGAAATTTTAACGTCGTTTGCATATAGGGCTGTACGTAAGTTACGTTCACGTATAAAGCATTGACGATTTGCGGCGGAATTTCGAGCATGCGCACTGGGATTCTTTTAGGAACGGCGCATGCGCCGTTCGTAAAAAACGTCAAATACGTGGGAACACTATAATTTGAATAAAACACACCCACATCATCCAAATTTGAATTAGGTGGGCTTACGCCGGAGCACATACGTTACGCCGCTGTAACTTAGGGCGCAAGTTCTTTCAGAATACGGAACTTGCGCCTTAATTTACGGCGGCGTAACGTATCGGAGATACGTTACGCCCGCACAACATTACGCAGGGCTACCTGAATCTAGCCAAACATGTTCTCTATGTAAACTCCGATGGAATTCATCGGAATTTCCGATGGTGCATACACGCGGTCCGTCTGACTTTTTCCATCGGAAATTCCGATTGTGTGTACGGGGCTTTGGTGTACATAAAGGGGGGGGGGGGTGGTAACAGTAGAAACTGTTTAGGGTGTATCTAATACCAAAACTTTTTTTCAATTAGAACAGATAGGGAATAGTTAATATCTGAGCCCCAATTCAAGTGATTTCCCTTCACTTCTGTCCGGGTGGCCACACTCACTTCCCCCTCCGCCCGCTGTCTGCCGGTCTAGGTGGCGGACGGCTCCGGTGTCCTCATCTCCAGCACGGTGGCATTCGCCGCGTGTCTTCTCACTCCTCCTTCTAGGCGCTAGGCGTCCAATAGGATCGCCTGACGTTTTGGCCAAAACAGATTAGTGGGAAGGATTTATTCACTATTGTCACACAACTGGGTAGGATCAGGGGGCGCAGTCCTCTGCGCCCCGAGCCCACCCTTTTTTTAAGCCTATTAGAACCTCAGGCTCTAATCACGTGCTTTAAAAAAACATCCCCCCCCCCCATTGTAATCCATGCGTCTGGTGCCCTGCATGTAGATCAGGGGCGAAACCTGTGCACCCCCAATGGACGGGCCACCACTGCATTTTATGCCTGAAGATTACACAAAATCCCCAAACATATTGGCCCGGATTCACGTAGAGCCGCGCATCTTTCTGCCGGCGTAGCGCATCTCATATGCGCTACGCCGACGTAACATAGAGAGGCAAGAACAGTATCCACAAAGCACTCGCTCCCTACGTTGCGCCAACGTAACGTAAATTATTCGGCGTAAGCCCGCCTAATTCAAAGTAGGTGGACGGTGGGCGTGATCCATTTAAATGAACCGTGACCCCATGCAAATGATGGTTCGAACGAACGACGCATGCGCCGTACCGTGGACACATCCCAGTGCGCATGCACAGAATCACGTCTAAAATACTCCATAAGATACGTCGAATCACTGCCTACGACGTGAGGTAAGCTACACCCAGCCCTATTCACGTAGTCCTACGTAAACGATGTCAAATTTGACGGCTGTTCCGTCGTCCATACCTTTGCATGGGATGCCCCTCCTTTAGGTGGAGGCGCATCCCATACGTAAACGCTGTATGTTACAGCGACGGGCGCAAGTATGTTCGTGAATAGGCGTATCTCGGTCATTTACATATTCGGCGCGTAAATCAATGGAAGCGCCCCTTGCGGCCAGCGTAAATATGCACCCAAGATACGACGGCGTAGGAAACTTGCGTCGGTCGTATGAAGCCAAATTTCAGGCGTATCTTGCTTGCAGACTCAGGCGCATAGATACGACGGCGCATCCTTGCACTTACGCGGCGTATCTGTAGATACGTCGGCGTAAGTGTATGTGAATCCGGGCCATTGTTTCTGAAAGCAGACACCATAGAGAATAAAATAGTGGTAGTTCCAATTTTTTTTTTTATCTCACACAATATTTCCGCAAAGGTCTAGGAAATGCAAAATTTCAGTAAAAAACACACTAAAGTCATTATTAGGGCAAAAAACATAATAAACTGGCCACATTTTTGGTAAAGAAAAAATAAGTTAAGGTTGCGCCGAGTAAATAGATACCCAACATGTCAAACCCATTTTTTTTTTAATAAGGGAAAAAAAAAATGTAAATTTGTGTGCCTGTGAAATGGCGACAAACTTCAGTACCCTATACTTTCTATGGGCGCCGCTTCAAGAGCAGCCTATAGGTCATCAGTTCAGTGTTACAGAGGTGGTCTGGTGTTAGAATTATTGCTCTCACTCCGGCGTGCGTGGCAACATGTGACACGTGTATCGCAAACTAAGGCCCAGATTCTCGTACAATAGCGCAGAACTGGGTGGGCGTAACGTATCTGATTTACGTTACGCCGACGCAAGTTTTACAGGCAAGTGCTTTATTCTCAAAGAACTTACCTGTAAAGTTGTGGCGGCATAGCGTAAATCACCCGGCGCAAGCCCGCCTAATTCAAATTAGCCAGGTAGGGGGCGTGGAGCATTTAAATTAAGCGCGTTCCCACGCCGAACGTACTGCGCATGCGCCGTCCGTAAAATATCCCAGGGTGCATTGCTCCAAATGACGTCGCTAGGACGTCATTGGTTTCGACGTGAACGTAAATGGCGTCCAGCCCCATTCACGGAAGACTTACGCAAACTACGTAAATTTTTAAATATTCGACGCGGGAACGACGGCCATACTTAACATTGGTTGCCCCTCATATAGCAGGGGCAACTTTACGCCGGGACAAGCCTAACGTAAACGTCGTAACTTCTTTGCGTCGGCCGCGCGTACGTTCGGGAATTCGCGTATCTAGCTAATTTGCATACTCGACAGGGAAAACGACGGAGGCGACACCTAGCGGCCAAAAAAAAAATTGCATTTAAGATCCGATGGCGTAAGAGCCTTGCGCCTGTCGGATCTAATGATTATCTATGCGTAACTGATTCTAAAGCCCCATACACACAGTCACACTTTTTGCCAACCAACTTCAAAATCTGCAAGTTTTCTAATTTGTCTGACCGTGTGTACGCTCCATCGGACCAACTTTTTCGGGTTTCATCCAACAAAAAGTTGGGTCTGCAAACGGACCAACTTTTCGGCAACAAAAGTCCGATGGTGCCTTGTCTGACTGTGTGTACAGCAATCCAACCAACTTTTGGACAAAGTGCAAATACGCATGCTCAGAACCAATGTTAAAAGCAACAAACAATTGCAGAAGTTAACCAAAGGGTGGCGGTAAAGAGCAGAAAATAGCAAAAAAACATGTAATGTTAGGAAAGTTTTAGAAAAGTTTGCAGAAAAGTCTGACTGGGTGTGGCCGGACAAATCAATTAGGAAAAAAATCCAAGGGAAATTTTGTTGGCTGTCTGACTGTGTGTATGAGCCTTAAGAATCAGTCGCATAGATACGACGGCCCAGATTAGGACTTACGATGGCGTACATGGCGTTGCGCCGTCGTAAGCCCTTTGAGAATCTGGGCCTAAGTTTTTAAACGTAGACTCCCCTGATGCATGTGTTTACGTTTGTACATGCGTATATGTGGGGGTGGGGGGACCTCAATTTTTTTTTCGGGGGGGATTTTATGTGCTTGGATGTAACTTTATTTTTTTGCTTGACATGTTAGGTATCTATTTACTCAGCGTATCATTGTCTTTCACATTATACAAAAAATTGAATAACTTTGCTGCACAAATACGATCTGACCCTAGGGTCTCTGCTAAAAAATATAGTGTTTGGAGGTTCTGAGTAATTTTCTAGCAAAAAAAGTTATGATTTTTACATGTAGGAGAGAAATGCCAGAATTGGCTTGGGCTTGAAGTGGTACATTTTTTTCCCATCGCACAGGAGACAAAAAGTCCCCTATTTTATGATTTTTAGGAGACAGGTTCGCTTTACCGAGATATGCAGGGCAGTGGTGTATTTTGGTTTTCTGCTGCCCTAGGCAAGACTAAAATTGCCCCCCCTATATAAATTTGCCCCACCCCTTCCTGTTTAAGATCCAGCCCTGTGTGGACTTAAGTGGCTGTGTGGGGTCTCTGGTGAACATGTGGGGTGTATGGTGGACGTGTGGTGTCTCTGGTGGGCTGTGTGATGTCTCCGGTGGGCTGTGTGGTGTCTCTGGTGGGCTGCGTGGGGTCTCTGGTGGGCTGTGTGGGGTCTCCGGTGGGATGTGTGGTGTCTCCGGTGGGCTGTGTGGGGTCTCTGGTGGGCTGTGTGGGGTCTCTGGTGGGCTGTGTGGTGTCTCTGGTGGGCTGTGTGGTGTCTCTGGTGGGCTGTGTGGGGTCTCTGGTGGGATGCGTGGTGTCTCTGGTGGGCTGTGTGGTGTCTCTGGTGGGCTGTGTGGTGTCTCTGGTGGGCTGTGTGGTGTCTCTGGTGGGCTGCGTGGGGTCTCTGGTGGGCTGTGTGGGGTGTCTGGTGGGCTGTGTGGGGTCTCTGGTGGGCTGTGTGATGTCTCTGGTGGGCTGTGTGGTGTCTCTGGTGGGCTGTGTGGGGTCTCTGGTGGGCTGTGTGGGGTCTCTGGTGGGCTGTGTGGGGTGTCTGGTGGGCTGTGTGGGGTCTCTGGTGGGATGTGTGGTGTCTCTGGTGGGATGTGTGGTGTCTCTGGTGGGCTGTGTGGTGTCTCTGGTGGGCTGTGTGGGGTCTCTGGTGGGCTGTGTGGGGTCTGTGGTGGGCTGTGTGGGGTCTGTGGTGGGCTATGTGGGGTCTGTGGTGGGCTGGGTGGAGTCTGGTGGTGGCTATGTGGTCCAAGCATGAATGAACCCTGGGCCTTGAGATCTAAGGAGTTAATGCTTGTAGTCCTTCACTAATTGGGGGTGTCATGTCCTCAGCTCTGAGGGGCTCATGCTGGAACTTGCAGTCCTTCCCTTTTGGGAGGTACCCCAGCATGAACCCTGAGATCTAAGGACGTGACCCCCCAAAAATGTATGACTACAAGACACAGCATGAACTTCTGAGATCTAAGGACGTGAACCCCCCTAAAAAAACGAAAGGACTACAAGTCCCAGCATGAACTCCTGAGCCCTAGGGATGTGATCCCTATAAAATTGAAGGACTACAAGTTCTTAGCATGAACCCCTGAGATCTCACAGGCTACTTGTCTTGCCTCGGGTGCTGACAACCCATGCTACAAAATAATTTTACTGTTAGGGGTCCCCACAAAGGGGTCACGGCACTAGAAAGGTTGAGAACCACTGCCTTAGAGTATGCCGGAGTGGAGGCCTGGAGAAGATTATAGAGGAGGTGGGTGAACCATAGATAGCACTAGGTGCGGAGGAGGGGGACTGTAATTCCTCCTCCGCTTTAAATGGTGGGGCCGCCTCGGGTTCCCTCTGCAAGGCGGGGAGTCACGGCTGTGACGTCACTGGTTGCTAGATGCCAGGCGGCTTTAGCAACCAGTGGCGGTAGAGCCTAAGCTAGCGGTGGAGGTGAGGGCGGAGGAGGAGCCGGAGCCAGCGCTATGGCGGCTCTCAGTCTGGTCCATCGCCGCCTCTGCGGTGGCCAATTTTCGGGGAATGACTGAGATCTGCGGTCCAGTCCAACCTCTAGCTGCCCCCTGTAATGTGGCAAACGCTGATACGCCCCTTATGCAGGGTCTAAAAGGCTCCTCATGTCTCCTCTGGACTCCACTGAATGTTTTGCAACACAGAACGCACTGCGTTACATTGTTTCCTGGATATGCTAGTTGGGGACACTGACAGGCTGACCTGGAAGTGATGTAATAGACATCACTTTGCGGGTCACAGCAAGAAGGGGAGGAGAGCGGGCGTGTGTCTGCTCTTTTCCCTCCCCCTCCTCCCGTCACCACCCGCTAATGTCGGTCGCGGGCCCACAGATGACGCTGGGGGAGGGGCACCTGTACCGGGTGGTGTGGGAATTTTACACACAATGGGCCAGATTCAGGTAGCTTTGCGCTTTTCTTACGGAGGCGCAGCATACCGTTTTGCCGCTGCGCCTCCGTAAATTACCTGCGCTACGCTTGATTCACGGAGCAGCAGCTCCGTAATTTGCGTGGGCGCTCCGGAAAACTGCCCGGCGTAAGCGCGCGTAATTTAAATGATCCCATAGGGGGCGTGGATCATTTAAATTAGGCGCGTTCCCGCGCCGAGCGTAATGCGCATGCTCCGTCGGGAAACTTTCCCGACGTGCATTGCGGCAAATGGCGTCGCAAGGACGTCATTTGCTTCAAAGTGAACGTAAATGGCGTCCAGCGCCATTCACGATTCACTTACGCAAACGACGTTAAATTTTAAATTCGCAACGCGGGAACGACGGGTATACGTAGCATTGGCTGCCCCTGCTAATAGCAGGAGCAGCCTTACGCGGAACCCGACGAACGTAAACTGCGTACGCAGTATGCAATTTGCATACTATACGCTGACCACTACGGGAACGCCCCCTAGCGGCCATCGTAAGAATGCAGCCTACGATACGACGGCATAAGGAGCCTTATGCCAGTCATATCTTAGGCTGCAGTCGGCGTATCGAGGTTCCTGAATCAGGAGCATTCGAGACGCCGGCGCAAGTAAGCAATTGCGCTGCGTAACTATGGTTACGCAGACGCAATTGCTACCTGAATCTACCCCAATGGCTGCAGCCAGTGGCGGCTCGTGTTTTTTTGTTTGGTGGGGGGACGGCAAACAACATCCCCCCCCGCGGAACCTCAAAGCCCCCCACCCCCCCCTGCTTGCTGTCTTCCACTCGGTCCACTTACCCCATCTAGGCGGCGGGCATCGTGCAGCGGCGGACACCAAGGAGCCATGTGGATCGGGGCATTGGCGGACATCAGGCTGCGGCGGGCATCTGGGAGTGGCTCTTGCGTCTTCTCCTCCTCCTTGCTTCCGCTGTGCGTCTCCTCCCCACTTCCTAGGCGTCCAATAGGCCTGTCCTTTCAGCCAATTGGGTGACGGGTATCTGACCCGCTTCCCGCTTGGCCCGGGAGGTGGATCAGTGTGGCAACAGAGAATATTCATTCGCTTTTGGAACACCTAGGTGGGCTCGTAGCGCAATGCTCTGCGCCACAAGAGAATATTCTATCAATTATCAGAACGAGACAGACTATATGGGGCGACAAACCAAACAATCTTTTATTTCACACGGTGGTTTATGTTTTTTATTGTTTTTTTTTATTTTTTTATGTTTCTAATAAACTTTGCAATAATTATATACACAAATATCTGTATATGTCTCCAGTTGTGGTGCCTTAAAAAAGTCCCTTGGTCTTTCGCATTTTTTGTCATGTGTTAGTGGCGGCGGCGGTGGGGGGGGGAATGTGGACAGTTCTGTATCCTCGCCCTGGGCTCTAGATGTTCCCGTCCCAGTAGTGGTGGAACTAGAGTAACCTGACTAATTATGTAATTGTTTAACTATGACTGTGGGCCGAAGTGCTCTTATATATTGCCCCAAGTCTCCTTTGAGTAACCTGTATGACCCAAAGATGGTGACTCCTCGGAGTGATTTCACTGATAACCCTCAATACACCATGACTGATGGTAATGATAGCGCCACGTGTTTTTCGCAGCTCCGGCCACTTTGTCACAAACTAAAAAAAAAATCAGGTTCTGATTTTTTTTATAGATTTTACTTTCAGTCGTGTTGTGTAGAAGAAAAGACACGTAGGAAACTACAGATCTAATCCAAAGACTTATTATAATCACTTAAGCCCCGGACCATTTGGCTAGCCAAAGACCGGACTACTTTTTGCGATTCGGCACTGCAACGCTTTAACTGACAATTGCGCGGTAGTGCTCCCAAACAAAATTGGCGTCCCTTTTTTCCCAACAAATAGAGCATTCTTTTGGTGGTATTTGATCACCTCTGCGGTTAAAATTTTTTGTGCTATAAACAAAAATAGAGCGACAGTTTTGAAAAAACCCCACAATGGCCCGGATTCACAAAGCACTTACGCCGACGTATAACACGTTACGCCGACGTAAGTGCAAATGTGCGCCGGCGTATGTGTGCGTCAGACCCACGAACCAAAATGCGCCTAAAAACAGGCTACACCCCGCCGACGTAGCTTGCACACGCCAGCGGGGTGTAGCCTGTTTTTAGGCGCATTTTGGTTCGTGGGTCTGACGCACACATACGCCGGCGCACATTTGCACTTACGTCGGCGTAACGTGTTATACGTCGGCGTAAGTGCTTTGGTAGGGTGGGCGCACATATGGGCTGGGTGCATGATGCCGCTTCCATTGATTAGCCATTTAAACATGCAAATGAGGGAAATACGCCGATTCACGAACGTGCATGTGCCTGGCGCATGCTACGTGGGATGTTCGTAAGTTGTACGTCCGGCGCAAAGTTATTTCCCATAAATGAGGTGCAACCCAGCAACAGACATGCTCAGGTCTGCACCAGGCAACACAAGCCGGCGTATTGTGCGTTGGACGTGTGTCTGGCTAGGCGTACGTTATGTTCACGGCGTACGCAGTGATCCGGCGTAGCTTAGGCAGTTGTGCCGGCGTGGTTGTGAGCAGGCGCAGGGGGGTGCTGTGCATGCGTCCACGTCATGCCGCATGCACAGTTCGTGATAAGTACCTGTCTGGCGCTCGGCCCATCATTTGCATGGGGTCACTCTTCATTTGCATGGGGTCACACCCACTTCCACCTACGCCGGCCTGCGCTTTCGACTCCCATGCCACGCTGGCGCAGCGTTGGGAGCACTGGCTTGCTGAATGCAATGCTTGCCTCTCCGCTCTACGTTGGCGCGGCGTACGGTGTTTGCTCTACGGCGGTGTAATGTGCGCCCCGCTCTCTGTGAATCCGGGCCAATATTTTTTACTTTTTGCTATAATAAATATCCCCCCAAAAATATATATAATTTTTTTTTTCCCCTCAGTTTAGGCCGATACGTATTTTTCTACATATTTTTCGTAAAAATAAGTGTGTATTGATCGGTTCGCGCAAAATTTATAGCGTCTACAAAATAGGGGATAGTTTTATGGCATTTTTATTAATATTTTTTTGTTTTACTATTAATGGCGGCGATCGGCGATTTTTATCGTGATGGCGACATTATGGCGGACACATTGGACACTTTTGACACATTTTTGGGACCATTATTATTTATACAGCGATCAGTGCTATAAAAATGGACTGATTACTGTAAAAATTACACTGGCAGTGAACGGGTTAACCTGTAGGGGGGCGCTGAAGGGGTTAAGTGTGTCCTAGGGAGTGATTCTAACTGTTAGGGGGCGTGACTACAAGTGACTTGGCGCGTGCGCGACCACACGGTGGCAAATTAAAGGGGACGTACCTGTACGCCCATTTGCCTCTCCGTGCCATTCTGTCGACGTAAATCTGCGCGCGGCGGTCCTTAAGCGGTTAATATTAGTAAAATATATTTCCCAGTACCAGAGATAGTCGCAGACAGGGCCGCCATCGGGAATTTTGGCACCCCTTACACAGCTTCAGGCATGGGATCCATGGAGCAGAGAACCAGGAGGGGGTGCTGCCGCCGCAAATTGAGAAGCAGGGGGGAGTGTCGCAAGTTGAGAAGCTGGGGGGCTTTGGGTGCTGACGAAAAAAAAAGGGGGGATGCCATCTGGGGCCCTTAGAGGTCGGGGGGCTTTGGATGCTGACGAAAAAAAATAAAAATTATAAAAGGGGATGCCATCCGGCGCCCTGGGGACCACCGGGTCCCTTAGAGGTCGGGGGGGGGGCTGACGAAAAATAAATAAAAAGAAGGGGGCATGCCACCCGGGGCCCTGGAGACCACTGGGCCCCTTAGAGGTCGGGGGGGGGGGGGGCTTTGGGTGCTGATGATTTTTTTTTTAAAATAAAATAAAACAAAAGCGGGATGCCATCCGGGCCCCTTAGAGGTCGGGGGGCTTTGGATGCTGACGAACAAAATAAATAAATAAATAAAGAAGAAAGGGGAAAGCCATCAGGGGCCCTGGGGACCACCGGGCCCCTTAGAGGTCGGGGGGGGGGCTTTGGGTGCTGACGAAAAAAAATGAAAAAAAAAGAAAGAAAAAAGAAACGGGGATGTCATCTGGGCCCCTTAGAGGTTGGGGGGGGGGGGGGGCTTTGGGTACTGACGAAAAAAAAAAATGATAAAAGGGGGATACCATCCGGGGCCCTGGGGACCACCGGGCCCCTTAGAGGTCGGGGAGGGGCTTTGGATGCTGACAAAAAAAAAATTAAATTAAAATAAAAGGGGGATGCCATCTGTAACGGTAACCACCGTTTACGACCTTCCATCCCATCCACGACAGCTTATCGACACTCCAACCGTCCAACAGACATCAGACATCCCATTTGCCCAGAATCAAGACGAGACACGCAGCTCTGTACTTGTTCCAAATGTAATACATGAATTATGATTCCCTTGCCACTTCATGCCCAAAGGGCACAGAGTGGACTCAGACCCAAGAGTTATCAGTGACGCTGACACAGGAGTATCCTCCATCCTCACAAAGTCTTTGGGTGTCACGGGTCATTCCGTTACACCATCTGGGCCCCTTAGAGGTCGGGGGGGCTTTGGATGCTGACAAACTAAATGAATAAAAAAGGGGAAAGCCATCAGGGGCCCTGGGGACCACCGGGCCCCTTAGAGGTCGGGGGGGCGGGGCTTTGAGTGCTGACGAAAAAAAAAGAAATAAAATAAAAGGGGGGTGCCATCCGGGCCCCTTAGAGGTAGGTCGGGGGGGGGGGGCTTTGGATGCTGATGAACAAAATAAATAAAAAAGGGGAAAGCCATCAGGGGCCCTGGGGACCACCGGGCCCCTTAGAGGTCGGGGGGGCTTTGGGTGCTGACGAAAAAAAAAAAAAAGAGGGATGCCATCCGGGGGCCCTGGGGACCGTACAATTTTCTGGCTGACCGGACAGGTTTCCAGCGGACAACTGTTTCTTAGCATGCTAAGAAACATGTCCGCTGGAACCATGTCCGCCGGACATGTCCGATGGTCAGTACGACTCATCGGACATGTCTGCTGGCCTGAGAACCCGCGCATGACGTCGAAGTGATTCGACGCATGCGTGGAAGCATTGAACTTCCGGGTTCGCGCACGTCGCCACGTCATCGTCGCCATCACGTCGCCGCGTATTCTGTCCACGGGGATTTTGGTTTGATGGTGTGTACAACCATCAGACCAAAATCTCCGAGCCGACATGTCCGATGTAAACGGTCCGCTCATCTGTATGCGGCCTTAGAGGTCGGGGGGGGGGGGGGGAGGGGGGCTTTGGGTGCTGACGAAAAAAATAAAATGAAAATAAAATTAAATAAAGGGGGATGCCATCTGGGCCCCTTAAAGGTCGGGGGGGGCTTTGGATGCTGACAAATTAAATGAATAAAAAAGGGGAAAGCCATCAGGGGCCCTGGGGACCACCGGGCCCCTTAGAGGTTGGGGGGGGGGGGGGGGGGGTTTGGGTGCTGACGAAAAAAAAAAAGAAAGAAAAAAGAAAGGGGGATGTCATCCGGGGGGGGGGGGGGGGAGGGGGGCTTTGGGTGCTGACGGAAAAAAAAAGAAAAATAAAGGGGGATGCCATCCGGGCCCCTGGGGACCACCGGGCCCCTTACAGGTGTACCCCCCTGATGGCGGCCCTGGTGGCAGAATCCCTTTTTCCTGTATCATATGATGGTAAATGACTCTCTGTGTGTTCTGATGTCTCCTCCAGAATGAAGACTTTGGTGGCTTTGGTTCTGTTGGGTTCCTTGGGTCTGGCTCGGTGCTGCAGCCGCCCCCCTGGAGGTAAGAATAATACAAAGGTAAAAAAAAACTAAAAAACCTTCATCTACCGATCTTTCTCAACTTATTTATTACAGACAAACCATTAAAATAATGTGCTGGTTTCAGGGAACCCCTGATAAAAAGGACCGCATCTACAGCTCACTATACACTAGAACAGCGATGGGGAACCTTGTCACCTCAGATGTTTTGGAACTACATTTCCCATGATGCTCAGCTACAATGCAGAGTGCCTGAGCATCATGGGAAATGTAGTTCCAAAACATCTGGGGTGCCAAGGTCCGCCATCACTGCTCTAGTGTGATGATCGAGGAGAAGAATGTTTCTTTTTTTTTTTTTTTTTAAGTGTATTTTGTGCGTGTACTCGAGAGAGGAGCCGGACTGCAGGAGTTGGGAGTAGGCAGGCCTCCCCAATCTGCCACCTTTCTCCATGCCCCGGGTGGCAATGGCAGGTGTGTGAGGGGGTCCTCCCATACAGCCCGCCCTACCTGCTCCGCTTTGAAGCCCAACGGGGCAGAGGGACTCCCTATAAGGGAGTGAGAGGATTTGCCCGCTCAACCAGCCCCGTTAGTCCTTCGCCTCTCTTTTTAGAGACCGCGTGGTCAAAGTGCGTGCATGTTAACCCAATTTCGAGTGCGTGTAAGTGTGGTGGTTTTTGTGGGAGGGGGGTGGGCGTACTAAGCGCAGGCTTACCTCGCATAGCACACCCACCGGGAGCCAGGCTGAGACCACCAAACTCAATTCACATGTAGCCGAGACCGGGATCTGAACCCCTAGCTGCAGAGGTGAATGGCTTGTCAGCGCAGTGCCAATCGCGTTGAGCCACCGCAGCTCCACTTGTTTCTTAAGTCCCGTACACACGGTGCGAATGTTGGACTGTCCGTTCACAGGCTGTTGTCCTAAAACCTTCATTCGTGTTCGGAATGTGTTTTGTTTATTCGTATTCAAAATGATTCGAATTTTTCGAATTCGGATCGATTCGAAACGTTTTTGAATCAATTTTTCGAATTCTTTTCACATTTCCAAAGAGAATAAAATAGAATAGAAAATAAAAGGAATAGAATAGAAGAAAATGGAATAGAAAAAAATACAACAGAAAATTAAAGAATAGTATATAATTCCAAACAGAATAAAATAGAATGGCAAATAAAAGGAATAGAATAGAAGAAAATGGAATAGAAAAAAATACAACAGAAAATTAAAGAATAGTATATAATTCCAAAGAGAATAAAATAGAATAGAAAATAAAAGGAATAGAATAGAAAAAAAATGGAATAGAAAAGAATACAACAGAAAATTAAAGAATAGTATATAATTCCATAGAGAATAAAATAGAATAGAAAATAAAAGGAATAGAATAGGAAAAAAATGGAATAGAAAAGAATACAACAGAAAATTAAAGAATAGTATATAATTCCAAAGAGAATAAAATAGAATAGAAAATAAAAGGAATAGAATAGAAAAAAATGGAATAGAAAAGAATACAAAAGAAAATTAAAGAATGGTATATAATAGAGTAAAACAGAACAACATTGGATATAAAATAAAAGAAGAAAATAGAATAGAATACAAAAAAAAGAATATAATTAAATAGTTTATAACCATCTTCTGAAATTTCGAATAGAATAGAAAATAATAGAGTTAAAAAAAAACAATAGAACAGAACAGAAATAATATCACTATTTTCCAAAATTTAAATAGAATCAATTTGAATTTAAATAGAAACTAATAGAGTAGAACAGAATAGAAAATAACAATAGTATAGAGAAAAAACTGAATAGAATTAATATAACCATCTTCCTATTCTAATCTATTCTTTTCTATTCTATTCAAATTCAAATTGATTCTATTTGAATTTTGGGAAATGGTTATATTCTTTCTATTCCATTGTTTTTTATTTGTATTATTTTTCTATTTGTTGCTATTCTATTTTCTATTGTATCATTTTATTTTCTATTCTATACAAATGTATTCTGTTCAAAAATTGAATTTTTTGGAAGATGGTTATATTCTTTCTATTCTATTCTCTTCTATTCTGTTGTTTTTTTTTCTACTCTATTCTGTTATTCTCTATTCTATTCTAATCTTTTCTATTATATTCAAATTCGAATTGATGCTATTTGAATTTTGAGAAATGTTTATATTCTTTCTATTCAATTTTATAGTTTGATTCTATTTGAATATTGAGAAATGTTTATATTCTTTCTATTCAATTTTATAGTTTTTTTTTATTATTTTCTTTTCTCTTCTATTATAGTATATTCTATTCTTTTCTATTATGTTCTTTTCTTATGTATTCAAATTTATTCTATTTCAAATTCGATTTTCAGAAGATGGTTCTAATTCTTTCTATGTTAATCTATTTTATTCTATTTGTTTCTACTATATTATAGTCTATTCTGTTATTTTCTTTTCTATTCCATTCATTTTTTTTTATATTCTATTACATTATTTTCTATTCTATGGGAAATTTTGAAAACGATTCGAATTCGAAAACGAAGCGAATTTGAAAAGCATTCAAAAATGATTCGAATTCGAATTTCGTCAGAATTTTTTTTTTTCGTTATTTCGGATTATTTTAAATTTCGGGAACTATTGTCATTCGGGAAATTCGGATACATTCGAATTTCCGAAAAACAAAAATGTGTCGGAATTTCAATTGAGACAAGAACATGTCTATTACAGAATGTCATGGACAATATATTTCGACAACATTGCAGTTTACAGTTACCTTCTCGGTGAGGGCCCCTTTTAGAAAAATGGAAAAACTTTGTACAATGTTGTAACAGAATGGCCCGGGACACCCAGAGACTTTTGAAGGATGGGGGGTACTCCTGTGCAAGCGTCACTAATGACTCTTGGGTCTAGGGTCATCCTGTGCCCCTGTTGGGCATAGGGTGACTGAGAAATATTAATTATAAATTACATGAGATGGGACATTACTGATAATTCCTGGAATATTACAAGTTGTTAAAGTCTGACTCCAAATGGAGTGTTTTCATTCAATGGGGGGGGGGGGGGCACATGCTTTTGAGGTGTTAATTGCGTCTGCTCCTAGACATTCCATTGTGTGATGCTAATGACACTGTTGGTGTAAGAAGCCTATTGATGATCAGGTGTGAATAGCTTATTATTGCGGAGACGGGACGTCTGGGGGATGACTAATAATCAACTCAACTGAATGTCATTGTCTAAGAGAGGGGTAGATTCAGAGAGCAGATACGCCGCATAATTGCTAAGTTGCGCCGGCGTATCTACTTTCTGTATTCAGAAAGCTAGATACGCCGACTGTAGCCTAAGATACGACTGGCATAAGTCTCTTCTTCGTCGTATCTTAGGCCGAGTACTCACGATCAAACATGTCCGATGAAACCGGTCCGCGGACCGTTTTCATCGGACATGTCTGCCCGGGGACTGCCCGGGGACTTCTGTTCGATGGCCGTACACACCATCGAACAGAGGTCCGCGCGTAAACAATACGCGGGGCGTGTCCGCGGTGTTGCCGCGTCGATGACGCGGTGTCGCCGCGACAATGACGCGGCGACGTGGGCGGCCTGCCTTTAAAAGGCTTCCACGCATGCGTCAAAGTCATTCGACGCATGTGAGGGATGGCGGGCGGCAGGACATGTACGGTAGGTCTGTACAGACGACCGTACATGTCCGGGCGGACAGGTTTCCAGCGGACTGTTTTAAAGCAAGTCCAGGAAACAGTTGTCTGCTGGAAACCTGTCCGATCCGCCCGAAAATGGTCCGATCGGGCCTACACACGGCCAAACATGTTTGCTGAAACTGGTCCGCGGACCAGTTTCAGCAGACATGTTTGGTCGTGAGTACGGGGCCTCAGGGTGCATTCTTACGGTGGCCGCTAGGTGGCGCTCCCGTAGTTTTCAGCGTAGAGTATGCAAATTGCATACTTACGCCGATTCAAAAAATTAACTTGCGCCCGGCGTTCATTTTTTACGTCGTTTGCGTTAAGGCTTTTCCGGCGTAAGGCTGCTCCTGCTATTAGGAGGCGCAGCCAATGTTAAGTATGGACGTCGTTCCCGCTTCGAAATTTGAATTATTTACGTCGTTTGTGTAAGTCGTTCGCGAATAGGGCTGGATGTAAATTACGTTCACGTCGAAACCAATACATCGTTGCGCCGTACTTGCAAGCCATGCACACTGGGATATGTACACGGACGGCGCATCACGTCGTCCATCACGTCGGGTCATCAAAAATGTAAATAAAACACGCCCCCCCTTTCACATTTGAATTACGCGCGCTTACGCCGGCGCCCCTTTTACGCTACCTTGCCGCGACTTACGGAGCAAGTGCTTTGTGAATACAGCACTTGCTCCTGTAAGTTACGGCGGCGTAGCGTAAATACGAAACGATGCGCCGCCGTAACTATGCGCGCCCGTACGTGAATCTACCCCAGAGTGTGTATTGAAGTGCCGTGTGGGTGGAGTTGATTCATTGTTCACTTGGGGGCAGATTCACAGAGAAATTCCCAGGCGCAGCGTATCAGAGATACGCTACGCCACCGTATCTTACCTGGCTCTAAGTCGAATCCAGGAAGATTTTGCGCCGTAAGTTACGGCGGCGTAGTGTATCTCTCAGCGCGTATTTCAAATTGGGCGGGTAGGGGGCATGATTCATTTAAATGAAGCGCGTCCCCGCGCCGATTGAACTGCGCATGCTCCGTATCGAAATTTCCCGCCGTGCTTTGCGCGAAATGACGTCGCATCGACGTCATTTTTTGAACTTCGACGTGACTTACGTCCATCCCTATTCACGGACGACTTACGCAAAAATTCTAATTTCGACGCGAGAACGACGGCCATACTTTAACATGGCAATTCTATTTATACGCCGCAAAATAGCAGCTTTAACTATACGCCGGAAACAGCCGACTAGAGACGACGTAAGAGAATGCGACGACCGCGCGTACGTTCGTGGATCGTCTGAAAAAGCTCATTTGCATACCCGACGCTGAAAACGACGCAAACTCCACCCAGCGGGCGCCGAAGTATTGCATCTAAGAAGCCGTACGTCTGTTGGATCCTACCCAGATGCCGTCGTATCTTGTTTTGAGGATTCAAACTAAAGATACGACGCGGGAAATTTGAAAGTACGGCGGCGTATCAGTAGAAAGTACGCCGGCGTACTTGCTCTGTGAATCTGCCCCTTGGTTTCTAAAACTGTATATAAGAAAGCTAAGTTACCATTAAAAGTGTTCATACATTTTAAAACCAGTAACAGAGCTTGTCGGTCTCGTTATTCTGGGGAATGGAATGGATCGGGTCGTGTCTGATGTCTGTCGGACTGTCGGATAAGCTGTCGTAGGGGCGATGGAATGGGAATATCGTAAACAGTGGTGACCGTTACAAATGTATATAATAATTTTTTCCTTTTTTTTTCTATAGCCATCAATATTGCCACAAGCGGAGAAGCTTCTCAGAGTTCTAATTATGGGGCCAACGATGCAGCTGTAAAGGCCATCGATGGGGTGAACGATCAAAACTGGTTTAATGGCTTCTGCTCACACACAGGCGCGGACAGCTCCCCCTGGTGGAGGCTGGACATGAAACGGAAATACAAAGTGAATGTTGTTGTGGTCTCTGGCCGGTCAGACTGTTGTTTGGAAAGGATGAGGAATCTTGAGGTCCGAATTGGAAATTCTCCCGATAATAACAACCCAGTGTGAGTGCCGTACGCCCGGGATACTGTAATGCCCTGTACACGCAATCGGTTTTTCCGTTGGAATAAACTCGGATGGTTTTTCCGACGGAATTCCGCTCGAGCTGCCTTGCATACACACAGTCACGCCAAATTTCCGACCGCCAAGAACGCGGTGACGTACAACACAACGACGAGCCGAGAAAAAGGAAGTTTAACCAGTTAAGGACCGCCACGCGACGATATACGTCGACAGAATGGTGCGGAAGGGCACGAGGGCCTACATGTACGTCCCATTTAAGAACCCAGCCGTGGATAGCCCCGGTCCAAAGCTCCGTGACGCGATCGGGTCACAGGAGCTGAAGAACGGGGAGAGGTGAGTG
The DNA here is from genome assembly GCF_905171775.1 of Rana temporaria. Taxonomy (NCBI): domain Eukaryota; kingdom Metazoa; phylum Chordata; class Amphibia; order Anura; family Ranidae; genus Rana; species Rana temporaria. The sequence goes on from NC_053493.1 coordinate 10,489,692, forward strand.
TAAACAAACCTTTTCGCCGTCCCTTTCTGTGGCTTGTCACTGAACGTCTGTTCCCTGTCATAGGGAATGACAATCAGTGACGTCACATGTCCAGCCACGCCCCCTACAGTAAGAAACACACAAAATTCGGAAATTAGAAACTTCCAAAATTTGAAATTTCCGAAATGAAAAATTTCCGAAATGAGAAATTTCCGAAATAAGAAATTTCCGAAATGAGAAATTTCCGAAATCAGAAATTTCCGAAATCAGAAATTTCCGAAATCAGAAATTTCCGAAACTCGAAAATCCTGAAATTCTAAATTTAGGAAATTCTAGATTTTCAAATTAACGAATTTGTAAAAATTTGTTAAAAAAAAAACGAATTTGGAACTAAACGAACTGTACATGTCTACCCCCAAGTCAGTCAGACAGAAATCAGCCTGTTCATGTCTATTTGCCTAGTTATTGTGAATCTCCCTCAAGTGAATGAATGGCATTTTCGAATTTTCGAATTCCGAATTTGAATTTTCGAATTTCTAATTTTTCGAATTTACGAAATTTACGAAATTTACGAAATTTCAAAATTTACGAAATGTCTAATTTACGAAATTCCTGAAATTCTGATTTTCCGAAATTCTGAATTTCCTAATACTGACCCCCAAGTCAGTCAGACAGAAAGCAGCCTGTTCATGTATATTTTGCCTCGTTATTGTGAATCTCCCTCAAGTGAATAAATGGCATTTTCGAATTTCGAATTTGAATTTTCGAATTTCTAATTTTCCAAACTTCGAAATTTCAAAATTTCAGAAATTTCAAATTTCGACATTTCCGAAATTTCAAATTTCTACATTTCCGAAATTTCCGAAATTTGAAATTTCAAATTTCCGAAATTCAGATTTTCTGAATTTCCGAATATTGTCTACCCCCAAGTCTGTCAGACAGAAATCAGCCTGTTCATCTCTATTTGCCTAGTTATTGTGAATCTCCCTCAAGTGAATGAATGGCATTTTCGAATTTTGGAATTTAGAAATTGAATTTTCGAATTTCTAATTTTCCAAACTTCGAAATTTGGAAATTTCCGAAATTTCTAATTTCTAAAATTCCTGAAATTCTGATTTTCCGAAATTCTGAATTTACGGATATTGTCTACCCCCAAGTCTGTCAGACAGAAATCAGTCTGTTCATCTCTATTTGCCTAGTTATTGTGAATATCCCTCAAGTGAATGAATGGCATTTTTGAATTTTTGAATTTCGAATTTGAATTTTCGACTTTCTAATTTTTCGAAATGTCAAATTTTTGAAATTCCTGAAATTCAGATTTTGCGTAATTCTGAATTTCCGAATATTGTTTACCCCCAAGTCTGTCAGCCAGAAATCAGTATGTTCTCCTCTATTGCCTAGTTATTGTGAATCTCCCTCAAGTGAATGAATGGCATTTTCGAATTTTGGAATTTCGAATGTGAATTTTCGAATTTCTAATTTTTCAAATTTACGAAATCTGACCCTCAAGTCAGTCAGACAGAAATCAGCCTGTTCATCTCTATTTGCCTAGTTATTGTGAATCTCCCTCAAGTGAATGAATGGCATTTTCAAATTTTGGAATTTCTAATTTGAATTTTGGAATTTCTAATTTTTCTAATTTTTTAAATTTCTGAAATGTCAAATTTTCAAAATTCCTGAAATTCAGATTTTCCGAAATTCTGAATTTACAAATATTGTTTACCCCCAAGTCTGTCAGACAGAAATCAGCCTGTTCATCTCGATTTGCCTAGTTATTGTGAATCTCCCTCAAGTGAATGAATGGCATTTTCGAATTTTGGAATTTCGAATTTGAATTTTCGACTTTCTAATTTTTCGAATTTTTTAAATTTCTGAAATGTCGAATTTTCTAAATTCCTGAAATTCAGATTTTGCGTAATTCTGAATTTCCGAATATTGTTTACCCCCAAGTCTGTCAGCCAGAAATCAGTCTGTTCACCTCTATTGCCTAGTTATTGTAAATCTCCCTCAAGTGAATGAATGGCATTTTCTATATCATTGTGTTGGTCCCCGTTTGTTCTCCACAGGTGCGATAAGATCACCATAGCTACTTCTGCAACAACAACGTTCTGCTGTAACGGGATGGAGGGTCAATACGTCAGCGTGGTGATCCCGGGGCGCAATGAATACCTGACCCTGTGCGAGGTGGAGGTCTACGGGGACCCCGTGACTCAGACTCAGGAGAAGCATGTCTGCTGGTAAAGCCTGACAGAAAGAAGACTAAAGTTTATCATCAAATTTAATGTCCATAGACAACATTCTGAAGACCCCAGAAAAATGGACATGTTTGGCTGGAGGAGAATGTTTTCCACTCTTTTCCTTGTTTTCCTTGTTGGTGTGACTAAAGAAACTCTTCACAAACATCTCTCGGAATTTATTTTTATTTTACGTGAAAATAACGTGAGTCACACATAGGGGTCTGTTTATAATGGTTTTCACCAAAGATTCACCCAACCTTCACCAAGGAGTTGCAAATTTTTCCAGTTAAATCCAATTAGAAAACTGTGTGAATCTTGGGCAAATGTTGTGTGTGAATCCTGTGGGAAAATCGTTATGAACAGACCCTTTAAAGTGTATCTAAAGCCAGAGGCGGCTCTTTAATTAGGCGGTCGCCTAAGGCCTTGCACTCACAGGGGCCTCGCGGCTGCCTAACTTACCCAATGCATTACCCCAGTTTTGAGGGACAGGGGACCTTAACGTTGCTGTGCTCGGGCAGCGTTAAGAGCCCTGACTCAGGAGCGGGGCTGCCAGCTTCCCTAACAACCAGTGAATATCGGTGACACCACCCCTTGTGACATCAATGACCCAACATGCACTCAGTCAATGGCATCACAAAGGGGCGGGTTCACCAGGTGACATCACTGGGTGGCCCCCGTCCCTTAGTTATTAAAGAGCAGGATCTGGGGGCCGCCTTGTTAAAGGGGGCTTCCAGATTCCGATAAGACCCCTGCCTGCAGACCCCCACAACCACCGGCCAGGGTTGCGGGAAAGAGGCTCTTGTCCTTGAATTATTTTTCCCATCATGGATATGAGTGGGGCCCCATGTCAAGTTTTGCCTAAGGCCTCACAAAGCCTATCGGTAATCGGTATCGGCGAGTAAAGTGGTATCGGGTATCGGGACAACCCTAGTATTTGGCACGATTGTATTACAGAAACACACACATTGTACATTATATAATACTGTAATAGAGTGGATTGTAGGATTTTACAAGCATTTTAACCACTTCAGCCCCGGGACCATTTTGCTGGTCAATGGCCGGGCCACTTTTTGCGATTCGGCACTGCGTCGCTTTAACTGACAATTGCGCGATCGTGCGACGTATCCCCCAAACAAAATTGGCGTCCTTTTTTTCTTACACACAGAACTTTCTTTTGGTGGTATTTGATCATCTCTGCGGTTTTTATTTTTTGCGCTATAAACAAAAATAGAGCGACAATTTTGAAAAAAAATCTATTTTTTTTGCTATAATAAATATCCCCCAAAAATATATAAAAAAAACATTTTTTTCCTCAGTTTAGGGCGATACGTATTCTTCTACCTATTTTTCGTAAAAAAAAATCGCAATAATCGTTTATTGATTGGTTTGCGCAAAAATTATAGCGTCTACAAAATAGGGGATAGTTTTATGGCATTTTTATTAATATTTTTTTTTTTTACTAGTAATGGCGGCGATCTGCAATTTTTATCGGTACTGCGACCTTATGGCGGACACTTTTGACACATTTTTGGGACCATTGGCATTTTTATAGCGATCAGTGCTATAAAAATGCATTGGTTACTGTAAAAATGACACTGGCAGGGAAGGGGTTAACACTAGGGGGCGAAGAAGGGGTTAATCATGTTCCCTGGGTGTGTTCTAACTGTAGGGGGGTGGGACTGACTAGGGGAAATGACCGATCGCTGCTCATACATTGTATGAACAGACGGTCACTCATTTCTCCCCCTGACAGGACCGGGAGCTGTGTGTTTACGAGCGATCGCGGGTGCCCGGCGGTGATCGCGCCCGCCGGGCATGCGCGTCGGCACCAGGGGCGAGCAGGTAGCTATGTGATTTCACGCAGCATAACTGCGGCGGTTGGTCGGCTAGTGGTTAACTCTGGGGATTCCTGACAGGCAGGGAAGGAGAGGGGGAGAGAAGACATCACATTACATGGTAAGACCTACCCCAAAAATAAGCCCTACTGTGTCTTTTGTTGCCAAAATTAATATAAGACCCAGGCTTATTTTCAGGGAAACGTGGTAACGGAAATAGAAGTGATTCTTTTATCTCGTTCTGGTAATGTCCGAGACTACAATGCCCAACCTGGGTCCCTAAGGCCACATTTGGCCCTTTGACAGCAGACAGTAGTCTGTGGTTGCCTTACCATGTGCTTACTCAAGCCAATAAAGTTTCTTCAAGCCGTCTTAATTGTTTTCTGAGTTTTTTTTCCCCTTCAGGTTTATTATAATAGATCTTGTTAAAATAAATATTTAGGGCCAGATTCTCAGAGGAGATACGACGGCGTATCTCCAGATACGCCGTCGTATCTCTGCGTTGTACCGTCGTATCTATGCGCCTGATTCATAGAATCAGTTACGCATAGATTTCTATTAGATCCGACCGGCTTAAAGTCTCTTACGCCGTCGGATCGTAACTGCATATTTCCGCTGGCCGCTAGGGGCGTGTACGCTGATTTACGCGTCAAAATATGTAAATCAGCTAGATACGCGAATTCACGAACGTACGCCCGGCCGACGCAGTACAGATACGCCGTTTACGTTAGGCTTTTCCCGGCGTAAAGTTACCCCTGCTATATGGTGGCGTAAGTGCGGCGTACCAATGTTAAGTATGGCCCTCGTTCCCGCGACGAAATTTGAAAATTTTACGTCGTTTGCGTAACTCGTCCGTGAATGGGGCTGGACGTAATTTACGTTCACGTCAAAACCAATACGTCCTTGCGGCATATTAGGAGCAATGCACACTGGGAGATTTTCACGGACGGCGCATGCGCCGTTCGTGAAAAACGTCAATCACGTCGGGTCACAGAACATTTACATAAAACACGCCCCCCTGTTCCAAATTTGAATGAGGCGGGCTTACGCCGGCCTATTTACGCTACGCCGCCGCAACTTACGGAGCAAGTGCTTTGAGAATACAGCACTTGCCCGTCTAAGTTGCGGAGGCGTAACGTAAATAGGTTACGTTACGCCTGCACAAAGTTACGCAAAACTACGAGAATCTGGCCCTAAATGTGGCACAAGGGGTTATAATAGAGTTTGTATTGTTCACCATAAATGTGGAAGCCACTCATTTTATAAACAGAAAGTAATAGCAGTAGACATGTGCATGACGAAAATATTTTGTTTAGTTTCAATTTTGATTTGTTAACCACTTGCCGACCGCCGCACGATCATTTACGTCGGCAGAATGGCACGGACAGGCAAATGGGCGTACCGGTACGTCCCTTTAAATTTTGGCGCTGTGTGGGCGTGCGTGCGCACCCCTGCCGCGAGCTCCGTTCCCGTGGGACCCGCGGACTCGATGTCCGCTGGTGTCCCGCGATTGCGTCACAGAGCTGCAGAACGGGGGAATGCCAGTGTAAACAAGGCATCTCCCTGTTCTGCCTTGTGGCAGGACACTGATCTACTGCTCTCTGGGGCAGATCCACAGAGCGAGTATGCCGGTGTATCTACTGATACGCCGGCGTACTTTCAAATTTCCCGCGTCGTATCGTTGTTTTGAATCATCAAAACAAGATACGACGGCTTCTGGGTTAGATCCGACAGGTGTACGTCTTCGTACGTCTTCGGATCTAAGATGCAATACTTTGGCGTCCGCTGGGTGGCGTTCACGTCATTTTCCGCGTCGGGTATGCAAATGAGCTATTTCCGACGATCCACGAACGTACGAGTGGCCGGCGCATTTTTTTATGGTGTCTCTAGTCGGCTTTTTTCAGCGTATAGTTAAAGCTGCTATTTCGTCGCGTATAGTTAGACTTGCCATGTTAAGTATCGCCGTCGTTCCCGCGTCGAAATTTGAAATTTTTTTTTTTTGCGCAAGTCGTCCGTGAATCGGGATGGACGTAATTCATGTCTAAGTTAAAAAAAATGACGTCGTTGCGACGTCATTTAGTGCAATGCACGGTGGGAAATTTAGAAATGGAGCATGCGCAGTTCGTTTGGCGCGGGGACGCGCTTCATTTAAATGAAACACGCCCCCTAATCACTGAATTGAATTCCGCGCCATTACGCTGCTTGAGATACACTACGCCGCCGTAACTTACGGCGCAAATTCTCTGGGGATTCAAACCGGCCTAAAGTAAGTTACAGCGGCGTAGCGTATCTCACATACGCTGCGCCAATGTATTTGTATGTGGATCTGCCCCTCTGTAATTAATCAGGAGCAGTGATCACTGTCGTGTCACAGTAAGCCCCGCCCCCACACCATTAGAATCACTCCCTAGGACACACTTAACCCCTTCCTCGCCCCCTAATGTTTAACCCCTTCCCTGCCAGTCACATTTATGCAGTAATCAGTGCATTTTTTATAGCTCTGATCGCTGTATAAATGACAATGGTCCCAAAATAGCATCAAAAGCGTCTGAGTATTCACCCTTTTAGCCTGTGTCAAAAGGGTGAACAGTACATGCAAAACTCCAACTAAGCCTTCGCTCACACTGAACGTGGGAGTTCCTCTGAACTCGCACAATTTCAAACCCGCGTTTCAGTGCGAGTTCGGGGCCGATTTGAAAGACCTCTGTGCGGGTTCATGCACAGATGACCATTGAAATCGCCCCCAAAGTCACCAAAAGTAGTGCAGGAACTACTTTTGGAAAGTGGTGCCGCGCCGCAAAGTCAGCATCGCACACCGATTGGGGCGCCGCTGTTGCCGGCAATAGGCTGCGATTTGGCGGCGATGTAAAAAGGGGGGCTTAAGGTGTTTTACAATTAAATTTGACTTCCATATATCATATTTCTCGGCCTAAGTAGCTAAATAAAAATGATACAAGTCTGCGTTGTAACTCAGGGGAGCATTTTATTTAAGCCCGGGTCCTACTCCAAGGTACAGTCCTTCCATGTACCAGGACCGCACAGTGTCACCAGGACAGAGCAGGAACTACTTTTTGTAAATCTTGCGCAGTGGTAATTCAACATTCTCAAGCTGTCCTCTCACACACACTAAAAGATCGATACCTGCCAGGGATGGACTGGCCATTGGGACTACAGGGAGTTTCCCGATGGGCCGATGGCTCAGTGGGCCGGCTTCAGTGACAGCGGACCGCTGCCCCCCTCCACTCCTCTGTCTCTCACTCCCCGCAGCACTCACCAGATAAGCCCAGAGCAGGGGAACGCAGTGGACTCGGTGGAGGGCTGGCATGACTGACGTCACAGGGGACAGCAGAACAACTATTGGCTGTTAGCAACCGGGGGGGCGGAGAGAGGAGTTTATTTAAGGTTTGGCTCCCGCCCTCCCGGCAACACAGCGCGGAGGAAAGTTCCCAGGATGTCAGAGGTGGAGCTCATGCTGGCCCAATTACAGGCGGAGGCGGCGGCGCACGGCCCGGAGTGGCTTCGGGACCAGCTGCGGCCTATATTCGGTAGGCCGGCAGCTATTGAGGACGCGGGGGGGAGGGACACAGGGCGCGCCCGGCGGTCTCGCCCGCCGGAACGTTTTTCCCCGGATTCATCCCCCAGGGCTACGAGAAAACAAGGGAGCCCCCGTTTGCGGGCCCCTCCGGGCCCCCCCGCCAAGCGCGCATCATTGAGCACGGGGGGGGGGGAACGGGAGGAATCCCAACCGGGGCCGTGGCGCGGCAGCCAGCCGTTCGGCCAGCCCTGGAGCAGCACCTGGGCCCGCGCGGCGTGCAGAGCAGTATTCGGCGGGCCCCGCCCCCCGCTCCACCGTGGGGGGTGCGGCGCCTCAGCGGGGGAGACCCAGAGGCCCGGCTGCTGGGCCTTCCATTTCCGCGGCCCACAGCCTTGCCGCGGTGCGGACGGAGGGGGAAGGGACGACCGGCGACATAGTTGGGGGCAGCAGGGCTGGGGAGACCCCCCCAGGCCCACGGAAAGCGGCGCAGAAATCGGCGAACGGGTCTGGTGCGCGGAGGAGTGACCAGGCTGACGCCAGGCCCACGGCAGCCAGGGATCCTTCCCCTGGGGTGCAATCAGCGGAGGAAGAGGACCCAGCCACGTTACGGTCGGAAGGGGAGCTGACGGATTCGGAGGACGACCAACCACCTATGACGGTTGCAGCGGCGGTGGAGACAGGACGTTCGGCTGGTGGGTCATCACCTAGGCAGCCCGGTAAGTCGATTTTGTCTTTACATTCTACTGTGGGGAGGGGTATGTTGGCTTCTGGGGGCAGCGGGGGGGGGGGGTGTCAGCTCTGTGGGGGCGGAGGCTCGGGCAGGGGGATCTCAGACGGTGTCAACGGGAGGGGGGGGGGGTCCCTTTGGGGGGTGGTTTTGCAGGTTTTTTGGCAGGAATAAAAGAGTTGGTGGGCAGGTTTGAAGGCTCAGATGGGGCGATTGCGGGCCCGGTTGCGGCCTGGGTCCCCCCTGCGGTTCCGGTGGGGGGAGGGGCGGTCGCTGCGCCTAACACTCTGCCGGCGGTTGTGACGGCTGGGCCGGTGGTGGCATCCGCCCCCGCGGTAAGCGGGGGTTCGGGAGCAGCTGCGGCTCCGGCAGCAGCGGCTGGGGAAAAAGGGGCGGTGGCAAGTGAGGCGGCGCGACAGGAAATAATCCGTCTCGCGGACGCGGCTAAGTGTGAGGTGTACCTATGCTATGAGGCGTCGTTAGGGACACATTTGAAGGCAGAGGTCAGGGAGAAGATATGGAAGGGGGAGTACGTGGAGATTTTCGCGCTGCTCCCGTTAGAAAAGTTCAACCTGGACAGGGGGAAGCCGGACGAATCCAAGAAGGAGGAGGAGGAGCGGCGCAGGTATCGATTGATTCCACGGACATTTACCAATTGGCTACAGGCTTTCAGCATACTAGCGTGTGTGGTGGGGGAGAAAAAGCCTGAGTGCTGCTCGGGGCTTTTCATATATCAGAATGCGATAGGGGAGGCACACAGGATCTACGGAGGATCCGCTTGGCTGCGATACGATGAACAATTTCGGCAGCGGATGGCAGTGCGGCAGGACCTACGCTGGAATCAAAAGGACATGAATCTCTGGCTGTGTTTGATGACGGCGGCCAGGGTTCCGGGTCAGTCCTTTCAAGGGGGGGCCGGGGGTCCATCTTCCCTTGGACAACCGGCCGGTCGGGCAAAAGGGGTGTGTTGGCAGTTTAGCTCCGGCACTTGCAAATTCGGAGGCACCTGCAGATACAAACACGAGTGCTCTGGTTGCGGAGGCTCCCACCCGTTGTCCAAGTGCTTCAAACAGGGTAAGGGTCGTTCCGGAGATTTTGCAAACAAGAGGGACGACGCCGGTGATGGTGGAAAGGATGCGGCCGTTTCTCGGTAGGTATCCGGACAGGGGGGCAGCTCGGACGCTGGAAAGGGGGTTCTCAGAGGGTTTTCAAATACCGTGCGCGCTGGGGGTGGTGCCCCCGGTCCCGCGCAACTTGCGGTCTGCGCTCTTACATCCAGAAGTGGTTTCGGAGAAGCTGCGGAAGGAGGTAGCTCTGGGGCGCATGGGTGGTCCTTTTTCGGTGGCACCCTTGGGGGATCTAGTGGTTTCGCCGCTGGGGGTAGTGCCCAAAAAAGAACACAACAAGTTTAGGCTGATACACCACCTCTCCTTCCCAAAGGGGGGGTCGGTTAATGACGCTATAGACCAGGAGGCGTGTACGGTGAGCTACACTTCATTCGATGCGGCTGTCCATTGGGTGCGGCATTATGGGCGGGGGTCTTTAATGGCGAAATCGGACATTGAAGCGGCTTTCCGCTTATTGCCAGTGCACCCGGACAGCTTCCGGCTGTTAGGGTGTCATTGGGAGGGGCAGTTTTATGTGGACAAGTGCTTGCCAATGGGGTGTTCCATCTCTTGCGCACTGTTTGAGATGTTCAGCTCATTCTTGGAATGGGTGGTTAGGGACGTGTCCGGGGTGAGTTCCATCATCCACTATCTGGATGACTTCCTGTGCGTTGGACCGGCGGCGTCACGGATCGCGGCAATTCTGCTGGCAACGCTGGAACACATGGCGGAGCGCTTCGGGGTCCCTCTGTCACCCGAGAAGACGGAAGGCCCAAGCACGGAGATGACTTTCCTGGGGATAACATTGGATTCCATGGCGATGGAATGCCGCCTGCCGGAGGACAAACTTGAGGCGATGAAAGCGGAAATCAGGGGCATGCTGGGGGTCAGGAAAGTGAAACTGAGAGCGCTACAGTCGTTGCTCGGTAAGCTTAATTTCGCGTGCCGGATTTTGCCCATGGGGCGGGTGTTTAGCCGACGACTGTCGGCGGCGACCGCGGGCGTGAGTTCCCCTAACCACTTTGTTACGCTAGGCAGGTTTCTTAGGGAGGATCTGAGGGTGTGGCACTCCTTCTTGGAGTCATTCAACGGCCGGGCACTGTGGATGGCGGGCCCGGTCAGTAACTTTGACTTGGAGCTGTACACGGACGCTGCGGGCGCCACAGGCTTTGGGGCATTCTTCCAAGGCAGGTGGTGTGCGGGTCCTTGGCCGCAAGAATGGGTGGACGCGGGTTTCACTAAGAATTTGGTGCTCCTGGAATTGTTTCCAGTGGTACTGGCGGTTGAGTTGTGGGGTTCGGAGTTCAGGGATCGGAAGGTCAGGTTCCATGGGGACAACCTGGGAGTGGTTCAGGTCATAAACAGGGTATCGGCTTCGTCACCGCCGGTGGTTCGGGTGTTGCAGCACCTGGTCCTACGGTGCCTACAGTTGAATATTTTTGTCCATGCAGTTCATCTGCCCGGGGTTGAAAATGTCATTGCTGACGCGCTGTCTCGATTTCAGTGGGACAGGTTCCGAGAGTTGGCCCCGGAGGCGGAACGACACGGAGAGCCTTGTCCGGATTGGCTGTGGAGGGTTGCGTTGGCGTGATATCAAAATGGCTCAGGAGGTCGGTGAGTGAGGCAACTTGGGGGGCGTATAGCAAGGTGTGGTTGGAATGGGAGGCTTTGGCGAGAATGGTGGCTGTGGACCCGTTCGGGTCAGAGACACGATGGCTAGTGTTGTACTTCGTGGCTAGGAACATGGAGGACGGCACGTCGGTGGCCACGCTGAACAAGAAGATGGCAGGTCTTACTTTCCTTTTTAAATTGCGGGGTTGTCAGGACTTTACGAAGGACTTCTGGGTGCGGCAGGCGCTGAGAGGTTATAGAAAGGCAGGAACGACCAGGGACTCCAGGCGCCCGGTGTCGTTTGCACTGCTGGAAGGAATGCTAAAAAAATTGCCGGCCATTTGTTCTTCGGAATATGAGTTTTTGCTTTTCAGGGCGGCTTTCACGTTAGCTTTCTTCGGGGCTTTCAGGATCAGTGAGCTGGTCAGCCCGTCTACCAAAGGTCAAGGGGGCTTGGGCTTTCAGGATGTGGTTTGGGGGCAGGACAGGGTATCGATTTGGCTGCGGAAGTCGAAGACGGACCAGGGGGGACGGGGCAAGTCCATACATGTCTTTTCGATTACGGGGTCTCCTTTATGTCCGGTTCAGGCGGTACGGGCCTTCGGGGCCGAACGTCCTGAGGCGGCGGGGTCGTTTCTGGTACATAGGGATGGGTTGTCATTGTCGAAATATCAATTCGGGGCGGTTTTTAGGAAGTGTGTGTTGGCCATGGGGTTGGATGGCAAGGGTTTTTCTTCCCACTCCTTTAGGATAGGGGCGGCCTCAGAGGCGGCCCGTTGGGGATTGGGTACGGAAGCAATACAGCGTATAGGCAGATGGGAATCGAGAAGGTTTCAAAGTTATGTCCGTCCCCACCTATTGGATGTATAGGACGGTCACGTCAAGTGGGGGTGGGAAGGGAGTCTTGTGTGTTGTGTTATTTGTTTGAGTGTTGCTGGGTTATGCGGTGGATTACCCGGTGCAATTGTCTTTTTTCTTTCAGGTGGGACCCCGGCACTAGTATGGATAATGGGACATTCTTACGTCTTTTGGGGGGCAAAACGGGCTGAGCTTAGACATAGCGGTCGGCAGTTGGGTTTCCCGAGGGAAGAGGCGAGCGTGCACTGGCTAGGGATTCCGGGAATGCTCTGGGGCAGGGTGGTCCCGGAAGTGCATCGCTTTGCGCGGCTGGACAGGCCCCCCGACGTCTTACTCTTGCACGTGGGGGGCAACGACCTAGGGGTCAGAGCAATGATGGACATCACTCGGGATATCAAGTTTGATATCTTGAGACTTCGGATGGCCTTTCCAGATATGATCGTGGTGTGGTCCGACATTGTGGCTCGGACTGCATGGCGTATGGCTAGATCCGTAGCGGGAATCAACAGGGCCCGGAGGAAAATCAACAGGGACGTGGCCAAGTTTGTAGTGAGGAACGGGGGGTTGGTGGTACGACATATGGAATTAGAGGAAGAGACCTGGAGGTATCTGCGAGGAGACGGGGTCCACCTTAGCCCAGTTGGTATTGACATGTGGGTGTTGGGGTTACAGGATGTGATTCAGAGGGCTATTAGGGTGTGGAGGGGCACCCAAGGGTAAGGTTTTACCTTTGGGTGCTGGTGGCGTTGGTTGGTCCCTGCGGGTAAGGAATAGACTTTGAAAGTGGAATTTATGACCTGTCGGTGACAGGCGATGATGAGGGTGATGCCAGTTAACGGAGGTTAGCTGAGGAATGGAGTATGGAGCACTACGGTCGTGAGACGCCTTTGAGCCTGTTCGGCTTGAGGCCTGCAGAGGAATCCAAAGACCGGAGTGCAACAAGAAGGGCATATATATATATGTTTATATATATATATATAGTTTACGGAAGGATAGAGGCTTTGCCTGCGGGGACCAACTTCAGGTAGTTCAAGTTAGCAGATGTTCTTGCTCAGTTTGTGTTAAAATCTATTATGTTTAATAAATCAGGCTGCTACGGCCTATTTTTCCCCAACAAGCAATGGTGTGGTCTCAATTTAATGGGCAGAGGTTGGGGGGATACTAAGGTTTTGGGGAAGGTGGTAAGTTAAGTGGAGTAAGGACATCTGTTGTACTAAAGTCAAGATAAGCCCAGAGCAGGGGAACGCAGTGGACTCGGTGGAGGGCTGGCATGACTGACGTCACAGGGGACAGCAGAACAACTATTGGCTGTTAGCAACCGGGGGGGCGGAGAGAGGAGTTTATTTAAGGTTTGGCTCCCGCCCTCCCGGCAACACAGCGCGGAGGAAAGTTCCCGCCCACCCACCCCTTATGGTAGTGTTTAGAGCATCATAGTGTGTCGTAGTATACGTGGTTGTGTGGTTGTGTTTTTTCTGTTTTTCTTTTCATATACAGGTTCAGAAATGGGATTGTCGTGGCAGCATTGGTTGGTCCCTGCGGGTAAGGAATAGACTTTGAAAGTGGAATTTATGACCTGTCGGTGACAGGCGATGATGAGGGTGATGCCAGTTAACGGAGGTTAGCTGAGGAATGGAGTTTGGAGCACTACGGTCGTGAGACGCCTTTGAGCCTGTTCGGCTTGAGGCCTGCAGAGGAATCCAAAGACCGGAGTGCAACAAGAAGGGCATATATATATATGTTTATATATATATATATAGTTTACGGAAGGATAGAGGCTTTGCCTGCGGGGACCAACTTCAGGTAGTTCAAGTTAGCAGATGTTCTTGCTCAGTTTGTGTTAAAATCTATTATGTTTAATAAATCAGGCTGCTACGGCCTATTTTTCCCCAACAAGCAATGGTGTGGTCTCAATTTAATGGGCAGAGGTTGGGGGGATACTAAGGTTTTGGGGAAGGTGGTAAGTTAAGTGGAGTAAGGACATCTGTTGTACTAAAGTCATGGGGGGGAACAGAGAAGCAGGGGGAGGACCAGAGGAGCAGGGGGGACAACAGGGGAGCATGGGGGAGGGGACAGACAGTAGACTCAACAGGTACCGGTATCAGCTGTTCTACTCTAATAAAGTAGAACGGCTAGTGGCTAGTGAAGGGGGAGAGGGGGCTTGGGTGGCCGGGGGAGTTGTCCAGCCACCATGGGAGAGACATGTCAAAGTGGGCCAGTCTGGATGAAGTCCAGGGCCACATTTTTGTCCCAGTCCAGCCCTGATACCTGCTGGAGAGTTCATATGGTCAACAAGAACCTGCTTCACCGACCTTTTGCCAGAATGTTGGGTAAAAAAGTAAGATTAAACGCAGGAGGTTACTCTGACTAGTCCATCGAGACTAAAGAGGGGAAAACATATCGCCTTCAATAGGGACAGAGATAGTCCTTTGTGTAAAACACACAAAAAACCTTCCTAAAATGCCACCGCCATTAAAGGGGTTGTAAAGGTACAATTTTTTTCCCTAAATAGCTTCCTTTACCTTAGTGCAGTCCTCCTTCACTTACCTCATCCTTCCATTTTGCTTTTAAATGTCCTTATTTCTTCTGAGAAATCCTCACTTCCTGTTCTTCTGTCTGTAACTCCACACAGTAATGCAAGGCTTTCTCCCTGGTGTGGAGTGTCGTGCTCGCCCCCTCCCTTGGACTACAGGAGAGTCAGAACGCCCACTAACACACAGCTCCTTCCTCTATCTGCAACGTAGAGAGCGTCCTGGCTCTCCTGTAGTCCAACATGTCGCGCTTCAAAATTACAGCCGCTCGTGGAATGGCGACAAAATTTAACCCTTAAAAAAATCTCCATTGGCGACATTTAAAAATGTCTACAGTTTTGAGTTACAGAGGAGGGCCCGGGGATTCACAGACATTGGCGCATATTTATGCCGCCGTAGCATATCTCATATACGCTACACTGACGTAGCGCAGAGAGGCAAGCACTGAATTCACAAAGCACTTGCCACCAAATCTGCGCTGGGTTTCTTAGGCGTAAGTCGTCGTAAGTGGAAGTGGGCGTGAGCCATGCAAATGAGGCGTGACCCCATGCAAATGATGGGCCGAGCGACAGACAGATACAAATGACGAACGGCGCATGTGCCGTCCTGTGGAGGCATCCCAGTGCGCATGCTCAGAATCACGAATGCCTAAGATACGTCGGTCGGATGAAGCCTATTTTTAGGCGTATCGCAGTTTGTGGGCACGGCGCATAGATACGACGGCGCATATTTACACTTACGCGGCGTATCTCGAGATACGTCGGCGTAAGTGCTTTGTGAATCCGGCCAGAGATCTTTTGCTAGAATTATCGCTCTCACTCTAACGATCGCGGTGATACCTCACATGTGTGGTTTGAACACCGTTTTCATATGCGGGCATGACTTATGTATGCGTTCGCTTCACTTAAAGTGTGATGTCACAATGTAGAGAATAAGATTTCCTATAATCTGTGCCCAGTCTTGCCACACAAAGTTAATCCAGGTCTGAGCAATCCTCTTTTATTGTTCAGTGAAAATTAACAGACTTCCAGATAAATACCTGTCTAAATAAAAAGTCCTTTCCGTCCCCTTGCTTCGAGTGACATACATTACCTCTCACAATGAACCCCCCATATTATGACCACCCGCCACTGCGTGAACACGCGAGCCAGGCCTCACTATCACAGAGGCCCCCGCACATGCGCAGCGGCGGCAGCGCCCGCGACCCGGAAGTACCGTGGCACCCTGGAACGCAAATGCGTTCCATGCGCCGTGAGGGGACACAGAGGTACCGGAGAGTACCAGGAAATAAAGGGAAACAAACAAACAAATAGACACAGAGGTGACTGCCATAGAGGAAGTGAAAAAGGTTCAGACCTTGCCAGCCATTGATGCGTCCACCTTCAGGCATACCGTGGCAACCTCCATTCCATCACTGGGGTATATATTTTTGGAAGTGCGGTTGTTCACCTTTTTCTTTTCAAGCTTTGTTTCCATGCATTGCCTGCACCCAGGCTTCTGAGAGGACACTGATTGCTTAGTGCACTCAGCTGGAGAGGCAGATCCCTTCTTCTCTATGGAGTATATACTGCAGGGGTCAAGTCCTGGGGAAAAAAGTGTGGGAACTCCCACCCAAGAGCCATTCCCCCACCAAAAAAAAATGATACGCTCATATGCATAATTACTAAAGCGCATGTTTTTTTTTTAAGCAAGTTCTTTCTAAATCCCTCGATAACTCGCAGCAGACCTCCTCAATGTCTCCTGGGAACAATGACAAAAGCTCCCAGGAGACATTGCGGCATCGAGGAAGTGACGGAATACCCGCACACTACCCGATGAATCCATATACAGGAAGCGGCCAGTAACATAAAGGATTACTAAGGTTGGCCTGCCCCTGACAGTGAGTCAAGCTGGGCATCGCTGCTCAGTGAAGGATTGGCTCGGGTGGCTCGGCTGCTTTAGTCCTGCAAAGGGAACTGCGTTCCTGCTGTGAAAAAAGTGCAGGAACTCCGTTCCCATGCGTTCCCGCAGGACTTGAGCCCTGATATACTGCCAAAGAAATGCACAGGCCAACTCGTAGCTCAGCCCTGAGCTGTACCGCATTGAATGATATGCCAAAAATTCGGGAAATATTCCAAACGGACGCCAGCAGGAACAAACGTGATGTAGGTCCATGAGGAGGACAAAAAAGGAACACTGGGCAGGATTCATGTAGATCTGCGGATCTTTAGATCCGCTAGATCTACCTGGTTTACGATCCGCCGGTGCAATTTAGCGAGGCTAGTGCATGATTCACCAAGCACTTACCTCGCAAACTGCACCGTCGGATCCTAACTCCCCCCGGCGGAATGCAAATTCCGCGGCTAGGGGGAGTGTACAATTTAAATCAGGCGCGTTCCCGCACTGATTTAACTGCGCATGCGCCGCCGCGAAAAAGCCCAGTGCGCATGCTCCAAATGACGTCGCTAGGACGTCATTGTTAGCGGCGGGTACGTCAATTGCGGCCATCGGGATTCCCGACGGACTTACGCAAACGACGTAAAAATTTTGAATCTCCGCGCGGGAACGGCGGCCATACTTAACATTAGCTACCCCTCATATTAGCAGGGGTAGCTATCCGCCGGAAAAAGCCGAACGCAAACGACGTAGAAAAAGAGCGACGGGCGGGCGTACGGACGTGAATCGGCGGTTTTCCTCATTTGCATATGCGACGTGTAAAAAATAGCGACGACACCTAGCGGCCGGCGGGAGATTACAGCCTAAGATTCGACTGGTGTAAGTCACTTACACCAGTCGGATCTAAGGGAGATCTATGCGGAACTGATTCTTATGAATCAGTCGCATAGCTCCGGCCCATCGGATCTCACAGATCCGACCGTCGGGTCTCACAGATACGACGGCGGATCAGGAGATCCGCCGGCGTATCTATTGATGAATCTGCCCCACAGTCTCTACCGGTGAGCTCAAACTTATAGGGTAGGGGGTCCTATAGCATTGGAGAGGAGGCGGGGTAAACCCACACGTAGGCTGCCATGGAGTCTGTCAGGAAAGCAATATTTTTTTACTTTTTGCTATAATAAAAATCCACAAAAAATATATAAAAAAAAAGTTTTTTTCCTCAGTTTAGGCCGATACGTATTCTTCTACATATTTTCGGTAAAAAAATTGCAATAAGCTTTTATTGATTGGTTTGCGCAAAAGTAATAGTTTTTTTACTAGTAATGGTGCCGATCTGTGATTGTTATCGTGACTGCAATATTGCGGTGGACACATTGGACACTTTTGACACATTTTTGGGACCATCGATTAGTGCTATAAAAATGCCCCCTAGTGTTAACCCCTTGCCTGTCATTGCATTTTGTCATTGCCAGTGCATTTTTATAGCACTGTTCGCTGTATAAATGTGAATAGTCCCAAAATAGTGTCAAAAGTGTCTGATGTGCCCGCCGCAATATCACAGGCCTGACAAAAATCGCAGATCGCCGCCAGTACTAGTAAAAAAAAAAAAAATAATAAAAATGTCATAAATCTATCCCCTATTTTGTAGGCGCTATAACTTTTGCGCAAACCAATCAATAAACGCTTTTTGCGATTTTTAGTTTTTTAACAAAAATATGTAGAAGAATACGTATCGGACTAAACTGAGGAATTTTTTTTTTTTTTTTTAATTGGGATATTATTATAGCAAAAATTAAAAAAATATTGTGTCTTTTTCAAAATTGTCGCTCTTTTTTTGTTTATAGCGCAAATAATAAAAACCACAGAGGTGATCAAATCCCACCAAAAGAAAGTTCTATTTGTGGGAAAAAAATTATAAAAATAAAAAATATCATTTAGGTACAGAGTAGTATGACCGCGCAATTGTCATTCAAAGTGCGTCAGCACTGAAAGCTGGTTTGAACACTGTAGTCACGTCCTTGGAAGGTGACCAGATTTTTAAAATGAAATCCAGGGACATATTTTTTCTTTACTAGTAATGGCGGCAATCAGCGACTCTCTGCCCGTCGCCGCCACCGCCCGCCTCACAACCTCTTAAGTCTTACTCTCTGGGCCCCCGGCTACTACTGGGTGGGAAGCGGAGGAAGATCACTCCGCCAGGGAAGGCAAGGAGATAGGCAGGTGACTGGCCGGGACTTGAGCCGAGGCAGAAGAACATGCGAGCGGAGCTGAATGGGCATGCACCCGAAACTGAAGAAATATTCCCTCCGCTCCGACCAGCACATGATCATCAGAAAGGGGCACAGATAATGGGAAAAATACAACCCCCCTATGCTAGTAGCGGGGGGGTGTAATTCTAATTTTTTTATTTTAATTCTGCATTGACTGTCTTTGAAATTGCCCCTGCCCCCTATTAAATCCAATCTAGGAACAAAACCAGGGACAGACTTGGTCCGGGGACAGTGTCCTCAATCAGGGGACTTTCCCCTGAAACTGGGGATGCCTGGTCACCCTAACCAAGGGGGCTTTATCCCCGGAAAGGTCCACCAGAATGAATATCTGCAGGCTGTTTCAAAACCTGCAATATCCACACGACTGTCCTCCCACTCGTGCTATTGTGTCTTTGGACACTTGCAAGGCATTCAGCAGTGTGGAAAGGCCATATCTGTTTCGGGGGTTACAGATGTATGGCTTTGGCCCCCGTGCTGTAGCATGGATAAAACTCCTATACACCTCCCCTGTAGCTCGGGTGCGGGTCAATTCCTCTATCACTGGCCCCTTTCCGATTACTAGGGGCACACGACAGGGGTGCCCGTTGTCACCCCCTCTTGTTTGCCCTGGCCATGGAGCCGCTTGCGGTTTGCATTCGCTCCTCCCCCTCGATTAAAAGACTCCCAATTGCTACTATAGAGGAGCACATTTCACGTTATGCGGATGACACATTGGTGTATCTGGCTGATACTAAAGAATCACTTCAGGCACTGTTGGTGGAGATTAATACCTTTGGAGACTATTCTGGCTTCCGGGTGAATTGGGTTAAGTCTAGTTTTTTCCTCCTAGATGTGGCTGAGCCTCCCCTGATTCACCCGGATTCCAAGCTTCAAGTGGTATCCTCCTTTAGGTACCTTGGGGTTCTGGTGCGGACCCCTTTATCTTTATATGTCGCCAATAACTTAGATCCTCTATTGGTCCGCCTTCGGGAGCAGACCAAGCAGTGGATGGATCTGCCTCTGGATCTTATGGGGAGGGCCAAGGTCCTCAAAATGATCTACCTACCGAGATTACTCGATATCCTTGCCAATTCCCCTTGCAAAATACCTAAATCTATTTTTAAACGCATAGATTCAATATGTGCTACTTTCCTGTGGAAGGGTGGCTCCCCCAAGGTAGCACTTGAAACACTACGGTTGCCAGCGCACTTGGCAGGCCTGGCATTTCCCAACTTCTTTCTATATTATTTGGCATCCCAGTTGGTGCACATCCACGATTGGCTGTGCCCGGTTCCGGCCAATGCCTGTACCTCCACGGAGGGAGCCATCGCATCTTCTCTGGAAACCCTACATAATATTATCTACAGAGGCCGGGTCCCCGATCGCCGGGAACCTCCCTACTTGCCACTTCCCTTTCCTCTTTTCTTTATATTGTCACTAAAATATCCAGGCACACCTGGCTGAAATCTCCCAACAACCCCCTGTGGTTTAACCCCAATCTGCAGGAACTATACTCCCTTCCTGATCCCAATCGCTGGTACTCCAAGGGGGTTAAATATTTATGCCACCTGTACAATGCTCAGGGCTTTAAATCTTTTTCTCAGCTACGTTTAGATTTCGATTTACCAAGATCGTACCTATTTTTTACTACCAGCTCAGGCACGCTATCCGTGCCTAGTTTGGCTCCCTGGATGATCCCACTGACCTGCCCCATTGGAAAAACTGCTCAGTCAGCCAGATCCCACTAAACTTGTCTCCACCTATTATGCAGCCCTAATGACTGACTTTAACCCCAGGTTTCACAAAGCTCAGGTAAAATGGACCTCTCTGGACATCTCCCTGGTAGACGAGGACTGGTCAGAATTTAGTGATACGTATAAGGCCCCGTACAGACGAGCAAACATGTACGATGAAACTGGTCCACCGGACCGTTTTCACCGTAACATGTCTGCCCGGAGATTTCTGTATGATGGCTGTACTCACCATCATACAGAAATCCGCGCGTACTCGATACGCGGCGACGCACTTCAATGCTTCCACGCATGCGTCGAAGTCATTCGACGCATGCGAGGGATGGCGGGCCGCTCGAACATGTACGGTAGGTCTGTACAGACGACCGAACATGCCCGACGGACAGGATTCCAGCGGGCATGTTTCTAAACATGTTTAGAAATATTTGCCCGCTCGAAAAAGGCCCGGCGGGCAAATGTACGGTGGAATCCTGTCCGCTCGGCTGTACAGACGACGGAACATGTCTGCTGAAACTGGTCCGCGGATCAGTTTCAGCAGACATGTTCCGTCGTCTGTATGGGGCCTAAAACCTCTGTTATTGCTTCCCGGGACCGCATCATACAGGTCAAAATTTTCCATCAAACCCACCTCACTCCGGCTAGGTTACACAGGATGGGTCTCCTGCCCTCGGCTGCCTGTTTCCGCGGCTGATGCCGGCAGGTCGATTTCTTACACTGCTTCTGGACATGCCCGGTAGTCCAGGACTTCTGGGAAGAAGTGGGTGCTTTCATCTCATCGGCGCTAGGCCTCCCAAACATAATCCACCCCAAGAACTGCCTATTAGGTATTTTTGGCGAATTACACCTATCATCACATGCCAAGAGACTGCTCCGTATACGCTTCTTCTATGTTAAACAAGTTATTTTACTGTCCTGGAGGGGACACAGACCTCTCTGAAATCCCTCTGGTTAAAACGTATTAATGACGCTATCTCAGTGTATAAACTTACTTTTGAACTCCGGAAATGGAACAAAACCTTCCACAAAATTTGGGGTAGATGGTTGGCTAGTCCGCTAAGGCCTCGTACACACGACCGAACATGTCTGCTGAAACTGGTCCGGGGATGGCTTTCATGGCTTATATTTAGACTTGCCATGTTAAAGTATGGCCGTCGTTCCCACGTCGAATTTTAAATTATTTATTTTTTTGCGTAAGTCGTCCGTAAATAGGAAAGTACGTAACGCACGTCGCCGTTCAAAAAATTACGTCGGTGCGACGTCATTTTGCGCAAAGCACGGCGGGAAATTTCAAAACGAAGCATGCGCAGTACGTTCGGCGCGGGAACGCGCCTAATTTAAATGATACACGCCCCATTTGAATTAGGCGGGCTTGCGCCGGACGGATATACGCTACGCCGCCGCAAGTTTACAGGCAAGTGCTTTGTGAATCAAGCACTTGCCCGTAAAACTTGCGGCGGTGTAACGTAAATGTGATACGTTACGCCGCCGCAGATTTACGCGATTATACGTGAATCTGGCCATATAACTTTTGCGCAAACCAATCAATATACGTTAATTTCAAGATTTTTTTACCAAAAATAGGTAGAAGAATACGTATCGGCCTAAACTGAGGAAAAAAAAAGTTTTTTTAAATATTTTTTGGGGATATTTATTATAGCAAAAAGTAACAAATATTGCTTTTTTTTCTAAATTGTCGCTCTATTTTTGTTTATAGCGCAAAAAATAAAAACCGCAGAGGTGACCAAATACCACCAAAAGAAAGCTCTATTTGTGGGAAAAAAAAGCTTGTAAATTTTGTTTGGGAGCCGCTTTGCACGACCGCGCAATAGTCAGTTAAAGTGACGCAGTCCAGAATCGCAAAAAGTGTCCCGGTCATTGGGCAGCCAAATCCTCCGGGGCTGAAGTGGTTAAAGAAAATTGTAATAATATTTTCCTCTGTTTAAAATTATAATAAACCTGTTTACCTTAATCAGCTCTAATGAACTATTTTTTCTCCTCCATTACACTATTTTCTTCCTGCTCATTTTTTTTTTTATTAATTTCTATCTTACCAACCATTAATATTTAAACTTTTTTTATTATTAGTATTTTTTTTTTCCATAATATATTTTAGTAGCACATATAATAAGAGCACACAATTGCAAAAAAAAAAAAAAAAATGAAATGCTTTGTTACCAGAATCATAATTTTTTCATATTTCTAAAAATGACAAATTCCAGAATAAAATTTGCTCTTCTTATTCAAAGTAAGGCCCCGTACACACCATAGAATCTATCCGCAGATAAATCCCAGCAAATGGGTTTCAGCAGATAGATCCTATGGTGTGTACACGCCAGCGGATCTTTATCCGCGGATATTTCTCCCCTGGGATGGATTCCAGCAGATCGGATATTCGCTGACATGCAGAACAAATCCATCTGCTGGAATCCATCCCAACGGATGGATCCGCTGGTCTGTATAGACTCACCGGATCCATCCGTCCGAAGGGATCCCCCGCATGCGTCGTAATGATTTGACGCATGCGTGGAATTCCTTATATGACAGCGTCGCGCACGTCGCCGCGTCATAATCGCGGCGACGGCGCGACACGTCATCGCCAGAGGATTTCGGCGCGGATTTCAATGCGATGGTGAGTACACTCCATCGCATAGAAATCCGCGGAAATCCTCGAGAGGATTTATCCGCGGAAACGGTCCGCTGGACCGTATTCGCGGATAAATTTTCCCGTGTGTATGGGGCCTAACACTACTTGGGGTAGATTCAGTAAGATATGCGCATTTTTTACGTAGGCGCAGGGCAACGTTTTTGCCCTGCGCCCCCGCAAATTTTCTGCGCTACCCTCGATTCACAGAGCAGTAGCTCCGTAAATTGCGAGGGCGCTCCGGCAAAATGCCCGGCGTAAGCGCGCGCAATTTAAATGATCCCGTAGGGGGCGGGAATCATTTAAATTAGGCGCGTTCCCGCGCCGAGCGTAGTGCGCATTCTCCGTCGGGAAACTTTCCCGACGTGCATTTGCTTCAAAGTGCATTTGCTTCAAAGTGAACGTGAATGGCGTCCAGCGCCATTCACGATTCACTTACGCAAACAACATAAGTTTCAAATTTCGCGACGCGGGAACGACGGGTATACGCTAGCATTGGCTGCCCCTGCTATAGAAGGGGCAGCCTTACGCAAAAAAAACGCCGTACGCAAACGACGTAAACTGCGTACGCAGGGCTCGCGTAACGTTGTGAATCGGCGTTAGTATGCAATTTGCATACTATACACTGACCACTACGGGAACGCCCCCTAGCGGCCATCGCAAGAATGCAGCCTAAGAGCCTTATGCCACGCATATCTTAGGCTGCAGTCGGCGTAACGAGCTTTCTGAATACAGAACACTCGTTACGCCCGGGCAAGTAAGCAATTGCGCTGCGTAACTATGGTTACGCAGGCGCAATTGCTCTCTGAATCCGGGCCCTTGTTTTTAAACTAACACTAGTCAAAAAGTGTGTTTAGTTTTGTTAGGATTTATTCTGTACACACTACAAAAAAAAAAGTTTTTGCAAGACAATATCACGAAAATAAAACTTTTTGTGTCCTAAGAAAAAAATTTTTTTTTAAACATTACGGGGCAGATCCACATACATTTGCGTGGGCGTAGTGTATGTGAGATACGCTACGCCGCTGTAACTTACTTTGCAAATCTTTGAATCCTGAAAGAATTTGCGCCGTAAGTTACGGCGGCGTAGTGTATCTCTTGCGGCCTAAGGGCGCGGAATTCAAATGCGGCGAGTAGGGGGCGTGTTTCACTTAAATGAAGCGCGTCCCCGCCGAACGAACGGCGCATGCCCTGTCCGTCAAAACTCCCAGGGTGCATTGCTCCAAATGACGTCGCAAGGACGTCATTGTTTTCGTCGTGAACGTAAATGGCGTCCAGCCCCATTCACGGACGACTTGCGCAAACGACGTAAAATTTTCAAAATTAGACGCGGGAACGACGGCCGTACTTAACATTGAGTACGCCACCAGATAGCAGCTTTAACTATACGCCGGAAAAAGCCGAACGGAAACGTCGTAAAAGAATGCGACGTCCGCTCGTACGTTTGTGGATCGTCGGAAAAAGCTGATTTGCATACCCGACGTGGTTTACGACGGGAACGCCACCCAGCGGCCGCCGGAAAATTGCATCTTAGATCCGACGGCGTACTAAGGCGTACGCCTGTCGGATCTAACACAGATGTCGTCGTATCTTGTTTGGTGGATACCAAAACAAAGATACGACGCGCAAAATTTGAAATTACGCGGCGTATCAACAGATACGCCGGCGTCATTTCTTTGAGGATCTGCCCCTACATTTTTATTTTAGGTAATGACAAGGTTATTACTGAATAAACAGGTCCATAGTAAAAATATAAAAATTGCTCCATGGGGCAAAAAGTGTGTTTAGTTTTGTTAGCATTTATTCTGTACACACTACAAAAAAGTTTTTGCAAGACAATATCACGAAAATAAAACTTTACGGGCCAGATTCAGGTACCTGCGCTGCGTTTACGTTACACCGCCGCAAGTTTTCAGCGCAAGTGCTTGATTCACAAAGCACTTGCCTGTAAACTTGCGGCAGTGTAACATAAATGCGTTTCGGCGCAAGCCCGCCTAATTCAAATGGGGCGTGTACCATTTAAATTAGGCGTGTTCCCGCGCCGAACGTTCTGCGCATGCTCCGTTAGGAAATTTCCCGCCGTGCTTTGCGCGAAATTACGGCGCCCCAAAGTGTTTTTTGAACGGCGACGTGCGTTACGTCCTTTCGTATTCCCGGACGTCTTACGCAAAAAAAAAAAAATTGAAATTCGACGCGGGAACGACGGCCATACTTTAACATGGCTGGTCTAAATGTTAGCCATGAAATAGCAGCCGTAAGTTTGCGACGGGAAAAGCCGACTAGCGACGACGTTAGAGAATGCGACAAACGCGCGTACCTTCGTGGATCGCCGTAAACAGCTGATTTGCATACCCGACGCGGAAAACTACGCAAACTCCACCCAGCGGGCGCCGGAGTATTACATCAACGATCCGAAAGCATACGAAGCCGTACGCCTGTCGGATCGAAGCCTAAAGCCTCCGTAACTTGTTTTGAGGGTTCAAAACAACGCTACGACGCGTCAAATTTGAAAATACGCGAGTATCAGTAGATACGCCGGCGTATTACAAATTCTATCGTGTGTACGGGGCCTTAGAGGTCCTCTTCCCCCGGGCATGCAAAGATCAATTACACAGAGAGAGTTATAAAACTAGTTATATTACAAAGGATTGTTGTATAGTCAATGGCCCAGATTCAG
Source organism: Rana temporaria (assembly GCF_905171775.1). NCBI lineage: Eukaryota > Metazoa > Chordata > Amphibia > Anura > Ranidae > Rana > Rana temporaria. Next base: position 10,515,304 of record NC_053493.1, read on the forward strand.
TAAGCAATTGCGCCTGCGTAACCATAGGTTACGCGGTGCAATTGCTGACTTGCGCCGGCGTAACGAGTTCTCCTGATTCAGAGAACTAGTTACGCCGACTGCAGCCTAAAATCTGCGTGGCATAAGGCTCTTATGCCACGCAGATTTTAGGCTGCATTCTTGCGTTGACCGCTAGGGGGCGCTCCCATTGTGGTCAGCGTATAGTATGCAAATTGCATACTTACGCCGATTCACAATGTTGCGCGGGGCCCTGCGTACGCAAGGTACGGAGTTTCCGTACGGCATCTTTAGCGTAAGGCTGCCCCTTCTAATAGTAGGCGTAAGGCTGCCCCAATGCTAAAGTATAGCCGCCGTTCCCGTGACGTGAAATTTGAATTTCACATCGTTTGCGTAAGTGATTCGTGAATGGCGCTGGACGCCATTCACGTTCACTTTGAAGCAAATGACGTCCTCGGCTTCGTACGCCTTCGGATCTTAGGATGCAATACTTCGGCGCCCGCTGGGTGGAGTTCACGTCGTTTTCCGCGTTGGGTATGCTAATTAGCTGTTTACGGGCGATCCACAAAGGTACGCGCGGTCGTCGCATTCTCTTACGTCGCCGCTAGTCGGCTTTTCCTGTGGTAAAGTTACGGATGCTATTTCAATGGCTTATATTTAGACCAGCCATGTTAAAGTATAGCCGTCGTTCCCGCGTCGAATTTCAATTTTTTTGTTTTTTTTGCGTAAGTCGTCCGTGAATAGGAAAGGACGTAACGCACGTCGCCGTTCAAAAAACACGTCGGGGCGCCGTAATTTCGCGCAAAGCACGTCGGGAAATTTTCAGACGGAGCATGCGCAGAACGTCCGGCGCGGGAGCGCGCCTAATTTAAATGTCACACGCCCCATTTGAATTAGGCGGGCTTGCGCCGGATGGATTTACGCTACGCCGCCGCAAGTTTACAGGCAAGTGCTTTGTGAATCAAGCACTTACGCCGAAAACTTGCGTAATTATTCCTGAATTTGGTCCAATGTCTATGTTTATTGACAATATATGCTTGTAATTTTGAAAATGTAATAATAATAATAAAAAAAAAACATGTATATAAAAATGTATAAACTATAAAGTGCAAAATAAAGGCAAAAAAAAAAAACCCTGTATATAATAATTCACAAACTATGAAGTAGAAAAAAAATGGCAAAAATAACCTCTGTATATAAAAATGAATAAACTATAAAGTGCAAAAAAAAAGGCAAAAAAATACATTTATGTTTTTATTGGTAACATGACAAAATGTGGAAAACTTCTAGGAGGTATGAATACTTTTTCAAGGCACTGTGTATTGCATGCATCTGTATAAAATGATATATATTGGGCCAGATTCACAAAGAGATACGACGGTGTATCTCCTGATACACCATCGTATCTCTGACTTACACTGGTCCTATCTATGCGCCTGATTCATAGAATCAGATACGCATAGATAGGGCTTAGATCTGACAGTGTTACACTGTGTTACACTGTCGGATCTTTTTTTAAATTTAAAAATGGCGCGGGGGCGTTCCCGCTGATTTACAAGAAATAATATGTAAATCAGCGAGATACGCAAATTCACGAACGTACGCGGACCCGACGCAGTCTTCTTACGACGTTTCCGTAGCGGCGTACCCGTCGTATACTTACCCCTTCTTTTATCAGGCGCAGCCAATGTTAAGTATAGCCGGCGTTCCCGCGTCGAATTTGAATTTTTTAACGTCGTTTGCGTAAGTCGTTCTCGAATACGGACGGACGTCGTTTACGTAAGCGTCGAAACCACTGACGTCCTAGCGACGTGAATCTGGCCCATTGTGTGCACTACATATGTAACATCACTGGGCCAGATTCACGTAGCGCAGCGGATCTATAGATCCGCTCGATCTACGTGAATTAAGATCCGCTCCCGCAAGTTTAGGAGGCAAGTGGCTAATTCACAAACCACTTACCTCCAAACTTGCGACGGCGGATCCTAAATCCCCAGGCGGAATTCAAATTCCGCGGCTAGGGGGAGTGTACTATTTAAATCAGGTGCGTTCCCGCGCCGATTTAAATGCGCAGGCGCCGTCCGCGTGCATTGCTCCCACTGACGTCGCTAGGACGTCAGTGGTTTCGACGCTTACGTAAACGACGTCCGTCCGTATTTGAGAACGACTTACGCAAACGACGTTAAAAAATTCAAATTTGACGCGGGAACGCCGGCTATACTTAACATTGGCTGCACCTGATAAAAGAAGGGGTAAGTATACGACGGGGTACGCCGCTACGGAAACGTCGTAAGAAGACTGCGTCGGGTCCGCGTACGTTCATGAATTTGCGTATCTCGCTGATTTACATATTATTTATCGTAAATCAGCGGGAACGCCCCCGGCGCCATTTTTAAATTTAAAAAAAGATCCGACAGTGTAACACAGTGTAACACTGTCGGATCTAGCCCTATCTATGCGTATCTGATTCTATGAATCAGGCGCATAGATACGACCAGTGTAAGTCAGAGATACGATGGTGTATCAGGAGATATCTGTAGATACACCGTCGTATCTCTTTGTGAATCTGGCCCAAAGTTGTTATAATTTACTGAAATTTCTGTTGAACTTGTTGACAATGTGAACTCTGAATACATAAAAAAAAAAAGTAACATTCTTCCGACTTTTTCCAGCCACTCCTTCCATTGGGTAATTGCCTATTGGGTGACATTGCGGTGACAATTACTCTCAGGTTCCCCTGAGGAGGGAATGTGGTCTGGGAGGAATTATGAAGAAGCTCTATAAATACAGAGGGAAGGCTGGGAAATTTTCAGAAGCCTCAGGACTCTGTTCAGGTAAGAGACCCTTCATATGTTACACTGGAAGGGGGGAGGGGAGACAACGGGTGCAAAGCACAAAATAACCGAGAAATTAAAGTGTATCTAGTGGCATTGGGGCAGATTCACAGAGCAAGTACGCCGGCGTATATACTGATACGCCGGCTTACTTTCAAATTTCGTATCTTTAGTTTGAATCCTCAAACCAAGATACGACGGCATCTGGGTTCGATCCGACAGGCGTACGGCTTCATACGCCTTCGGATCGCAGGTGCAATACTTCGGCGTCCGCTGGGTAGAGTTTGCGTCGTTTTCCGCGTCGGGTATGCAAATGAGCTTTTTCCGACGATCCACGAACGTACGCGCGGCCGTCGCATTCTCTTACGTCGTCTCTAGTCGGCTTTTTCCGGCGTATATTTAAAGCTGCTATTTTGCGGCGTGTAGATAGACTTGCCGTGTTAAAGTATGGCCGTCGTTCCCGCGTTGAAATTTGAATTTTAAATTTTTTTTTTGCGTAAGTCGTCCGTGAATAGGGATGGACGTAAGTCACGTCTAAGTTAAAAAAATGACGTCGTTGCAACGTCATTTCGCGCAAAGCACGGCGGGAAATTTCGAAACGGAGCATGCGCAGTTCAATCGGCGCGGGGACGCGCTTCATTTAAATGAATCACGCCCCCCTACCCGCCGATTTGAATTCCGCCGCCAGAAATACACTACGCCGCCGTAACTTACGGCGCGAATTCTTCCTGGATTCGAATTTAAGCCAGGTAAGGTACGGCGGCGTAGCGTATCTCTGATACGCTGCGCCTGTCCAATTGTATGTGAATCTGCCCCATTATTTTTTTCTTTCACAAGCATTTTATTTGCTTCTCTGAGATTTTTAATATAAAGTAAAGCGCACGTATACGGTACATTGTATGATATGTATAGGATCAGGTGTGCCACAGTGCCTTGCAAAAGTATTCACCCCCCTCCTTGGCATTTTTCGTGTTTTGTTGCCTCACAACCTGGAATTAACACGGATTGTTTGAGGATTTTCATCATTTAATTTACAGAACACGCCCACAACTTTGAAGAATTTTTATTTATTTTTTTTACTGTGAAGCCAACAATAAATAGGAGAAAATAACAGAAAAAGTCGATGGCCCAGATCCACAAAGATCTGCCTATCTTTAGGCAGGCGTAGCGTATCTCAGATACACTACGCCGCCGTAACTTACAGCGTATTTTCCGTATCCAGAAAGAATTTGCGCCATAAGTTACGGCGGCGTAGTGTAAATGTGTCGGCGTAAGGGCGCGGAATTCAAATGGCTAAGAGGTGGGCGTGTTTTATGTTAATTCATCTTGACCCTACGTAAATGACGTTTTTTTTTTTTCAACGGCCGTCCGTGGGGGTATCCCAGTGCGCATGCTCAAAATCACGTCGCAAATAGTCAATGCTTTCGACGTGAACGTAATTTACGCAAAGCCCTATTTGCGAACGTTTTACGCAAACGACGAAAAATTCGACGCTGTCCCGACGTCCATACTTAACATTGCGTACGCCTCATAGACCCAGGGGTAACGTTACGCCGAAAAAAACCTTTACGTAAACGACGTAAAAAAATGCGCCGGGCGGACGTACGTTTGTGAATCGGCGTATCTACCTAATTTGCATATTACTTGCGCAAATCTACGGAAGCTCCACCTAGCGGACAGCGTAAATATGCACCTGAGATCCGACGGCGTACTAAGACATACGTCAGTAGGATCGAGCCCGCATTCAGGCGTATCTTGTTTTGTGGATACAAAACAAAGATGCGACGGGGCATCGTAGAACTTACGCGGCGTATCAATAGACCGTATCAATAGACCGTAACTATTCACCCCCCTAAAGTCAATACTTTGTAGAGCCCCCCTTTAGCGGCTATCACAGCTCCGAGTCTCTTTGGATAACTCTCTATGATCTTGCCACATCTTCCCCGTTCTTCATTGTGGCAGTGTCCCTGGGATTTCTGCCCATTCCTCCTCCTTGCAAAACTGCGCCAGCTCCTTCAGGTTGGATGGTTTGCGCTTGTGAGCAGCAATCTTTACGTCTGACCACAGATTTTCTATTGGATTGAGGTCTGGGCTGTGACTAGGCCATTCTAACACATGTACATGTTTCCCCTTAAACCACTCAAGTGTTGCTTTAGCAGTGTGTTTGGGGTCATTGTCCTGCTGGAAGGTGAACCTCCGTCCTCGCCTCAAATCACACACAGAGGGGTACAGGTTTTGCACAAGAATATCCCTGTATTTAGCACCATCCATCTGTAGCACTACCCCCGACCCCGAAGGAGCTGCTGGTTTGTTTTGGGTGGCATGTTACCTCTGTCTTCTCCGCCGTCTAGGGTACTGGATGAGAGCTGAGAAGAACTGCAATGTCCACATGGGCGTCTGCTGAACTTTTTTTCAGAGGGGGGGTGGGGGCGCTTCGGCAGCGACGTTACACAGTCGCATTTTACCCTTTCTTTGACTGCTAGCGGGGGTTAAAAGCGCCCCCACGTTAAAATGTTAAAACACCCCACTGTGCCCCCTGCATCTTTCAATATCTTTGTCACTACTGTGTACCCCTTTTCCACAACTGCACCTCTGGACCACTTTACATTACACAGCACCCTGCATCACTGGCCCCCTTTACATTACACAGCACCCCACAGCTCTGGACCTCTTTACATTACACAGCACCCCACAGCTCTGGACCCCTTTACATTACACAGCACCCTACATCACTGGCCCCCTTTACATTACACAGCACCCCACAGCTCTGGACCTCTTTACATTACACAGCACCCCACAGCTCTGGACCCCTTTACATTACACAGCACCCTACATCACTGGCCCCCTTTACATTACACAGCACCCTGCATCACTGACCCCCTATACATTACACAGTGCCCTCCATCACTGGTCCCCTTTACATTACACAGCACCCTGCATCACTGGCCCCCTTTACATTACACAGCACCCTGCATCACTGGCCCCCTTTATATTACACAGTGCCCTGCATCACTGGCCCCCTTTACATTACACAGCACCCTGCATCACTGGCCCCCTTTACATTACACAGTGCCCTGCATCACTGGCCCCCTTTACATTACACAGCCCCCTGCACCACTGGCCCCCTTTACATTACACAGCCCCCTGCATCACTGGCCCCCTTTACATTACACAGCGCCCTGCATCACTGGCCCCCTTTACATTACACAGCACCCTGCACCACTGGCCCCCTTTACATTACACAGCGCCCTGCACCACTGGACCCCTTTACATTACACAGCACCCTGCATCACTGGACCCCTTTACATTACACAGCACCCTGCACCACTGGACCCCTTTACATTACACAGCACCCTGCATCACTGGACCCCTTTACATTACACATCACCCTGCATCACTGGACCCCTTTACATTACACAGCCCCCTGCATCACTGGCCCCCTTTACATTACACAGCACCCTGCATTACTGGCCCCCTTTACATTACACAGCACCCTGCATCACTGGCCCCCTTTACATTACACAGCACCCTGCACCACTGGACCCCTTTACATTACACAGCACCCTGCACCACCTCTGGGGCATTTTATAAAGGTGTGTCTGTGTAATGACAGATCATGTGACACTTAGATTGCGCACAGGTGGACATCATTTCACTCATTCTGTGACTTCTGAAGGGAATTGGTGGCACCAGAGCTTTTTATGGGCTTCATAACAAAGGGGGGTGAATACATACGCACATGACAATTATCAGTTTTTTATTTCTAAAAAAAATAGTTTTATGTATTTATTTTTCTAATACAGGAGAGTCAGGACGCTCTCTACGTTGTGTGTTAGTGGGCGTCCTGTCTCTCCTGTAGTCCAAGGGAGGGGGCGAGCACGACACTCCACACCAGGGTGAAAGCCTCGCATTTCTGTGTGGTGTGGAGTGTCGTGCTCGCCCCCCTCCCTTGGACTACGGGAGAGTCAGGACACCCTCTAACACACAGCTCCTTTCACTATCTGCAACGTAGAGAGCGTCCTGACTCTCCCGTAGTCCAAGGGAGGGGGGCGAGCACGACACTCCACATCAGGGAGAAAGCGTCGCATTACTGTGTGGAGTTACAGACAGAAGAATAGGAAGTGAGGATTTCTCAGAAGAAATGAGGACATTGAAAAGCAAAATGGAAGGATGAGGTAAGTGAAGGAGGACTGCACTAAGGGAAAGGAAGATATTTAGGGGGAAAAAAATACATTTATATTTGTGGTTGTAACTAGTGTTGAGCAGAATACGCCATATTCGATTTCGCGATATATCTCGAATATATAGTCGAATATTCTATATATATATTCGCTAAATTCGAATATTTGTGATATTTTATCGAAATGAAATGATTGCGAATTTTCGCTATTGCGAATGCGAAAATAATTGCGAAATTTCGATAACTGCGGTAGGAGCACTCTGATTGGCTCAGAATATTCTTGATATTTTTTCGAAATTTCGCAAAATGCGAATGCAATATTTACTGCGCAATTTCGACAAATGCTGTAGGAGCACTCTGATTGGCTCAGAATATTCGTGATATTTTACAATAGAAAATAAAAAGTGTTTTGCATTGGTGGTGATTCTTTACTCTATCCATCTGTCACAGCCGTTTGTCAATCAAACACCTTGAAGATTGAACACGTTCATGCTGCATGCTTTGGACTTTTTTTCACTTCACATATCAAAGACATTTTTATGAAAGATTATTTTTCTATTATTGGGACTATATTTCTTTATATATTTGTTTCACTGTGTATTTCACAAGTTATTTGCGCTTGCTTATTTTATAATTTGCCCACATGTCTTGTCACTAGACATATTTGTTATTCTTGTAGAGCGACTCCATTTTCTGTCTTGTATTAATTTATGTTGTATAACATTTTTGAGTTGCCGCTGTATTCTCCCCTTTTTTTAAGGTATGCGCAATTTTTTCCTTCTTACAAAAAAAAAATAATATCAAACATACAAATATTCATAACAGAAACATACACAAAGCCCCCCCCCCCTTTTGCATCAGAGACAATCAGAGTTCTCCTACCACAGTTATCAAAAATTCGCAATCATTTTCGCATTCGCATTAGCGAAAATTCGCAATTTTTTTTTTTTATATTCGGCAACATAAAAGGATCGCCTCAGCTTAGCTACTCGGCCCAGGGTCTCTAATCATACCAGCAATGCTTTTAGACGTCGATAGGATGTGATCTGTTTTAAAAATAAAATTGAAAAAATGCGAATATTCGGAATAGCGAATATTCACCGCGAAATTCGAAATATATTGCGAATACTCGAATATGCCATATTCGAGCCGAATATTCGCAATACGAATATTCGTGAGCAACACTAGTTGTAACATGACCAAAATCTCAGGGGGTATGAATACTTTTTTTCAAGGCACTGTATATGAAATTATAGATCTGATGGAAAGAGAATTAGTTGTAAATCTAGGAAAAGGTATTTCTAAGTACCAGAGGGAGAAGTGATAAAATTGAGGAAGAGTTGCAGAATCCCCTTTTCCTGTATCATATGATGGTAACTGACTCTCTGTGTGTTCTGATGTCTCCTCCAGAATGAAGACTTTGGTTGCTTTGGTTCTGTTGGGATCGTTGGGTCTGGCTCGGTGCTGCAGCATCCACCCTGGAGGTAAGAATAATATGAAGTACATACAAATGACTTTGGCGCACTAGATAAGGAGGAGGGTCTGAATGCACTCTTATGGCAGCAGTTAGGTAACCAAAAGAACTCCTCCAGGTATTTTAACCACTTAACCCCCCGGACCATATTGCTGCTCAAAGACCAGAGCACTTTTTGCGATTCGGCACTGCGTCGCTTTAACTGACAATTGCGCGGTCGCGCGACGTGGCTACCAAACAAAACTGGCGTCCTTTTTTCCCACAAATAGAACTTTATTTTGGTGGTATTTGATCACCTCTGCGGTTTTTAGTTTTTGCGCTAAAAATAGAGCGACAATTTTGAAAAAAATGAATATTTTTTACTTTTTACTATAATAAATATCCCTCAAAAATATATAAAAAAACATTTTTTTTCCTCAGTTTAGGCCGATACGTATTCTTCTACATATTTTTCGTAAAAAAAAAAAAAAATCGCAATAAACGTATTTGATTGGTTTGCGCAAAAGTTATATAGGTAGATTCAGGTACCTGGGTGCAAACTTGCGGCGGCGTAGCTTAGCGTGTTTAGGCTACGCCGCCGTAAGTTAGCTAGGCAAGTACATGATTCTCAATGTACTTGCCTGCTAATATACGGCGGCGTAGCCTAAAGCGGGCGGGCGTAAGGGCGCCGAATTCAAATGTCTTTGAGGGGGGGCGTGTTTTATGGTAATGAGGCTTGACCTCATGTTTTTGATGGTTTTTTTTTACTGCGCGACTACATTTCCCAGTGTGAATTGCGGTTAAGTACGCCGCACGGGCCTATTGATTTCGACGTGGACGTAAACGACGTAAATCCCGATTAGCGGATGACTTACGCAAACAAAGTAAAAAATTTGAATCTCGCGGCGGGAACGGCGGCCATACTTTAACATTGTTATTCCACCTAATAGATGGAATAACTTTAGGCCTGCTAATGCCTTACGGAAACGGCGCAGTCGATTCGGCGGCCGGGCGTACGTTCGTGAATCGGCGTATCAACTCATTTACATATTCTACGCCGACCGCAATGGAAGCGCCACCTAGCAGCCATCCAAAATATTGCAATCTAAGATAGGACGGCGCAAGCCGTCCTATCTTAGATATGTTTAAGCGTATCTCTGTTTGAGCATACGCTTAAACATAAGTCGGCGTAGATTCTAATAGCGTTTACAAAATAGGGGATAGTTTTATGGCATTTTTATTAATATTATTTTTTTACTAGTAATGGCGGCGATCAGCAATTTTTTTTTTCGGTACTGCGACATTATGGCGGACACTTCGGACACTTTTGACAAATTTTTGGGACCATTGTAATTTTTATAGCGATCAGTGCTATAAAAATGCTTTGGATTACTATAAAAATGCCACTGGCAGGGAAGGGGTTAACACCAGGGGGCGGGGAAGGGGTTAATCATGTTCCCTGGGTGTGTTCTAACTGAAGGGGGGATGGGACTGACTAGGGGAAATGACTGATCGCTGTTCATACATTGTATGAACAGACGGTCAGGCATTTCTCCCCCCCCTGACAGGACCGGGAGCTGTGTGTTTACACACACAGCTCCCGGTCCTCGCTCTGTAACGAGCGATCGCGGGTGCCCGGCGGTGATCGCGCGCGCGTCGGGATCAGCGACGAGCGGGGGGTGCGCACGCGCCCCTAGTGGCCGCTTTCGCGAGGTGACGTAGAGCTACGGGCTCTCGCGCAGGGGAGCCGACCTGCCGCCATATAACTGCGACGGTTGGTCGGCAAGTAGTTAAAGAGAGACGCAATAAAGGTATCAACAACGCTCATCTAGAAACTAGACAAATTCCAACGTTTTTATACAGCCTATTCCTGTCTCTTATTCTTAGTAAAATACCGCCATATAAAAATGTAAAAAAACACCCCATGGAAGTGGTTGACTTTTTAACCACTTCAGCCTCGGACCATTTGGCTGGCCAAAGACCAGAGCACTTTTTTTGCGATTCGGCCAAATGAGGTACTGCAGGCCTATTTTTAGCTCTGCTCGGCTTCTGCGCCCCCGTACCTCAGGCCAAATGAGGTACTGCAGGCCTATTTTCAGCTCTGCTCGGATTCTGCGCCCCCGTACCTCAGGCCAAATGAGGTACTGCAGGCCTATTTTCAGCTCTGCTCGGCTTCTGCGCCCCCGTACCTCAGGCGAAATGAGGTATTGCAGGCCAATGTTCGGCTTTTCTTGGCTCCTGCACCCCCGTACCTCAGGCCAAATGAGGTACTGCAGGCCTATTTAGCTTGAATTCTGCTCGTCTTGCGAGTCAACACTCGCAAACCAGGTCAGAATTAAAAAAAAAAAAGTTGCTTGCAAATCAAAACGCTCTCAAACCAAGTTACTCTTAAACCGAGGTTCCACTGTACCCCCTAAATTTACCTGGAAGCGGATCTTGCATTCTCCAGCTATAGTAAATCAACCCCACTGTCTCAGATAAATTATTGACAACATTGCAGTTTACAGTTATTTTTTTGGTGAAGGTCCTTTTTAGAACAATGTGAAATACTTTGCACGCGATGTATAATTACTGAATGTGTTCTGTTTTTGTTCCTTCAGACACAAATATCGCCAGAAGCGGAGAAGCCTCGCAGAGTTCTGATCTTTTGTTTGAGCCTATTGGTTACGCTAAAAAGGCCATTGATGGTGTGACCGATACCAACTGGTATCACGGCTTCTGTAGCCACACGAATGCGGAGCCGTCACCCTGGTGGAAGGTGGACCTGAAACAGAAATACAAAGTGAATGTCGTTGTGGTCATCGGCCGGTCGGACTGCTGTATGGAACGGATGAAGGACGCCGAGGTCAGAATTGGAAATTCTCCAGACAATAACAACCCAGTGTGAGTACCACAGGCAGGGCCATCATTGGGAATTTTGGGGCCCCTTACACAGCTTCAGGCAACTGGGGGGTCGCATGTTGAGAAGCGGGGGAGTGCCGCGAATTGAGAATGGGGGGGCCCGCCGCAAATTGAGAAACTGGGGGGGGGGTGGTGCTGCCGCCACAAATTAAAGCGGGGGTTCACCCTAAAAAAAAAAATTTTTTTTCTAGCATGCCATCAAGCATACTAGCGCGATCTACAGTACGCCTTTCTTTTATTTTTTGGCGCCGTACTTACGGTTTACTGCCGTAATGAAGTTTCAGACTCCCCGCGGGGAATGGGCGTTCCTATGCACAGGGAAGATGATTGACGGCCGGCTATGGCGCGTCACGCTGCCCAAAGATAGCCGAAATAGGACTTGCCTCTTTACGGCGCCTGCGCAGTCAGCTTCGATGTCTGTGCGCAGGCGCCGTATAGCGCCGTGAAGAGGCAAGTCCTATTTCGGCTATCTTCGGGCAGCGTGACGAGCCATAGCCGGCCGTCAATCATCTTCCCTGTGCATAGGAACGCCCATTCCCCGCGGGGAGTCTGAAACTTCACTACGGCAGTAAACTGTAAGTACGGCGCCAAAAAATAAAAGAAAGGTGTACTGTAGCTCACGCTAGTATACTTGATGGCATGCTAGAAATTTGTTTTTAGGGTGAAACACCGCTTTAAGTTTGTGGGGGCTTTGTGTGCTGATGAACAAAAAAAAAATGTAAAAAGGGGAATGTCATCTGAGGCCCTGGGGGCCACCGGGCCCCTTAGAGGTCGGGGGAGGGGCTTTGGGTACTGACGGAAAAAAAAAAGGGGGATGCCATCCGGGTCCCTTAGAGGTCGAGGGGGCTTTGGGTGCTGAGGGAAAAAAAATAATAATAATAAAAAAAGGGGGATGCCATCCGGGCCCCTTACAGGTGTACTGCCTGTACCCCCCTGATGACGGCCCTGTCCAAAAGCCCAATGACAAAGGTCCTAAGCACCACCCTGAACCCAAAATTAGAGACATTACTGCATGACTGGATTTTACCTATGAATATATTTATAGGATTGTGGTTCGAGTGTCCTCAGTAGATATGGCACCTGATCCCAAATATTCAATCAAACAAAAGGTGGGAATGGGAATTGGGATTATAAAGGTGCCTGAACAATAGAGATTACAAATGGTACTTACATTTATTTTTATATTTTTTATTACACAAATATTTATAACATACGATACAATCGTGGATGCATAAAATCAATAGAGCAATAATATATTCTTTAATACTAGCCAAGGTATTGGCGGGCCTACTATGGTTACAGGTCATTAGTCCCTACATGTTTCGCTAAACGTTGGCTTCTTCAGGGAAAATAGTGGTAACCAATTACCGTATATACTCGAGTATAAGCCGAGTTTTTCAGCACATTTTTTGGTGCTGAAAATGCCCCCCCATGGCTTTTACTCGAGTCACCTTTTTGCGCCTGATCTCCAGGAATTTGGGGACCCGGTACCGGCCGGCCGTAGGTCCCCTGGACTGCAAACTTGGCACACATGTAGCCCCACTCTTCCTCTACAAGTGTGCAAAGTTTGCTGTCTGGGGGACCTATGACCGATTTTTCAAAGCCAGGCACCCCTTCCATAGACTCCCATGTTAAATGTAAGTCTAGTCATGGACACAGTGAGGCATGGGCACAGTGAGGCATGGACACAGTGAGGCATGGACACAGTGAGGCATGGGCACAGTGAGGCCTGGGCACAGTGAGGCCTGGGCACAGTGAGGCATGGACACAGTGGGCCATATTCTCGGAAGAGTTACGACGGAGTATCTCAGGAAACTCCGCCGTATCTCTGTTTTTGGCCCCGTGTATCTATGCTAGTGATTCCTAGAATCATTTTCGCATAGATACGCTGTAGATCCGACAGGTGTAAGTCACTTACACTTTCGGATCTTAAATGTAATTCGCCGCCGGCCGCTAGGTGGCGTTTACGTTCAGGTCTCATTTGTTTATGCAAATGAGCCTGATACGCCGATTGCCGACCGAAATCGCGTTGCGTAACCGTCGCTTACGTCGTTTGCGTAAGCGTAAGGTTACCCCTGCTATATGAGGGGTAACCTTACGCCAGTTCGACTTATGCCATGTTAAGTATGGTGTCGGGTCCGCGTCGTCTTTTCCCGTCGGGTGCGTCGTTTTCGTAAGTCGTTCTTGAATACGACTTTACGTCAATGACGCACACGTCGGCGTCATTGACGTTTTCCGTCGAGAACTGGAGCATGCGCACTGGGCTATTTTTAGCCCGGCGCATGCGCTGTTCGATCGGCACGGGGGCGCGCTTAATTTAAATATAAGCCGCCCCCTTTGAATTACGCGGGGATACGCCGGGCCTTTTACACTACGCCACCGTAAACTACGGAGCAAGTGCTTGAGGAATATGGCACTTGCTCCAGTAAGTTGCGGCGGCGTAGTGTAAATGGCTTACGCTACGGCCGCGGGAAAACTACGAGAATCTGGCCCAGTGAGGCAAAGTGAGGCACAGTGAGGCATGCACATGGACACAGTGGGGCAGATTCAGATAGATTTGCGGATCTTTAGATCCGCGTAATCTATCTTATTTTCGATCCGCCGGTCCAATTTTGCGAGGCAAGTGCATGATTCACCAAGCACTTACCTCGAAAATTGCACCGTCGGATCGTAACTCCCCCGGCGGAATTCAAATTCCGCGGCTAGGGGGAGTGTACAATTTAAATCAGGCGCGTTCCCGCGCCGATTTAACTGCGCATGCGTCGCCGGCGAAATTTGCCAGTGCGCATGCTCCAAATGACGTCGCTAGGACGTCAATGTTTTCGGCGGCTACGTAAATTCCGGCCATCCGTATTCCCGATCGACTTACGCAAACGACGTCAAAATTTGAATCTCGGCACGGGAACGACGGCCATACTTAACATTAGCTACCCCTCATATAGCAGGGGTAACTATGCGCCGGAAAAAGCTGAACGCAAACGACGTAAAAAAAAAGCGGCGAGCGTTCGGTCTTGAATCGGCGGTTCTCCTCATTTGCATATCCGACGCGTAAAAAACTGCGACGACACCTAGCGGCCGGCGGTAGATTCCAGCCTTTGATCCGACTGGTGTAAGGCACTTACACCAGTCGGCTCTAAGGGAGATCTATGCGGAACTGATTCTTATGAATCAGTCGCATAGATCCGACCATCGGATCGCAGAGATACGACGGCGGATCAGGAGATCCGCCGTCGTATCCCCTTGATGAATCTGCCCCAGTGAGGCAAAGTGAGGCACAGTGAGGCATGCAGATGGACACCCTAGGCTTATACTCGAGTCAATAATTTTTCCCAGTTTTTTGTGGTAAAATTCGGTGCCTTGGCTTATATTCGGGTCGGCTTATACTCGAGTATATACGGTATATATTTTTAGCTCTAGAAAAACGAAGCTAAAACATATTAACCACTTAGGCCCCATACTCACGACCAAACATGTTTGCTGAAACTGGCCCGCGGACCAGTTTCAGCATACATGTTTGGTCGTGTGTAGTTACGAGCGTACAGAATTTCACCGTACATTTGCCCGCCGGGCCGTTTTTCAGCAGACATTTATTTCCAAACTTGTTTTAAAACCGTCCGCTCAAATCCTGTCCGAACGTACATGTTTGGTGGTGAGTACACAAAACCAACGTACAAAAACCCCGCGCATGCTCAGACTAAATGAGGCCACGGGAGCGCTCGTTCAGGTAAAACTCACGTTTGTTTGGGATATGGCACATTCGTCAATAGAAAGATTAATTCTAGCAATAGAACACTGAAGCAAAACACACAATAACCAATGCTTGATGCCGTCGTTTTATTCATTCTTCTATTGCTATAACTAATCAGTTATTTAGCTCATGTTATTTCAACTGAGTTGTTCCATACTGAAAAGTGACATTTGTTAGCTGTGATGTAGTAAGATTTTTGCAAACTTTTATTGGCCCGACGTATCATATTTTTAGTGGTCCTCCACATTTCAAATTTTTTGCTTTTAATGTTTAATGGTTATCTTTCCCACTTTCTTTAGGTGTTTATAGTTATGTCACCATTTAGAATATTGTAATAGGAAATAGTTTTGATTTAGCTTTTGTTTGTATATTTAACAGGATTTTTTTGAAGGTTTTTTAAATTGTCTACCATGTTGGCACACCAAATGACCCCCCCCCCCCCCACATGAGTTAGTGAATATTTTAGATTAAACATTTTATTTGTTTGTAATGTTTGATGCCTAAAATAATACCCACAGTATTACAAACAATAGGCACGTTTTTCAAATCAACAAAAAGGCTTTTATTTGAGCAAATTATAAAAAGGATCAAAATCAGAATGGCAGCACTTGAACAGCTAGCAACATACATGCAAACTTGCATTTGAAACATGGTGAAGGATAAACTAGCCAACCTCAGGAAGCACACAAAATAAAATCTGAAGCAGCAGCACATAACCAAAGGAACCCAAGCTGTGGTAGTCCAAACAAGATGCCATTTGTGGGGGATCAAATGGAAGGCAGGGCATCAACGTCTCCTCTTCCTTGCAACCTTCCTTCCAGGCTGCCTTCCAGCGGGTCTTCCCTGGGCCCTTGCAGGTGGGGATGATGTGGCAGCATGAGAATGGTGTTCAGCAAGCCGGGCCGGGTCACATAGCCCAGTGTCTGGGGTCAGCAGCTCCCTCTGCATCCACCAAAGGGCCTGGTTGATCACGCCCTTTGCCAGTTGCCTCTGCTCCTCCGTGCCTTGATTCAGGTCATGTGCCACGGAGGCACTGTAGGCCTCAGTGGGGTTGAGGGGGGCCCTCATGATGGCACTCGCCTCCTGAATCATTTTCAGGCTGGCTTCCTCCACTGCCCCCAATTTCTTCTTACGGCCTGGTGGCCTAATATAAAGTGGAGGAGCCTGGCTGGTGGTGGTTGTCCTGGGGAGCTGCTGAACGCCACTGGGCCCGGCCTCCTCCTGGCTGCCACTGACCCCTTCGGCCTGGCTGTCAGTGAGGAGAGGATCTGCCACCTCCTGGCTGGTCTCTTCTTCCTGTGTAAAAAAAAGGGACATGTTGTAATATATTTAGGAATATACTCACTCACATTTTCATGCTTGAATCTTATTTTTTGCCTTGAATTTAAACTTGAAAACAGACTCACCCTCTGACCCCTGCAGTTGTCATCCCTGACACCTATTTGTTTGCCCACGATTTTAGATTTTTACTTCCCAGCTTGTATTTTATTAACCAATATCAAGTCAAGAATCAAACAATAATTAATATTATTACATAAATAGTTATGAAACTACTATACCTCATCATCGTAGAGGCGCAGATCTGCCTCTCTGTCAGCCAGGCCCTCTTCATCCGACTCTGCAGGGCTGTGGTGATCTGGGGAAGTCCCGCTGGGAGGTAGCGTGGAGGAAAGGTTGGGATTCAGACTCGACATTGATGGCCTGCCTTTCATTTGATCCCGCAAAAATGACATCTGGTTGTAATACCACAGCTTGGGTTCCTTTGGTGGTCTTGCTGCTGCTCCAGATCTTAGCTGCTTTTGGTGAGCTTTGTACGCTCTCCTATATGTGCCCCTGAGGTTGGCAAGTTTATCCTTCACCATGTTGGCACTGCATTCTGGCACCCATGTCCTCATGTATGCTGCTAGCTGTTCAAGTGCTGCCGCTCGTACGTCCTTATTGTGGTAATGGTCCTGCTTTGAATCCCACAGGATGGGCATTTCCCGAAATTTATCCAGCAAATGCTGGATAATGTCTTGGCTCTGCAGGAGATCCATTGTGAATTTATTTTTTTATTTTTTTTATTCTAGATAGAAAAAATGAAAAGAAACCAAAAACACAATTAAAAAAAGCCTCAGCATTTACATTGATAGAATATGTTGTTAAAAAAGTAGTACCTATATAGAAATACAAACACAGTGTCTCTTGTTTTGAAAATGCTGGCCAGCTCTGCCCCATTGGTTGGTTTTAGCTAACATTTTTTTTTAACATGCCGCCCCTTTGGTTACATTGCAGGAAATAATATAAATCTACAACCATACACAATTCTTACAAATGACAGCATTCATCAAGGCACTATTGCATGTGTAGATATCCTGCCCCTCAGCATTGATTACATGAAAGAAACTTCCTAATGACCTCTGTCCAACCAACACAGAACAATACTTGGCCTGATCTGAATACACCCTACATAATTACTAATGAGTCACAGCATTTTTGATCTCTCTATTTTGTGATGTCTACAAAAGCATTTGGGTATGAAAATCACATTCTGGTATCCAAGAGACATAATAGCTTAATAAAACTGTGCAACCAACAGACCAAACCCCCATCCCATTGCTCTACATTTTAGAGCCCGCTGCTGATCCCATGTTTAAATTTCTTACCTGCCTCTCTCACAATCCTCGTTTCTTCCGCTCGCTGAATTAACACGTAACCTACGTAATCACGTCAAGCGCCTTTTATCCACTCCGCGTATGTATGAAACGCCGCCCTCGTCACCTTTGCCATACCCCTAATCAATTGAAAAAGTAAATATGGCGTTAACTGTGTAGGTTCTGGAATCGCGCGAATATTCTCCGCGTAACCTACGTCAATACGTTGTTGGCATTCGCGACACTCCGCATATGCAATAATCCCCGCCCTCATCTCCGCCCCTGACGGGACATTTCCTCGTTTCCACGCCCCTAATCTCTGTGGGAAGGAAAGATGGCGATGTCACACGAGCGGGCACGGAGCTCTCATGGCGCAAGTGAAGGGACAGAGGCTGGACCGTCCCGATCCAGGCCTAAAAGATATAAAGCCACTAATATGGCGTTCGAAGAAATGGTGGAGTTGGTTTACATCATGAGGAGGAAGGATTATGATGGTGAATGTGGGCCCTACAAAACACAGAACCGTAGGAAGTCACACATAATGGACAAGGTGGCAAGGAGAATGAGGAGAATGTTTGGTGTCACCAGGTCAAAGGAGCAACTACGGAAGCGTTGGTCCGATTTAAAATTGAGGGAGCCACATCACATGAAGAAGATCCTCAAAATTCTGCGTAAAAGTAAGTCCATATTATTTAAGGGGGGGGGGAATGTCTGCAATAATGTGTTGACATGTATTTTTTCACATCTGCCTCCTTGGCCTGCTTTTACTTTTGAACACGTGTAGATACTGTATTGTGTTTATGTCAAATAACAACCTTAAACAAATTTTGTGAAATAGTAAACACGCGTAATATGACATTGTTTAGCAAAAATGTGACGTTACTCCAGGAACAACACACCTGGACATGGCTGACTGGCCCCAAACTTGGTTTTCCAACATTGTTGAATAGCAAAATCACAGAAATTAAATTGAGTGAATGTGACAGGCAAACAAGATTCATTCTCCAAAATGCAAATAAAGCTGATGTTTTAACATCTTGAAATGCAAAGCACCTGTGTCTCAAAAATCAAAGTATATTTATTTGGAGGGTCGACGAGAATTAATGTTTTGGGGGGACATCCATTTGTGTCACTTCTTTGCAAAAAAGGGGCAGGATCAGAGCTTGGCCTAGAACTACGCCAAAAATGGAGGATTGCTGAAAGAATAAACAACCAAAAATCATCATAAATGTATCGTCTATGCAATGTGTGCGATTTATGATATCCAATATCAGTGTGCTGATGAGTATACCTTTTGTTTTTTATTATTTCTTATAGGGGAAAGAAGACGCCAGCAATTGGAGGAGGCAGAGAGGGCCAGACACCCGGAAAATCAAACACCTCCACATGTTGAGCAGGAGGAGGCTGGGGAAGGAAGAGAGGAGGATGTGGAAGGAGAAGAGGATGTGGAAGGAGAAGAGGATGTGGAAGGAGAAGAGGATGTGGAAGGAGAAGAGGAAGGAAGAAAGGAGGAAGGAAGAGAGGAGGAAGAAGTTATTTTGGACTTAGAATTTATATCAGATGAAGGGCAAGTGGCGGAAGAACAATTTGGCAAATTGCAAGAAGGTGGATTGATGGATGAAGGAGGAGTCGAAGATGATGGGGAGGTGGTGGAAGAAGGAGGAGTGATAGAAGATGATGGGGAGGTGGTGGAAGAAGGAGGAGTGATAGAAGATGAAGAAATTGGGGATGTGGAAATTATCAGGCCATCAGGTCAGTGTCACCCCTATATTAATAGGGCCAAACATATGCAGATAGGCTGGAAATTATTTACATATTTTGAATGCCAATTTGTTTCTTTTTAGGGGATCAAGATGGAGTAGCACATTTTTCACGTGCAAGTGCTTCTATCATTATACAGCAACTAATGGAGTGCAGCACGGAAATGGACATTATGCAGGAAAGGATGCTAGTCATGGAGCAGAATGTGCGAAATGTCATTTCAGAGTGTAGCACGGAAATGGAGAACATGCGACAAAGGATGCTAGTCATCAACCAAAATTACAAAAATATCATGGACATGATGGGCCGTGTCAAAGACTGAACCACAGAAGCCCATCCCCCGCCCATCCCCCGCCCACAAAACCCTTTTTAATTTTTGTACTTTATAATACGCCAAAATTTCTAAATGCACACACAGTGTGCCAATATGTGCTAGCTGCCATCACAGACTATCTATTGTCTGTGCTTTGTGGGTACAAACCCCTCCTCGATCCTCAAATAGTTGAGAGGAAGGGTTTGCTCCCACAAAACACAGACATTGATCACCCATGATGTCAGATAGCACATGTGGCCATTTGTCTGTTTAACCAATGACATTTGGCGAGTTTTCACTGAATGTGTGCATTTAGAAATTTTGGCGTGTTCCAGTGTGAAAGCACACCATCCATATGACTGACTGCTGTTATTGTTTTTAATTTTTGTTTGGTGTTGATCTTTTTTGGTTTGTAAATGTTTCCATTTTCAGATCACAAAACGAACAATAAATCTCACCTAAAGAAAGAAGTTAACTAATTTTTGTAAAAAAAAAAAAATGTTTTGTGTTGTGTTAAAATCTTGTAAAAAAAATTAGACACAAACAAATGACAAGCCCAAAAATTCTAGCGTATAGTTTCAGTGAAATTATTCTTACATTGTGTTTCGATCATTATTATTGATAATCACTGTCAATAAAGACAAAAAAAAAAATAATTAAAAGCCAATATTTTGTCTCAAGAATTTGCAGGAAATGTTTTCTGCCTAAAAATACACATTTCTTGTTAAAAAATGACTAAAATAAAAAAAAAAAATGAGACATCAAAAGCAGAAAAAAGAGTGGCTTCTTATTTCTAGACTGAATACCCAGTTAGTAGATGAGTGAATAATGTGCAAATGTGGTTAGTTAATACATCTGAGTAAGTAAATCTGGCACTAGAAGTGCACTATTTTTGGAGATAACCTGGAAGACAGAAAAATAGAGAAAAAGCAGTAATGACAAACAACTGTATAAAGTCCAATGGTCTAATTATTTATTAGTTGTGAGAATATTCCTTTCTTTGGGGGCCGAATTAGAAAGAAATATGATCTGGCATAGCAATGGCCCCCCGACCCATGAAGTACTCAACATATTTGTCGCGTACCTCACGAGCAGATTGGGGGGCCAAGCCAGCGCGACCAGTGTCCAGGCCAGGAATGTTCTCTGAGGGTAGTCCTGCCTCAGAGCCCATGGAGGCTAGGTACGTCTGGGAGTGCCTGCGTAGAAAATTGTGCAAAATGCAGCAGGCAAATATAACGGTGTTCAATTTATATTCCGCCAAATGTATCGATGTCAGGAACAGGCGGAACCGGTTGCTGAGGATCCCAAAGGCATTCTCGACTACCCTCCGAGCCCTGGACAACCGAAAATTGAACACACTCCTCTCTGAGGTGAGGGTCCTCTGGGGAAAAGGCCGCATTAGGTGAGGTCCAAGGCCAAAAGCCTCGTCCGCTAGGAACACAAACGGAAGTCCTTCCACATTATCTTCATCTGGTGGCAATGCCAGACCACCAGTTTGGAGACGATCATAGAAATCAGTCCGTGCGAACACTCCCCCATCTGACATCCGGCCGTTCTTCCCCACGTCCACATATAGAAACTCATACTGTGCCGACACCACCGCCATCAACACGATACTATGATAACCCTTGTAATTATAATAGTAGGACCCCGAGTGGGGTGGGGGCACAATGCGGACGTGTTTCCCATCTATTGCTCCACCGCAGTTCGGAAAATCCCACCGCTCGGCAAATTGGGAAGCCACAGACTGCCATTCCTGTGGTGTGGAGGGTAGCTGTGGGGACAAACAAAAAAAGAGATTTAGTACTTTGGCACATAAACATTGCAAACATAATCATACAAGCATCCTTGTGCAACTTTACATTTTTTAAATAGCATTTGCAAATTATGAAGGGAGAATTTCGGGGCACAAATATATAGGGCCAATTAATTAATAAGAGACTCCACAGCCCTCTGATGGGGACAAAAACACTTTGAAGGGGGGGTGGGGGGTGTTTAAACTGTTTTTAGAAAACAAAAAAATAAAAAAAAAGTGGCATGGTGGGGGTTGGCCCGAAGATAGCATGCTGGACAGGTTAATATTGGGTAAGATCAAAATATGCAGGTAGGCCAAAATAAAAAGAACATGTAAAAGCTGATATCAACATGCATAGTGAGAAAAGGGAACATTAGTTAAACACACAGCATATCTGGGAAATAAAATAAAAAGTTAGTTTGCCACATTATTAAAGACACATTGTGAGGTTAAAATGAGGAAACTTACCTTCATATACTCCTCGTGCATAACTTTAATGATGGCAGCACACGTGTCCGGTATGATGACCCCAAGCGCCTGCGGAGAGATGCCTGTTGAGAACTTGAGGTCCTGCAGGCTCCTCCCAGTCGCCAGGTACCGCAACGTGGCAATAAGCCTCTGCTCGGCCGTGATGGCTTGGCGCATCACAGTGTCCTGCCTCGTGATATAGGGGGACAGAAGATCCAGCAGACTGTTGAATACGGGGTCCGTCATGCGGAGAAAATTCCTATAGTCATTAGGATTATTCTCCTGGATTTCCCTAAGCAGAGGCATATGTGAGAACTGGTCACGCTGGCGCAACCAATTCTTGGTCCAGAAACGCCTCCGCCCCCTGTTTCTGGCCAAAGTACTGGAATAATGAACATATCCAGCAGCCATCCCATAAACAGCACCAACTCGCGAAAATTGACGCTGCTGCTCCATCATGGCTTCAAACCGGCCGGCTGGTCAGTCAAGAACACACTCCAACAGAAAGCACAATCAAATCCAGTGGTACCTGCAAAGAACGCACGACACACAGATACGAACGCACAGTACGAATCTGCTAAGCAGAACGAACTGCACGCCTGTACCCGAATGCCAACTACGTACCCACAAGCACACGCACTGAACGAGAAAATACTACCTGCTAAAGCCTGGAGACCGAGAAGCGCGAATCAGCTCTAACCAAACCTTCACTAACACGAGCAAAGCCGTAACTAGCAAAAGCGGAACAGAGGGCGTCGCCATTGACTTTGGCCTTTCCCTTTATAGTGACGTCAAACGTGGATTACGTGCACGCGTTCAGGTCCGCAGGGAAATATCGTCCGCTGGTGTGTACAAGCCAGCGGGCCAAATGAAAAAACAGCCTTGTACGCCGGAAACAGCCCGTCGGACATTTCGAACGGACATGTTTGCTCGTGAGTACTCGGCCTTAAAGGGATATTCCGCCTAAAAAAACAGTTACCTGTCCCAGGGTCCAGCGATGCGGGGGAACAAAGCCCTGTTTGTCTCCCCCTCCTCTCCGCGGCACCGGCATTGTCACTGTGGGCGCCCGGCTGTGGCTTCACAGCCAGTCACGCACTGCGCAATGCGCGGAGCAATCATCTGGGACCTGTGACGAGGGAGGGGGGAGAGGTGACTTACTACCGGTTGACTAGGCGAACTAGGGAGGAAGTGGGAGCTGGAACCCTCTGCTTCCCCCCCCCCCCCCCCCAAAAAAAATGACATGCCAAATGTGGCATGTCAGGGGGTCACCTTTCTTCAAAGTGGAAGTTACATTTTTGGGTGGAACTCCACTTTAAGCCCCGGACCACTTGGCTGGCCAGACCAAAGACCAGAGAACTTTTTTGCGAATCGGCACTGCGTCGCTTTAACTGGCAATTGCGCGGTCAATTTTTTGAAAGAGGGACAGAGGGACATTGCTCCAAATCAGAGACAGTCCCTCAAAATCAGGGACAGTTGGGAGCTATGGCCCAGGGACTACTGACCTGTAGCCATAGTGGGTCGTCAATACCTCGGGCCAGTATTAAACAATATATTATTGCTCTATTGATTGTATGCACCCACGATTGTATCGTATGTTATAAATATTTGTGTAATAAAAAAATATTAAAGTACCATTTGTAATCTCTATTCAGGCACCATTATAATCCCAATTCCCATTCCCACCTTTTGTTTGATTCTAAGAAAAGGGCTGGCCTCACAGGGGTTTCCACCATCATATTAAACACAAATAAATCTTAGATCAAGCCTCCTGGCTTCCTCTTGCAGCACTACTTCTCAGGCCTCAATCCCAACATTGTAAAAAAAAAAATTCGGGACACTTATTTTGCATGTTGCTATAATTAGGAGGTGGGGCATTCATTTGTAGGAGTGTCATCCCAAAATAGAAAAATGCTGCGCGCCAAGCGAGGAATGGGTGTGGGTTATGCAAAATAGTGGGCGTGGCTTACATGTGGGTGGCTCGAGAGGGTGTGTGGTTAGAGTCTGAGATGAATAAAGAAGGGAAGGAAGGAAAGAAGTATGGAGGGAAGGATAATGATATCATTCCCACTAAACTGGTGTCTGTAACTGGGGGGGTCTGTAACTGAGGGGGTGTCTGTAACTGAGGGGGGGGGTCTGCACTGGGGGGTGTCTGTACTGCTGGGGGGTATGCACTGAGGTGGGGGTGTCTGTAATGATGGAGCGGTCTGCACTGAGGTGGGGTGTCTGTACTGAGGGGGGAGGATTATCCTGAGGGAGGGGGTCTATATTGATAGAGGAGAGTCTGTACTTAGTGCAGTGGTGTATTTAGGATTTGTGCTGCCCTAAGCCTAACTAAACTCGTGCACCCCCTAATTTAAATATGACCCACCCCTTCCTGTCAAGGCCACACCCATTTCTGTTTAAGACCCACCCTGAAATTTTCGAGTGGGGACACTAGTTCTCAATGCCTGGGTGGGGGGGAATGGATTCCCTTAATTTGCATGGATTTCCTATCACTTCCTGTTTGGCTATGGGGCAGAAAGTGAAGTGAAATCTCTGCAATGGGACAGGGATGGTAAAAAAAATAAACTGACAGGGCCTATAACCCTCCCTTACTCCAAAATGAAAAAAAAAAAGTGTTGCCTATAGTTCTACTTCAAGCACAAATTTCTGATAATTTTATGGAGAGGACTAAGAAGATATAACCATGCCAATGGTGCAGCAGAAAACAGCACAGTGAGGAAGGTTTGTGGTCCAGGATGATAGGACAGTCAAAATTAGAAACAGCTTGCATTACACCAACAGTGTAGCACAAGCCAGCAGGGACTTCTTCCGTGCTGCCCCCCTGCAAAGTGCTGCCCTAGGCCTGGGCCTTGTTGGCCTAGGCCAGGATACAGCGTTGACTAAGTGGGGGGTCTGTACTGAGGAAGGGTGAATCTATACTGCGGTAGGGGGGTCTGTAGTTAGTGGAGGGGGGTCTGTACTGAGGGGGGACTATAGTTGGTGGGGGGGTGACACCATATTTTTTTTTTCGCACCGGGTGACACCAACCCTAGTGACGCCACTGCCCCTGAACGACCACAACATACAGGGATATACAATGTAATACTGACATATAATCACACATATAGGTTGGACTTGATGGACTTGTGTCTTTTTTCAACCTCACCTACTATGTAACTATAACTATATAGTTGTACCTGTAGGCCATTTAGGTCCCTCTAAAAACCTGAACCCCCCCCCCCCCATGTACTTGTTGCAAGGACGTAAAAAACATTTGACTTTCACTTCCCACTGCCAGCATAAGCATTACAAGAGTGAAAAACAATGATTTTGACATCCTTGCAACAATGCAAGTAGTAGAGGTTGCTCTCTGATAGGTAGATTCAGAAAGAGTTAGGCCGGCTTATCAGTTAGGCATGTGCATTTCGTTTCGTTCCGAATCGAAATTCAGACGAATTTTTCATTATTCGGACATTCGGATGCATACGAATTCCCGAATTGCAATATTAATGGATTTACCGAATCCGAACTAACGTTTTCGATTCCGAATCGAAAACCCGCGGACGAAATTCGATCGGAATTCGAAAAAAAAAAAAAAAAATATTTGATCGGAATTCGAAAAAAAAAAAAAATTTGAATATAATTCGAAAATGAATTCTATTCGAAAAGAGACTATTTGTTTTCGAATCTGGTCGAAATACTTTCGAATTTGACCGGATTTTTCGGAATTCGGTCGAAAACTAACGAATTCCAAAAACGGTCGAAATATTTTAGAATTCGACCGGATTTTTCGAAATTCGGTCGAAAACAAACGAATTCCGAAAACGAATTTAACACATGTAACTAATCTAACTTAACGAAATTAATTAAATAACGAATTAAAACGAAACGAAACAAATTTTTCCCTTCTGCACATGCCTATTATCAGTAGATAAGCCGACCTAACTCAGAATCTTCGCCGACCTATGTTTAAGCGTATGCTCAAACAGAGATACGCTTAAACATATCTAAGATACGACGGCTTGCGCCGTCCTATCTTAGATTGCAATATTTCGGATGGCCGCTAGGTGGCGCTTCCATTGCGGTCGGCGTAGAATATGTAAATGAGTTGATACGCCGATTCACGAACGTACGCCCGGCCGACGCAGTAGTTTTACGCCGTTTCCGTAAGGCATTAGCAGGCCTAAAGTTATTCCATCTATTAGGTGGAATAACAATGTTAAAGTATGGCCGCCGTTCCCGCCGCGAGATTCGAATTTTTTACGTTGTTTGCGTAAGTCGTCCGCGAATCGGGATTTACGTCGTTTACGTCCACGTCAAAATCAATAGGCCCGTGCGGCGTACTTATCCGCAATGCGCACTGGGAAATGTAGGCGCCCGGCGCATGCGTATTAAATTAAAAACGTAAAAAACTTGAGGTCAAGCCTCATTACCATAAAACACGCCCCCCTCCAAGACATTTGAATTCGGCGCCCTTACGCCCGCCTGCTTTAGGCGCCCGGCGCATGCGTATTAAAAAAAAACTTAAAAAACGTGAGGTCAAGCCTCATTACCATAAAACACGCCCCCCTCCAAGACATTTGAATTCGGCGCCATTACGCCCGCCTGCTTTAGGCTACGCCGCCGTATATTAGCAGGCAAGTACATTGAGAATCATGTACTTGCCTAGCTAACTTACGGCGGCGTAGCCTAAACAGGCTAAGCTACGCCGCCGCAAGTTTGCACCCAGGTACCTGAATCTACCTATGAGAATTTTTCAGTCGGGCTTCTGGAGAAACCTAAATGGCCAACAGGCATGACAATGAAATGAATGAACACTTTGGGCTCCTTTAGTAAACCTCCTCCAAGTGAAAAAGTCTCATTTCTGTATCATTGTGTTGATCCTTGTTTGTTCTCCACAGGTGCGGTAAGGTCACCCAATTATCTGATCCTACGACAGCGTTGTGCTGTAACGGGATGGAGGGTCAATACGTCAGCGTGGTGATCCCGGGGCTCAATGAATTCCTGCACTTGTGCGAGGTGGAGGTCTACGGGGACCCCGTGACTCAGACTGAGGAGAAGCATGTCTGCTGGTAAACTTCAGAGGACCACGACAGAAGGAATACTAAAGTTCATCATCAAATTTCATGTCCAATTTGAAGATACGTCTGTTCTCCTATCTAGCTAGAGAAGGACATTTTCTGCTCTATCCTGTCTTACGACACTCTTTACTAGACATGTGCACTGCCGGAAAATTTGTTCATTTTCGTTGCCGTTTGATCAGTTTTTTTAGCTTTTTTCGAAAATTTGGAAATTCAGGAAATTTGGGAATTCGGAAATTTGAAAATTCGGAAATTTGGAAATTTTTGGAAATTTCGGGAATTCAGAAACTTGGGAATTGGGAGATTCAATGATTTGGAAATTCGAAAATTCAGAAATTCTGAATTTTCTAATTTCAGATTTTCTAATTTCCGATTTTCAAATTTTAGAATTTCGAATTTTAGAATTTTCAAATTCAGAATTTTAGAATTTTCAGATTTTCGCTTTTCGAATTTTGAATTTCCGCATTTCGAAATTTTCGATTTCAGAATTTCTGAATTTCGGAAATTCAAAGTTTCGGAAATTCGAAATTCGAAAAATCGAATATTAGGAAATTCGAAAATTCGGAACTACACAAATTGCACATGTCTACTCTTTACAGACATCTTTCAAGAATTTGATTTTCATTATACATAAAAATAATGTGTATTACAAAACAAAAATTGAGGGGATTCTTCAAACTTGTTCTGGTGATGGTTGTCTAAGTCCCTGGTGTCCACATTTGTCCCATTATTGTGTGTCCCTCAGGAGGACCTCATCAGACAGTAGCCTGTATTTCCTTACCTAGGTGCTTACTCAAGACAATAAAGTTTCTTTCACAATATCTTATTTTTTTCTGTGTTGTCCATCCCTGTTCCTTTTTTATGTTTTTTTTTTTCTTCAGGTCTATTGTAATTGATCTTGTTTAGAGAAACACTAGATGAAGCCATTGTTAAGGGGTCTTTCATTAAAGTGGAAGGAAATCCTAACTAACGTAACCACCCTGCCGTGGTCCCACTGCATGCAGGAACGTAGCCACCCTGCCTTGGTCCCACTGCATGCAGGAACGTAGCCACCCTGCCTTGGTCCCACTGCATGCAGGAACGTAACCACCCTGCCTTGGTCCCACTGCATGCAGGAATGTAACCACCCTGCCTTGGTCCCACTGCATGCAGGAACGTAGCCACCCTGCCTTGGTCCCACTGCATGCAGGAATGTAACCACCCTGCCTTGGTCCCACTGCATGCAGGAACGTAGCCATCCTGCCTTGGTCCCACTGCATGCAGGAACGTAACCACCCTGCCCTGGTCCCACTGCATGCAGGAACATAGCCACCCTGCCTTGGTCCCACTGCATGCAGGAACGTAACCATCCTGCCTTGGTCCCACTGCATGCAGGAACGTAGCCACCCTGCCTTGGTCCCACTGCATGCAGGAACGTAGCCACCCTGCCTTGGTCTCACTGTATGCAAAACCGTAACCACCCTGCTTTGGTCCCACTGTATGCAGGAACGTAACCACCCTGCCTTGTTCCCACTGTATGCAGGAACGTAACCACCCTGCTTTGGTCCCACTGTATGCAGGAACGTAACCACCCTGCCTTGGTCCCACTGCATGCAGGAACGTAACCACCCTGCTTTGGTCCCACTATATGCAGAAAAGTAACCACCCTGCTTTAGTCCCACTGCATGCAGGAATGTAGCCACCCTGCCTTGGTCCCACTGTATGCAGGAACGTAACCACCCTGCCTTGGTCCCACTGCATGCAGGAATGTAACCACCCTGTCTTGGTCTCACTGTATGCAGGAACGTAACCACCCTGCCTTGGTTTTACTGTATGCAGGAACGTAACCACCCTGCCCTGGTCTCACTGTATGCAGGAAAGTAGCCACCCTGCCTTGGTCCCACTGCATGCAGGAATGTAACCACCCTGCCCTGGTCCCACTGTATGCAGGCAGGTGACCAATCTGCCTTGGTCCCACTGTAGGCAGCAGGGCTGATCCTAGGGTCACAGGGGCCTGGGTGTAGAAATATTTCTGGGGCCCCCACATGGGCAGTGCCTGCAAAGCGCCTCGGCACTGATGCCTTTGAACCCTTTATTTGGCTGCTAGTGGGGGTTAAATGTACCTCTAAAACAATGGTAAAGTGCCGCTAAAACTAGCGGCGCTTTACCGCCGACGCCCCCGCACTGTCAGTGTGAAAGGGCTCTTGATACATCTCATTATACATCACATCTGTAGACGAACTACTGAGGCACAGGAAGGCACAGGGGCTGTGTATCCTATGCAATCTATCATGCCATAAAACACCTAGAGCAGGGGCTGCTCAGATCACGTGTAAAGGGATGCTGGGGATGCCATCCCCCAGCACAC
The DNA here is from genome assembly GCF_905171775.1 of Rana temporaria. NCBI lineage: Eukaryota > Metazoa > Chordata > Amphibia > Anura > Ranidae > Rana > Rana temporaria. The sequence goes on from NC_053493.1 coordinate 10,544,797, forward strand.
AGCACACTGAACACTGACTTACCTCTCTGTGCAGCCCGAAATAGAGATGGGAGGGGGAGTCATTCCAACTGGAGTTGGTGGAAACAGTGCGGGATCCAAGACTCTCAGTGTGATGAATTCATTCCTGCACATCAGCACTCAGCAGCCACTGAAAACTAGAACCCTCGTGTCAGGAAGAGGAGCGGCCCCTCCCCGAGCACTGCCAGGCTGGACGGGCTGCCCTATGCTCACGCATCAGTTCTGGACGGACACACACCTATGCTCAGAACACTAGATCTAGATGGACACAAACAGGGAGAGAAGGAGGGAGGGGAGAACTCTGGCACTTTAGCGCCCCCACCTCTGCAGGGGCCTGGGTGCAAAGCACCCTGCCTAGGATCGGCCCTGAGTGACAGCCAGATAGAAGTGAGTAAAAAATGTTTTGTTTTATTTATTTTTTACATTAAAGGCAAGCTGTTAATAGAAAGTTCATTCTTAGGGTGGAACTCCGCTTTAAGGATACAACAGGATACTGTTTTCTTCACTTCTATCCAGTTGTTTCTGTTGTACCATTTATTTGAAATGGTCATTCCATGGAAATAATTGTTCAATTACAAATTACACAACATCAGACATTATCTAAACAACACTCCTTTGTGCAGGAATTATATAATGTATTGTGTGTCATTGTTTGATTATAAGGATGGCAAAGTACACATAAGAAGTTTGTATTGTGTACATACTACGGAAATTTGCTGCAACTTTCCAGTGGCACAAATACAACACCCAGCCAAAAGTGTGCAGGCACCCCTCCAATTCATTAAGTGTTTCCAGTGAAGAATACTTTTAAAACTACAGACTACAAAGATATTTTATACAATTGTGCTCCTCTGTCCTGCCACTGCGGAGTGACAGCAGGATAGGCAGTAGGGCACTAAGCAGGCCCGCGCATCTCGCGCCTCTTGCACCCCCCCCAGTCTGCCACAGTGCTACTTGATAGTGTCCTAGGGTCACAGGTGCCTGGGTGCAGAAATATTTCTGGCACCCCCACATGGGCATTGTCATTTTACTAACTCCTCCCCTTTACAAATGTTTCTGTGGCAATGACTCAACCATAAAGATGCTCCCCCACAAAGTCTTCATTACCCTGGGATCCTTACGTGATCTCTTAACAATAAACAAAATTCAGGAAGAGAAGCAGAGTACTTTATTGGGACCTGGATGGGGGCCTCTGTGATGGACACAGAGAGGGCTTCTGTTAGAGAGTCTGTTAGATGTTCGGTGCCCCCACCTCTGCAGGGCGCCTGTGTGCAATGCCATCCTACCTTGGTCTCACTGTATGCAGGAATGTAACCACCCTGCCTTGGTCCCACTGTAGGCAGGAACGTAGCTACCCTACCTTGGTCCCACTGTAGGCAGGAACGTAGCTACCCTACCTTGGTCCCAATGTATGCAGGAACGTAACCACCCTGCCTTTGTTCCACTGTATGCAGAAACATGACCACTCTGCCTCAGGCCCGGATTTACTCCCTGTGCCGCCCCAAGGCCGGGTCCTTCAATGCCGCCCCCCTCCCCACACACACACACACACTACAGGGACCAAGTGATACAGTCGGCGGCTATAGCCGCCGACTGTATCACGGGAGCGCACCCGCAAGAACTAACCCGTATGCGAGAGAGCTCGCATGAAGGGGGTTAGTTCTTGCGAGGAGGAGCCAAGACAGCCGCCGATCCCCCATCACACATTCCCCCCATCAAAAAGCCCCCATATAAGGTCATCCATCACAAAGCCCTCCATAAAAGATCCCCCATCACAGACTCGCCTATTATTACAATGTAATATAAAATTAAATAGTTCAACTCACCATAATGCAGAATGAGTGAGAGTCCTGATGTCACTGTCCCCAGCCGGCGGAGTGCTTCCTTACATCTCAGGCGTCTCTGTCCCCAGCCGGCGGAGTGCTTCCTTACATCTCAGGTGTCACTGTCCCCAACGGAGTGCTTCCTTACATCTCAGGTGTCACTGTCCCCAGCGGAGTGCTCCTTACATCTCAGGTGTCACTGTCCCCAGCGGAGTGCTTCCTTACATCTCAGGTGTCCCTGTCCCCAGCGGAGTGCTTCCTTACATCTCAGGTGTCACTGTCCCCAGCGGAGTGTTTCCTTACATCTCAGGTGTCACTGTCCCCAGCGGAGTGCTTCCTTACATCTCAGGTGTCATTGTCCCCAGCCAGCGGAGTGCTTCCTTACATCTCAGGCGTCTCTGTCCCCAGCCAGCGGAGTGCTTCCTTACATCTCAGGTGTCACTGTCCCCAGCGGAGTGCTTCCTTACATCTCAGGTGTCACTGTCCCCAGCCAGCGGAGTGCTTCCTTACATCTCAGGTGTCACTGTCCCCAGCGGAGTGCTTCCTTACATCTCAGGTGTCACTGTCCCCAGCGGAGTGCTTCCTTACATCTCAGGTGTCACTGTCCCCAGCCAGCGGAGTGCTTCCTTACATCTCAGGTGTCACTGTCCCCAGCGGAGTGCTTCCTTACATCTCAGGTGTCATTGTCCCCAGCCAGCGGAGTGCTTCCTTACATCTCAGGTGTCACTGTCCCCAGCCAGTGGAGTGCTTCCTTACATCTCAGGTGTCACTGTCCCCAGCCAGCGGAGTGCTTCCTTACATCTCAGGTGTCGCTGTCCCCAGCGGAGTGCTTCCTTACATCTCAGGTGTCACTGTCCCCAGCCAGCGGAGTGCTTCCTTACATCTCAGGTGTCATTGTCCCCAGCCAGCGGAGTGCTTCCTTACATCTCAGGTGTCACTGTCCCCAGCCAGTGGAGTGCTTCCTTACATCTCAGGTGTCACTGTCCCCAGCCAGGAGCTGTTACCTGTCACCTGATTGGCTAAAACGACAGGCGCTATGATTGGACACCTATCAGGCATCCAATCATAACAGAGGATGGGAAGAGAGGACAGGAGAAGACATTGAGGAGCATGCAGGACATCACTGCCTAGACCCGCTGCCCCACCAAGACAGGTAAGTGCCGGGCGGGCGGGAGGTGCACACTGGCAGCATTTGCTGGGCACAGTGTCAGCAATTGATTGGCACAGTAGGGGCAATTGATGGGCATAGTGGCAGCAATTGATGAGCACAGTAGGGGCAATTGATGAGCACACTGCCAGCAATTGATGAGCACAGTAGTGGCAATTGATGGGCATAGTGGCAGCAATTGATGAGCACAGTAGTGGCAATTGATGGGCATAGTGGCAGCAATTGATGAGCACAGTAGTGGCAATTGATGAGCACAGTAGCGGCAATTGATGGGCACAGTGGCAACAAATGATGGGCACACTGGCAGCAATGAATGGGCACACTGGCAGCAATTGATTGGTGCAGTAGCTGCGTGTGATGGCACAGTGTCGCAATTTTTGGGTACAGTGGCTGCATTTGATGGGCACAGTGGCGACAATTGATGGGGACAGTAGCTGCGTTTTATGGGCACAGTGGCGCCAACTGATTGGGACAGTAGCTGTGTTTGATGGGCACAGTGGTGGCAATTGATGGGCACAGTAGCTGCGTTTGATGGGCACAGTGGCTGCAATTGATGTTTTTTTTTGTCAGTTTGTTTGCGCCCCCCCCCCCCAAAAAGATTTGAGCACCAGCCGCCACTGCTCCAATGTGGGCTGACTTTCTGTCCACCATAAATTGGGGCTGTGGGCATATGGGAAGTGCTTAATATACACTTGGGATTCATTTTTTTTATACCAAAGACATGTAATATATATATACATAGGGTCGGATTCAGGTACAGCGGCGTATCTTTAGAGCGGCATAGCGCATCTCATATGCGATATGCCGGCGTAACATAGAGAGGCAAGAACAGTGGGCCAGATCCTCAAAAGAGATACTCCGACTTAAGTGCTGTTCAGTCTGGGCCATATTCTGATACATTTCAGGCGGCGGAACGTATGTACTTTACGTTACGCCGCCGCAAGTTTAAGTGGCAAGTGCCGGATTCCCAAACCACTTACCTGTAAAAGACGTGGTGGGTGCACGTGGGTAGGCACCCACCACGTGGGTACCTACCGGAGCATGATGGGACGGTGATGCCTATATAAATGGGATGCAAGGCGCGCTTCCATCATTACAGCGACAACAGGCGACGAGACAACATCGGAAGAACAGAAGAACAGAAGACCCTGACGCCACAGAAGACCGCGCCGGCTGCCTGTTTGAAATCGAGCTAACACACAAACATAGCAGGCAGCCAGCGCTGAAGAAGAAGGCACCGGAGAGCTGCAGAAGAACCGGGGTTCGCCGAGTCAAGAGCGGAAGAGGGGAGAAGATGGAAGAAGCCCCCCGGAGTCCGGAGAAGCCCCCCCGGAGAGCGGAAGAAGAAACCCCCCCCGGAGAGCGGAGAAGACCCCCGGAGAGCGGAAGAAGAAGCCCCCCCTGGTAATTGAGCTAATAACGAAGACAGGGGGGGCGTCCGGAGCAGAATAATAAAATATTTTAAAAAGCCTTGTGTTGTGTGTTTATTAACTTTTACTTTTTGCCTCCAGGTGAATGGATAGGGGTACGATGTACCCCATATCCATTCACTTAGGGTGGGGGGCCGGTATCTGGGGGCCCCCTTATTAAAGGGGACTCCCAGATTCCGATAAGCCTCCGCCCGCAGACCCCGACAACCAATGGCAAGGGTTGTCGGGAAGAGGTCCTGTCCTCATCAACATGGGGACAGGGTGCTCTGGGGTGGGGGGGCCTGCAGTGCGCCCCCCTGCCCCAGAGCACCCAACCCCCCCATGTTAAGGGCATGTGGCCTGGCACGGCTCAGGAGGGGGGGGGGGCGCTCGCTCGTCCCCACTCCCTTCCTGGCCGGCCGGGTACCGTGCTTTGGATACGGGTCTGGTATGGATTGTAGGGGGACCCCCTACGTCAATTTTTCGGCGTGGGGGGGTCTCCTTACAACCCATGCCAGACCTAAGGACCTGGTATGCTCCTGGGGGGGGAACCCATGCCGGTTTTTTCTTTGAAAATTGGCATGGAGTTCTCCCTCAGGAATGCATGCCGCTGTCATTTTTTTTTTCCCCGACGCAACTTTAAGCCGTCGCGATCCTCAAAACTCGGCGTAACGTAACTTCGCGCATGCGCAGTACGGCCGACGCGCATGCGCAGTACGGCCAGCGCGGGAGCGCGCCTCATTTAAATGGGACTCGCCCCATTTGAATAGGAACGCCTTACGCCGGCGGAATTTTAGTTACACAGCCTGAAATTTCTAGATAAGTGCTTTGTGGATCAGGCACTTAGGTAGAAACTTTAAGCCAGTGTAACTTAAATTGGATTTTTTAAGTTACGTCAGGTTTTTGTGGATCTGGCCCAGTATTCACAAAGCACTTGCTCCCTAAGTTACGTCGGCGTAGCGTAAATGGGCCGGCGTAAGCCCGCCTAATTCAAAGTAGCAAGGCAGTGGGCGTGTAGTATTATAATGAAGCGTGACCCCATGTAAATGCATGGCCGAACGAACGGCGCATGCGCGCACATGCGCCTCAGAATCACGTCGAATTTACTCCCTAAGATACGCCGGCTCAATGACGTGAACGTAACCTACGCCCAGCCCCATTCACGTGCGACTTACGTAAACGATGTAAAATACAACGCTGTTCCCGCGGCCATACCTTAACATGACTTACCCCTGCTCTATGAGGGGTAAAGTTACGCCGGACGTACGCCTTACGTAAACGGCGTAGCTTACTGGGACGGGCGCAAGTACGAATGTGAATCGGCGTATCTAGCTCATTTACATATTCGACGTGTAAATCAACGGAAGCGCCCCTAGCGGCCAGCGTAAATATGCACCCAAGATACGACGGCGTAGGAGACTTACGTTGGTCGTATCAAGCTAAAATTCAGGCGTATCTGGTTTCTTGAATACAGCGCATCCTTTAACTTACGCAGCGTATCAATAGATACGTCGGCGTAAGTTGTTTCTGAATCCAGCCCATACTTTTTTGCTGACAAGCCAGGGTTCATTTCGTTTTAATTGCATATGTAATATATATATATATATTACATGTCTTTGGTATAAAAAATAAATCTCAAGTGTATATTAAAGCGGAGTTCCACCCTATTTTACAACTTCTTTGCATTCGTTTTTACACTGCCCCTTTAAATACATTTGGGATGTTTTATTTTTGTCTTTTAAAAACTCACGTTTTTATCTGTGAGTCTCTTATTCCCCCGCCGCGGCGGAATGGCCCCCCCCCGCCGCATCCAGCGCTGCTATGCCTCCTGGGATATGTGTCTCTTCAATCCCAGGAGGCTGGGCTGAACATCGCAGCCGTGGATGAACATCTCGGGGGGCGGGAGGGAGGGAGGGCAGTGCCGCCCATAGAGGTGGTGTCCTTCCTCTTCTCCCTCTCCAACTCCTCCCCCGTCCTAGCTCCTCCACTCGTCCTAGCTCCGCCCCCGTCCTAGCACCGCCCCCGTCCTAGCTCCTCCACCCGTCCGTCACCGCCGCCCCCGTCCTCCTCCCTCCACCACCCGCCCACCTGCCATCTGTCTCCGATGCACGGAGATACAGATCATCAGGCAGAGAGAGCGAGTCTCACTCTGTCTGATAGTGAGAGCACCGAGCATAGTACAGCCCCGCCTCCCTGTACAGCCCCGCCTCCCTGTACATTGCAACAGAGCTCTGCACTGTGTGTTACAATTCTAGTGCAGGGAGGCGGGGCTGTACTATGATCACTGTACTCACATACAGATCTACACAGACCGAGATGTGCTCTGTATGCCTGATCATCTGTACCTCCCCCCACTCTGCACATAATGTCACCGCACTGTCACCGCACTGTCACCGCACTGTCACCGCACTGTCACCGCACTAACATCACCGCACTGTCACCGCACTGTCACCGCACTGTCACCGCACTAACATCACCGCACTGTCACCGCACTGTCACCGCACCGTCACCGCACCGTCACCGCACTAACATCACCGCACTGTCACCGCACTGTCACCGCACTGTCACCGCACTGTCACCGCACTGTCACCGCACCGTCACCGCACCGTCACCGCACTAACATCACCGCACTGTCACCGCACTGTCACCGCACTGTCACCGCACTGTCACCGCACTAACATCACCGCACTGTCACCGCACTGTCACCGCACTGTCACCGCACTGTCACCGCACCGTCACCGCACCGTCACCGCACTAACATCACCGCACTGTCACCGCACTGTCACCGCACTGTCACCGCACTAACATCACCGCACTGTCACCGCACCGTCACCGCACTGTCACCGCACTAACATCACCGCACTGTCACCGCACTGTCACCGCACCGTCACCGCACTGTCACCGCACTAACATCACCGCACTGTCACCGCACCGTCACCGCACCGTCACCGCACTAACATCACCGCACTGTCACCGCACTGTCACCGCACTAACATCACCGCACTGTCACCGCACTGTCACCGCACTGTCACCGCACTGTCACCGCACTAACATCACCGCACTGTCACCGCACTGTCACCGCACTAACATCACCGCACTGTCACCGCACCGTCACCGCACTGTCACCGCACTAACATCACCGCACTGTCACCGCACTGTCACCGCACCGTCACCGCACTGTCACCGCACTGTCACCGCACTAACATCACCGCACTGTCACCGCACTGTCACCGCACTGTCACCGCACTAACATCACCGCACTGTCACCGCACTGTCACCGCACCGTCACCGCACTGTCACCGCACTAACATCACCGCACTGTCACCGCACCGTCACCGCACTAACATCACCGCACTGTCACCGCACTGTCACCGCACCGTCACCGCACCGTCACCGCACTGTCACCGCACTGTCACCGCACTGTCACCGCACCGTCACCGCACCGTCACCGCACTGTCACCGCACTAACATCACCGCACTGTCACCGCACCGTCACCGCACTAACATCACCGCACTGTCACCGCACTGTCACCGCACTAACATCACCGCACTGTCACCGCACCGTCACCGCACTGTCACCGCACTGTCACCGCACTAACATCACCGCACTGTCACCGCACTAACATCACAGCACTAATGTCACCACCGCACTAACATCACAGCACTAACATCACAGCACTAACATCACCGCACTAACATCGCAGCACTAACATCGCAGCACTAACATCGCAGCACTAACATCGCAGCACTAACATCACCGCACTAACATCACAGCACTAACATCACAGCACTAACATCACAGCACTAATGTCACCGCACTAACATCACCACCGCACTAACATCACCACCGCACTAATGTCACAGCACTAACATCACAGCACTAACATCACAGCACTAACATCACCGCACCATCACAGCACTAACATCACAGCACTAATGTCACCGCACTAACATCACAGCACTAACATCACAGCACTAACATCACAGCACTAACGTCACCGCACTAATGTCATCACCGCACTAACATCACCGCACTAACATCACAGCACTAACATCACAGCACTAACATCACCGCACTAACATCACAGCACTAACATCACAGCACTAACATCACAGCACTAACATCACCGCACTAACAAAATGAATTTATTGACAGTGCACATGTCTGGTATATGTATACACACCACATATATAACAAGAGATATATATCATCTTGTTATGTAGATATATCTGCACAGGAACAAATTATTTTGTATATTTACTGGTTCCTGGAAGGAGGAGGGGAGGAGAGGTTTGCATAGATAAGGGGCGGTAACTTCCTCTGACACTCCCGTTGCTATTGAAAACTGATCTGAAACCATTACACTGCTTGTACAGCACTGAGCATGTGCGAGGCTGAAATCCAGGAAGTCATACAGTCTGGCTTCATGATGCCCACACTTAAGATGGCCCCAGTCAATTTCTATTTTATAAAGTGTCTAAATGCTGTAACAACCTAACAAAACGGACCTTAGTTTACAGACTAACTGTAGTAGAATACATTCAGCTTGTGTATTACAGGGGTATTTATATTTAAAAAGTTTTTTTTTTTCAATTTGTGGCCGGAACTCCGCTTTAAGCACTTCCCATATGCCCACAGCCCCAATTGATATTTTTACACAATATAAATAAATTATATATATATACACACACTAAGCAGGGCAGTGGGTGGGCAAATGATGCACCAAAAAAAAATAGCTAACCAGTTGATGAAATTTACCCTGGCTTGTCACTATATATATATATATATATATATACTGTATATTGACAAGCCAGGCTAAATTGGTTGGCTATTTTTTTTTATGCATCATTTGCCCACCTACTGCTTAGTGCTGTCTCTCTCACTCACCTGTCAACTCGATCTAGCAAGCTGCCTGAAGCCACTCGCCTGCCGCTATCCAGGATAGTCCGCTGCTTCTAATGGAAAGAAAGGCCGAGGGGGGGCGGAGTGCAGTTGTGGATCGCTCCGCCGGCGCCTGCGGGACCTGCAGCAGCCGGAACTATAGAAGCTGCATCGGCAAATGCGGCTCTCTGCTGGGTTACTCCGCGGCTGTGGTCCCTCCCTGCTCAATCCTCCCACTCGCAGGCACAGCACACAGCTGTTTTTGCCGGCAGGACCCCAGGCAGTGTTGGTGACAGGGACATGTTGCAGGCACACCAGGGGGGGTTAGTGTGGGGGGGTGGCCGAGAAGTCGCCACAGGAGCGGCGCCGGCCCTTTACCCACTGCCGCTCCGAGGCCTGGCCTCGGTGGCCTTGTGGGAAATCCGGCCCTGCTCTGCCTTGGTTCCACTGTATGCAGGAATGTAACCACCCTGCCCTGATCCCACTGTAGGCAGGAACGTAGCCACCCTGCGGAGGAGGCTGTGCATTGTTTTCCGCCCCCCCCCCAAAAAATATACCACCAGCTGCCACTGCTCTGGAGAAGTCCTAGAGATGAGCATGGGAGATGAGCTAGAGGGCAGAAGGCCTTGGGAGGAGCGGAGAGGACGGTTTGAGTGATATTTGGAGATAAGATTGGGGATGTAGCTCAGGGAAAAGTTGTGGATGGCTTTGTATGTTATTGTTAGCATTTTGAATTTTATTTGTTGGGCAATGGAAAGCCAATGGAGGGATTGACAGAGAGGAGTGGACGGACACTGAATGGTTGGTAAGGTTGATGAGTCTGGCGGCGGCATTCACGATGGACTGAAGAGGGGATAGTCTATGGTAGACATGTGCACTGCTGAAAGATTCGTTCATTTTCGTTTTTGTTTCATTCGTTTTTTAGCTTTTTTCGGAAATTCGGAAATTTGAAAAGTCGCATTTTCTATTTCTGAATTTCCGATTTTCTAATTTCTGTTTTTCTGAATTTCCGAATTTTTGAATTTCCGCTTTTCGAATCTAGCTTCAAATTTTCAAATTTCCGAATTTTCAAATTTCCGAAATTTAGAATTTTCAAATTTCCGAAATTTAGAATTTTCAAATTTCCGAAATTTAGAATTTACGAAATTTAGAATTTTCAAATTTCCGAAATTTAGAATTTTCAAATTTCCGAAATTTAGAATTTTCAAATTTCCGAAATTTAGAATTTTCAAATTTCAGAAAATTAAGAATTTTCAAATTTCAGAAATGTAGAATTTCAGAAATTTAGAATTTCTGAAATTTAGAATGTCTGAAATTTAGAATTTCCGAATTCCGAATTTCCAAAATTTCGGATATTCGGAAATTCTGAATTTCAAAATGTTGTGAATCCGAATATTTGTAAGAAAAAAACGAATTCAGAGCTAAATGAATTGCACATGTCTAGTCTATGGAGCGGTAGGCCTATGAGGTGGGAGTTTCAACAGTCAAGGCGAGAGATAATATGGGGAGTAGATAAGCTATCAATGTTTAGAAAGGGATGTACTTTGGAGATCTTTTCGGAGGTGAAGTCTGCAAGATTTGGACAGTGGATTTGGACATATCTACAGGTAATTTTACAGTTTCCTTATTTTGTTTGCATTGTTGGTTATGTAACTAGACAATATGTTTTTATGTTTCCTAAGAATAAAACTTTTCATAATAATTACCCTTCCCAAGATAATCCTGCTTTATAGCTCTAATTCTTTCCTGGTTCCCAACCCTCGGTGTAGCGGGTGTGGGAGGTAATATAAAAAGCATGCTGCTGTATAAATACACATTAGAGACTGGTAAAGTTTCAAAAGCTGCAGGACTCTGTACAGGTAAGTACCTTCTTATGCAGTAATACCTGTTGGTGTACATAGGGGGAGGAGGGATAACAATGGCGACTACTTAGGGTGCAAAGCACATGACACTCAAAGTCATCTATGAAGTTCAAGTGTATCTAATACCAAAACTTATTTTTTTATTTTTAATAATGATCTAGAAAGGAATAGTTAAAGCTCCTTTCACTTTTTTTTGGGGTATCTGCCATATTGTAGAGCAGGGACATCCAAACTCCCTAAACAATGGGCCAGCTGACTGTCCTTCAGACATTGAGGGGGCCAGACTGTGGTCATTGGGAGTAGAACTTTACTGACATCCCAGTCTTAGTCTGTAGGGTTCAATATTGGGTTGGCCCCGCCCTTTGCAGCTATAACAGCTTCCACTCTTCTGGGAAGGCCGTCCACAAGGTTTAGGGCCTCACAAATGTGCTTCTGGAAAAATGGTCAAATATTCCCATAGACACACTCCTAAACCTTGTGGACGGCCTTCCCAGAAGAGTTGAAGCTGTTTTAGCTACAAAGGCTGGGCCAACCCAATATTGAACCCTACAGACTAAGAGTGGGATGCCATTAAAGTTCCTAGGCATGTAAAGGCAGGCGTCCCAACACTTTTGGTAATATAGTGTCTATTGTATGAAGTGTGTATTAAATGCCTAAAGTTTACTCAGAGTAACCTGTATAACTCAACAATGTTGTCTCCTCTGAGCTTTGCGCCTGGCTACTTTTGTGGCAGGTGCTATTGTAAATTTAGAAGGGGGTCAGAGAGTTAATTAACTCTGACCATGTTAATTTGGTTAAATTTAAGGCCTCTGTTCCAGCTCTGGCTGTGCTGTGTGCCTATCCTCCTGTCTGGGGACTTCCGTCACCCCCGGACAGCAGGGGGCAGCAGTAAATCCAGGGTCGTGTGGATACTTCTCCTTGGAAACCAATCAGGAGGGTTGATCGCCTCGTTGTGCATGCTGGGGATGGGTATTTAAGGGGCAGACGCCATTGGTGCGGGTCGTAGTCGCCCCACACCCTCCACCTGGGCAGTCGTCCCACCACCCCTGTGTCTGGCCCTCCTGCCCGGGGTTTGTGAGTTGTTGTGTTCCTGGCTTCGTAGCCACGTTGGTCCGGAGCATTGATAGTAGGCTCAATAAGCAGACTACTAGCTAGATTCAGGTAGATCAGTAGATACGCCGACCTAACTCAGAATCTGCGCCGACCTAAGTTTAAGTGTATTCTCAAACAGAGATACACTTAAACCTATCTAAGATACGACGGCTTGCGCTGTCCTATCTTAGGGTGCAATATTTAGGCTGGCCGCTAGGTGGCACTTCCATTGCGGTCGGCGTAGAATATGTAAATCACTAGATACGCCTATTCACGAATGTACGCCCGGCCGATGCAGTACAGATACGCCGTTTCCGTAAGAGATAGGCCGCCTAAAGTTAAAGATGCCCCCTAGGTGGCGTAGCCAATGTTAAAGTATGGCCGCCGTTCCCGCTTCGAAATTCGAAAATTTTACGTTGTTTGCGTAAGTCGTCCGTGAATAGGGATTTACGTAATTTACGTCCACGTCGAAATCAATAGGCCCGTGCGGCGTACGTTGCCGCAATGCACACTGGGAAATGTAGGCGGACTGCGCATGCGCCGTTCCAAAAAAAACGTCAATCACGTCAGGTCAAAGAAAATTATCATAAAACACGCCCCCTCAGCCTATTTTGAATTAGGCACGCTTGCGCCCACCGCATTTACGCTACGCCGCCGTAAGTTAGGAGGCAAGTACTTTGAGAATACAGTACTTGCCTCTCTGACTTAAGGCGGCGTAGCGTAAATACGATACGCTACTCCGCCTTAAAGATGCGGCGCTCTTACTGAATCTAGCTATACGTCTACGAACCTGCAAGTGGTCCTGTGCTATCCGTCCAAAGTGGAGGAAGCCAGTCGATGGGGAACCTGTCTGAATGGCACCCGGCACAAGGCTGGTGTCACAGGAGAGGCCTATTCACTCATCGGAGGACACTTCATACCTGAGAGGCTGGACGGTGGTCGCCTGTCAGTTATCGCTGCAATTGAAGCTATTTGAAGGAGATCCGAGTGCTAAACCCAATTGAGAGGGATTTTGGACCGAAATTATCTCCACCTTTGGGAAGGTCTGTGGCAGAGACTTCAACCTAAATTTCTGAGTGACACTCTGGCTGCTAGGCCGGTGAGAGAAGCCTATCCAGATGCACTCTTCCCACTCTGGCTAGAGTGGCAAAGAGATTTACTATTGGGAGCAGGACTGATTCCACGCCAGTTAATCCTGAATCCGTAATTTCTCAATTCTTCTATCCCTTCACCCTTCTACTATTTGCCGTTTTTACCCGGCTGGGTAATAAAAGCACAGAAAAGACATTGACATTGACTTTATTACAGCTCTCATCCAGTACCCTAGACGGTGAGAAGACAAGAGGTAACATGCCACCCAAATCAAACCAGCAGCTCCTTCGGGGGTAGTGCTACATTTAGTAAATCAATCATAGAGTTTCCTCTGATTAAATGAACCCCCCTGTGTTCTGATGTCTCCTCCAGAATGAAGACCCTGGTGGCTTTGCTTTTCCTGGGGTCGTTGGGTCTGGCTTGGTGCTGCAGCCCAAAACCTGGAGGTAAGAATAATATAAAGGTAAAAAAAGTGCAAAAAAGTGCACAAAACAAAACAAAACAGGCGGTGTGTCCTATGCCTGCACACTTTTGCCGATAGGTGTCCCTCATTCTCATCTCAAAAAGTTGGGGGGGGGGTATGCTATAGGGTAAATCGCTGCTGCGGGCTGATCTATTCTCGGGCTTCCTAATCGCATGGGCAAGTCAGTAGAAGCACCAGAGGGTAGCGGAGGGGGGGGGGGGGTTTGGGGAGTCCCCTCCCACCGCCTGTAAAAACAATCAAGCAGCTAAACAGCTGCTGTGATTGCTTTGACATTGCAGGGAATTACCGTCTGAAAAAAAAAAAAGATCTGGATGATGCCTGTAGCTGCAGCACCCATGATTCAGATATCTCCACTCAAAGTCCCTGACGTCATATGACGTCCTACAGCCGGGAAGTGGTCACATGGAGGTTTAATACAACTTTAGGCTATAATATTTTACTTTCAATAGATTTTTATTTTCCATTACAGAAGATAAACATAACATAATATCGTCACGACATAAAACAAGTGTCAGAAACCATGAATCAGACCGAGACAGAAGTACAGTTAAATTACACTTGTTTAATAATAAAAAATAAAAAGGTAAACAGAGAAAGCGTAGTCAAAACAAAGCCAGAGTTCAGGAACCGGATTGGATAATCATCCAATCCAAATGTCAGAGAGCCAGAGGTAAACGTCGTAGAACAGCAAGCTGGATCAGGAGCCAGAAGGGATGTCAGCCGAGCATAGTCTTCAACAGGAACGCAGGAGATATATAATCTCTGTGATGTTGACCAAGGCGAAGGCAGAGAGCAAGTGAACTGGAAGGCTTAAGTAGGCAAGACTGACGAGCTGGATCAACAGGTGAGTCACTGTGGAGAGATGGGAGCTGGCAATTAGCCGACCGCTGAGCGGCCAGCTCAGAGAAGGCCCAGCCCAGACAACAACACATTTAACATCGTAAATGGGTGGGATGTAAAACAAGGTATCAGCAACAAGGCCCTATCAGGTCTTTCGAGTGGCCAATGTGGGCTTAATTAAAGAAAATTGAGTCATTACACCTGGCTTGTCGGTATTAAGCATTTAACATGCGGGATAAGGGAATAGTTGGTCGAGGGGACCATACCTGACCCAGGCACCCCTAATGGGATCATCCTGTGCCCTGGCAAGTCCTCCCCGTCGCCAACACTTACCCGCCCTGAAGTCTTCTAGAAAACAAATAGGCAGAGCGAAAGTTGGCTGCAGTGCACCGACGACTCGTTATTATGAAGGCTAGTATGCCTTCAGTGTTGCCGATTAACTATAATTTGAGCCAAATCGTACCTAGGCTATAATATTTTATTATTATTATTATTATTATTATTATTATCAGTTATCATATTAACAACATTACAGAATGACAAAGGCCTCTTAATGAATTACATTATAAAATGTGCCAATGTAATAACTGACAATATTGCAGTGTATAGTTATTTTCTCGGTGAAGGCCCTTTTAGAACAATAGAAAAAAACGTGGTAAAAGATGTTTAGTTATTAAGTGTGTTTTGTTTTTCTCTCTACAGCCACAAATATTGCCCTAAGCGGGGAAGCCTCACAGTGTTCAGATTATCAGGACCACAAGCCTATACCGTACGCTAACAAGGCCATTGATGACGTGAAAGATACGAACATGCTTCACGGCTTCTGTACCCACACACATTGGGACCCGTCACCCTGGTGGAAGGTGGACCTGAAAAAGAAATACAAAGTAAATGTCGTTGTAGTCACCGGCCGGACGGACTGCTGTATGGAAAGGATGAAGGGTTTTGAGGTTCGAATTGGAAATTCTCCAGACAATAACAACCCCGTGTGAGTACCACGGGGGGCCAGGGCCCTGTAAGGGTCCATGTTGATGGTCTTTGGGCTTGTGTTGATGGCATCAGTTTTAAGGCCCATACACACAATCTGACTTTTTGACAACAAATGTCCGACGGACGTGTTTGATCGGACAATCCGACCGTCTGTATGCTCCATCGGACAATTTTTTTTCGGTTTTTCATCGGACAAATGCTCTCAAACTTTTTGCCAACAAATGTCGGATGGAGGAGAATCTGATCGTGTGTACACAAGTCCATCGGATTAAAGACCAAAGTACAAACACGCATGCTCAGAACCAATGCTAAACATCATCCAACAATAGCAGAAGTTGCCCAAAGGATGGCGGTAAAGAGCTGAAAAACCAAGTGATTTGGTGAAAGTTACCTGAAAATGTTGGGCCAAATCCTCAAAAGGGATACGCAGGCGGAACTGCTGTTCATAAAAAAGAACAAAAAGCGGCGCCCTCTAAGCGTAGTATGTGGTTTAATAAGGCAAACAAGCAACAGCAAATCATATGAGGGGTTACTCACAAAAGTAGAGGGAATACAGGTGTTTATATACTGGTTTCATCTGAGGATAAAGTCCGGAAAGTGTAGACTCTGCTGGGAGGATCTTTAATGCAGGCTTCAGGCAGCGTGATGGTAGATCCACACGATGATGGCCGTGGGGGGTGTCTCTGGGGATCCCCGGATGATATCACAGCACTAGTACTGGGGGAAACAGAGACGCCACATTCGGCGTGGTGGAGCGCAGCCGTGGAGCGCAAAAACAGTCGTACGTCACTTCCGGGTGAAACCTCAGGGTGATGCGCGCGTTCGAGACATGCGTGTCTCTTCGTCAGGCTCTATGGGGGCCATCTTTGGTGAGGGACAGAAGAACAGCTCAGACGGAGCTGATTGGTTGGTATTACCATACCCGGAAATCAACTTGGCACGGCGGGGAATCGAAAACCAGGCAAACAAAAAATCAATAAGGACATTGTTGTTAGGAAATCTCACAGAGGAATAATATAAAAAGGGCATAAGCATACAAAACTTATAATGTTGTAACATATTGAGAGGAACTGGGTTTGAACAATAAAGTTGATTCTATAGAGCGGACTACCAATAGGGAATGTACACAAAAAAAACCCATATGAGTAAATGCATAACCATATATAGAAAAAACTCACTCATAGGACATATCAATGTATATGAAACACTAAAAAGATGTGGGAAAAAATGAAAGAAATAAGAAAAAAAGGAAAGAGAAAATTACTATAATCCAGACTTAATTTCAGAAAGGTTAAAACATCAGGATAAGATATAATAATCCGGGACTATATTGTATTTCCAATTCACAAGGGAATACTACGATATTATTAAAAATAGTTGCAATGATAAGAGTATATATTGTAGAAAGATATATTATAATATGATTATAATAATAATAATAGCCAATTAATTAAAAATACATATATATATAGGAATAAATTAATTAAAAATACATATACATATATATAGATATAGATAAACCAATTGATTAATAGAGATTGATAGAAATTGATAAAAAATATTATGATAAAAAATATTAAATATTACAATAAAATATTTATTTCTAGTCCCTCATTCAGGCCTCGGGGCGATAGACAGTCTAGGGTGAAGATCCAATAATTTTCGCGTTCGCAAAGTTTTTTGTATCTCTCGGCCTGGGGGAGAAATCTGGATATGGCCTCTATGACCCAAACTCGAAGTTCTGAAGAGTTTGGGTCATAGAGGCCATATCCAGATATCCAGATTTCTCCCCCAGGCCGAGAGATACAAAAAACTTTGCGAACGCGAAAATTATTGGATCTTCACCCTAGACTGTCTATCGCCCCGAGGCCTGAATGAGGGACTAGAAATAAATATTTTATTGTAATATTTAATATTTTTTATCATAATATTTTTTATCAATTTCTATCAATCTCTATTAATCAATTGGTTTATCTATATCTATATATATGTATATGTATTTTTAATTAATTTATTCCTATATATATATGTATTTTTAATTAATTGGCTATTATTATTATTATAATCATATTATAATATATCTTTCTACAATATATACTCTTATCATTGCAACTATTTTTAATAATATCGTAGTATTCCCTTGTGAATTGGAAATACAATATAGTCCCGGATTATTATATCTTATCCTGATGTTTTAACCTTTCTGAAATTAAGTCTGGATTATAGTAATTTTCTCTTTCCTTTTTTTCTTATTTCTTTCATTTTTTCCCACATCTTTTTAGTGTTTCATATACATTGATATGTCCTATGAGTGAGTTTTTTCTATATATGGTTATGCATTTACTCATATGGGTTTTTTTGTGTACATTCCCTATTGGTAGTCCGCTCTATAGAATCAACTTTATTGTTCAAACCCAGTTCCTCTCAATATGTTACAACATTATAAGTTTTGTATGCTTATGCCCTTTTTATATTATTCCTCTGTGAGATTTCCTAACAACAATGTCCTTATTGATTTTTTGTTTGCCTGGTTTTCGATTCCCCGCCGTGCCAAGTTGATTTCCGGGTATGGTAATACCAACCAATCAGCTCCGTCTGAGCTGTTCTTCTGTCCCTCACCAAAGATGGCCCCCATAGAGCCTGACGAAGAGACACGCATGTCTCGAACGCGCGCATCACCCTGAGGTTTCACCCGGAAGTGACGTACGACTGTTTTTGCGCTCCACGGCTGCGCTCCACCACGCCGAATGTGGCGTCTCTGTTTCCCCCAGTACTAGTGCTGTGATATCATCCGGGGATCCCCAGAGACACCCCCCACGGCCATCATCGTGTGGATCTACCATCACGCTGCCTGAAGCCTGCATTAAAGATCCTCCCAGCAGAGTCTACACTTTCCGGACTTTATCCTCAGATGAAACCAGTATATAAACACCTGTATTCCCTCTACTTTTGTGAGTAACCCCTCATATGATTTGCTGTTGCTTGTTTGCCTTATTAAACCACATACTACGCTTAGAGGGCGCCGCTTTTTGTTCTTTTTTATGTTTTCTCCAGAATTGCTTCTTCTTGACAGCTGGCAGCCCTCCAAGCAAGAGAGTATATACCTAATCTACAAACATTTGTGCTACCGTTCCATGAATTACCCCATGGACTGAACTCTTATCACAAATATTTTAAGGACATTATTATTATTTTTAATAATTGTTTTTAATATAATTAATTAATTATTCCCTAATCCTTCAGTCTTTTTCTAAAGTTTCACCATTGTACTATTCCATTTTCCATACGTATATCCTTATCCCCTTCATTTCTTCTTAGTGAGCGCTTGATTATATTTGTTTTTTGTCTGGAACTGCTGTTCAGCCTGCGTATCCCTGTGCCTATCTTTGGAACTGATCCTCAGAAGCAGTTTTCCAAAGATAGGCAGAAGATCCGACATCTGTAAGAGACTTTTTTTTTTTTTTTTGAAAAGCCTATGGCGTGTGAACACACCCAAAAAACTCCACCCGGTGCAGAAAAAATGTGCACACACATAAAGAGTGTTCACAAAAACGTGCAGACGGGTGCAACGTCAAGTGGTCCTCCTGTGAAGAGGGACCCAAACCCTGATCCCCCGGGGCGTTAGGCTCCAGACGGGGACTGAGGTACTGTGGTCCGAGCAACCGAAGCCGACACGGACCCAACTTCCTCGGAGGGACTGCCGAAACAGAACCCTCCCAGTACTAGGTGGGGCTCCCCCGAAGGGAGACCCCATGAGAGCAGGCGAACTAAGCCAGAAGGCCATGTCCGCCCACTCCCAAGACGTTCAGGGCTGGCCCGAGGACCCGCACCCTACTAATCACACAGTGAGACAAAACGTGCACAACAAAAAAAGACAAAAAAGTGACAAACACAGGCTTAAATAAAATAAAGTGGGGGAAGGGATAGTGGAGAGGAGAGTGAAAGAAGTGGCCATTGTGGTGAAACAATGACCAGGCCCTCCGGCCAGGAATAAAAAATTCCTCCGGTCCTAGCCAAAAGGCCCAGCCCAGGAGGCAGGTGCTAAAAAAAGCGTGTATCTGGTGCAGTGACCGTGGTATCCTTCAATCAATGTGTCCCTCACACACAGTGATCTTCAGATACCCCTGGACTGCCACTCCAGGGGCACATGCACCATAGGCTTTTCGTTCCATATCCGACCCCCCGACCGGCCAGTGCAGCCCTCCACCCCTGCCAGCTAGAGAGCCCTTCAAGGTTTTCTTGGGGAGAACTGCCGCTCAGGTAACAGCCTCCACCAATACTAGCCCCTCCAGACCCTCCGTCAACCCAGCGGATTTGCATGGCTCTACCCCGTCTTACCACAGGGCATTACCAGCTCCTCCAACCGGATCGCTGACAGAGATAGCACTTACACCAGCCAGCCAGAAGGCCAGACTAGAACTCGGCAAAAAGACCAAGACTAAGCGCAGCACCCATCCTCACCAGAAGCACCCTTCCAGATGGCTCAGACTCAACCATGGGCCGGCCCCCAGTATTCTGTCGGGCAGCACAGCGTAGTCCCTGCTGAAACCATCCTTCCAGGTGCAATGACGTCATTGGATTGCATCCACCCTCCCCATGTAGGAGGTGCTTCAGCGCTCCGCTGACAACTGATAAGGACAGATACCACACCCAGTCCCAGCCAAAAGGCCGAGAAGCGGCAGGGAAGACAACCACGATCAGCACGGCCTAGAGTGTGCAATAGCCGTGCCTCGCCCTGGGAGAACCGCCTTCATGATCATGGTGTCTCCCCTGCCAGGTAAGTGTAAGAGACTTACACTGTCGGATCTTAGGATGCAGTACCGCATCCGCCGCTGGGGGCATTTCGAGTCGAAATGCCGCCTAGCGTATGCAAATGAGGACTTACGGAGATCCACAAAGCTTTTCAGCTTTGTGTTTTCTGCGTAAGTTTACGTTTGCATACGTAAAATTAGTTCTGCTTTTACAAAGTGTAAACTAGTAACACCTTGTAAAAACAGACCTTTTTTTCGATCGCCGCGATTTTTTATAAATTTAGATTTTTTTTTTTCGGCGCGTAACTTTTTTTTTACCCGACGCAACTTTATTGTCCCGTCGCAATCCACAAAGCCCGGCGTAACGTAATTTTCCGCGCTGCCCGTCGGGAAAATGACGTCACGAGCATGCGCAGTACGGCCGGCGCGGGAGCGCGCCTCATTTAAATTGTCATCGCCCCCTGCAGAAGAGGACCGCCTTGCGCCGGAGACATTTAAGTTACACGGCCTGAAATTTCTAGGTAAGTGCTTTGTGGATCGGGCACTTAGGTAGAAATTTTAAGTCAGTGTAACTTAAATGGGAAAAGATAAGTTAGGCAGGATTTTTGAGGATTTGGCCCGTTGTGCCGTGTGTATGCAGAACAAGTTCACGGCCAACGCCCCTTCGGACCAAAATCCACGGAAAAGTCAGATGGAAGTCCGATTGTGTGTATGAGGCTTTAGACGCTTCTGAGATCATTCAGATTTCATTGACAGAAACATTTGACTGCAGTTGACCTTTGTAACGGCACCCCGAATATGAAAGGGGTTAAAGCCGTTTAGGACATTCCATTCCCGAACACCAAGGCAGCTACCGACACTCCTGTCAGGCGAACAAGAAACCCTTACGAATAATTCTCTTCATGCAAATTTTACATTCTCTTAAGCCTCGTACACACGATCGGACTTCCAACCAACTTTCACGTGGATTTTGGTTGGAAGGGCGTTGGCCGTGAACTTGTTCTGCATACACACAGCACAACATTTTCAGCCAACTTTCACCAAACCACGTGTTTTTTTTTAAGCTCTTTACCGCCACCCTTTGGGCAACTTCTGCTATTGCTGTCTGATGTTTAGCATTAGTTCCGAGAATGCGTGTTTGTACTTTTGATTTTAGTTGGACGGACTTGCGTACACACGATCGGATAAACCGACGTAACAGATTTATTGCCCAACAGTTGGTGAGCACGAACAGCCAACTTTTGTTGTCGTTAATCCAGTCAATAATGGTCTGATGGAGTATACACACGGTCTCATTATCCGACACAAAACGTCCGTCAGACAATTATGGCCATAAAGTTGGATCGTGTGTACTAGGCTTTAGACTTGTATGGTTTATGATGGTCTGATGCAAACAAAAGTCTGACGACACCAGCCCTAAATGTGATAGGCGCGCACCACTACCCTAAACCCAAATTAGAGACCCAAATTTTTTTTAATAGCCAGTGGCATGTGAAACACACACAAAAACTCCACCCGGTGCCAAAAAAAGTGCACACACATAAAGAGTGACACAAAACGTGCAACGGATGTTACACAATCCTCCCTAGGAAGTACCTTACCCTGATCCCCCGGGGCATTAGGCTACAGACGGGGACTGAGGTACTCACTAGGTACATCTGGCCGAAACCAGACGGACCCCTTTCCATGGAGGGTCTGCCGAAACAGAACCCACCCATGTGCCTGGTGGCGGTGGGGCTCCCCCGAAGGAAGAATCCATGAGAGAGGGCAAACCAAGCCAGAAGGCCATGTTCACCCCCTCCCAAGACGTTCAGGGTAGTCCCGAGGACCCACACCCTACTAAATTAGGCCCCTTTCACACTGAGGAAATTTTCAGGCGGTTTAGCGCTAAAAATTGCGACTAAATACCGCCTGAAAAACGTCTTCCCTGCAGTCTCAATGTGAAAGCCCGAGGGCTTTCACACTGAGGCAATGCGCTGGCGGGACTGCTCCAAAAGTCCCGCCAGCAGCATCTTTGGGGCGGTGAGACGAGCGGTGTATTTACTGCTCCTTGCCATTGAAAACAATGGGACGCCGTGGTAATACCGCCGGCAATGCGCCTCTGCAGAGGAATTGCGGTGGTGTTCGGCCACTAGGGGAGCGGTATTAACCCACGCTAATGGCCGAAAAAGGTTAGCGTGGGTTAATACCGCTCCCCTAGTGGCCGAACACCACCGCAATTCCGCGGCAATTCAGACGGGTTAAGCCCCGCTAAAAATAGCCGCGCTATACCGCCACCACACATCCCGCCCCAGTGTGAAAGGGGCCTAGAGACATTATTGCATTACTGGATTGTATTCACAGTAAAAAAAACTTTAAAAACAAGCACATTTTTAGATATAGCATAATGCCCTGTACACACGACCGTTTTTCCTGACATGCCAAAACCCGAAGTTTTTGCCGACGTGATTCCTCTCAAGCCTGCTTTGCATTTACACGTTCAGTCAAAAAAAAAATGCTTGACCAAAGTGCGGTGACGTACAACACGTACGACGACACTATAAAGGGGACGTTACATTCAAACGGCGACACCTCGTGTTAGTAAAAGTTTGGTGAGAGACGATTGGCGCTTTTCAGCCCGTTACAGCGTGATGAATGTGCTATCTCCATTACAAATGCTAGTTTTACCAGAACGAGCGCTCCCGTCTCATACTTCATTCTGAGCATCCCCTCGGAAAAGCGGTTTTCACGACGAGAAAAAGACTGACGGGAAACACGATGGGAAAAAATAGAGCAGGTTCAAATTTTTTTGCGGGCAGTTTTCTCGTCTGGAAAACTGTTATGGGGCCTACACACGACCGGTTTTCCCGACCAATCTAAAAAATGGCAGTTTTCTCATCGGGAAAACCGGTCGTGTGTACGAGGCATTAGACATTGGTACTTGGGTCCAGTGGCTTAGTGTGGAAGGGGCCACAGAGGTGGTTGCTGTCACGGAATCGCTTCCCACACTCCGCTTGAGTGCTTCCGTCATATACAGCTTCATCCAGTCTGAAAATAGATATAAGGCCCCGTACACACGAGGGGATCTCCGCTGGAAACGGTCCGCCGGACCGTTTCCAGCGGAGATTCCTCCTCCGGATTTGGATCCGATGGCTTGTACTCACCATCGGATCAAAATCCGCGCGGAATTCTTCCGCGGTGACGTGTCGCGCCGTCGCCGCGTCATCACGACGTGCGCGACGCTGGAAGGTAAGTACTTCCACGCATGCGTTGAATCATTACGACGCATGCGAGGGAGGGGAGCGGACGGATTGATCCGGTGAGTCTGTACAGACCACCGGATCAATCCGCTGGACCCGATTCAAGCGGATACATTTCTTAGCATGCTAAGAAATTTATATCCGCTTCAAATCGATCCGGCCGAGAAATCTCCGCGGATAAATATCCGCTAGGCCGTACAGACGACCGGATTTATCCGCTGGAACTGATCCGCGGATCAATTCCAGCGGATAGATCCGGTGGTGTGTACGAGGCCTTAGAGCCGCATATTATAACCAATGCCATGAACTAGGCAGGACTCATTTGGCTGCAAAGCTAGGAATATGAACTGTTTATTTGAACAAAGGCCCACAGATATACACTCAGGGGACAATCTCCCCTTCTTTACATAATGAAACGGGTCAGGGTAGAGTTTACCTCCACCAGTAGTGTTGAGCAGAATACGCCATATTCGATTTCGCGATATATCACGAATATATAGCCGAATATTCGAGATATATTTGCTAAATTCGAATATTCGTGATATTTTATCGAAATGAAATGATTGCGAAATTTCGCTATCGCGAATGCGAACATAATTGCGAAATTTCGACAATTGCTGTAGGAGCACTCTGATTGGCTCAGAATATTCGAGATCTCTGATTGGCTCAGAATATTCGTGATATTCTATCGAAATTTCGCAGAATGCAATATTGCGGAATTTCGACAAATGCTGTAGGAGCACTCTGATTGGCTCAGAATATTCGTGATATTCTATCGAAATTTCGCAAAATGCGAATGCGATATTTATTGCGAAATTTCGACAATTGCTGTAGGAGCACTCTGATTGGCTCAGAATATTCGAGATCTCTGATTGGCTTAGAATATTTGTGATATTCTATCGAAATTTCGCAGAATGCAATATTGCGGAATTTCGACAAATGCTGTAGGAGCACTCTGATTGGCTCAGAATATTCGTGATATTCTATCGAAATTTCGCAAAATGCGAATGCGATATTTATTGCGGAATTTCGACAAATGCTGTAGGAGCACTCTGATTGGCTCAGAATATTCGTGATATTTTATCGAAATTTCGCAAAATGCGAATGCGATATTTATTGCGGAATTTCGACAAATGCTGTAGGAGCACTCTGATTGGCTCAGAATATTCGTGATATTTTATCGAAATTTCGCAAAATGCGAATGCGATATTTTTTGCGGAATTTCGACAAATGCTGTAGGAGCACTCTGATTGGCTCAGAATATTCGTGATATTTTATCGAAATTTCGCAAAATGCGAATGCGATATTTATTGCGGAATTTCGACAAATGCTGTAGGAGCACTCTGATTGGCTCTGATGCAAAAGAAGGGCGGAGAAAATAATCGCGCAATATTCCTATTGCCGAATAATCGCATTGCGATTTTTTGGCAATATAAAATGATCGCTTCAGCTACTCGGCCCAAGGTGACTCACTAATCATACCAGCAATGCTTTTAGACATAGATGGAGATCTCTAGGATGTGATCTGTTCTAAAAATAAAATTGAAAAAATCCGAATATTCGGAATAGCGAATATTGACCGCGAAATTCTAAATATTCGCGAATACTCGAATATGCCATATTCGAGCCGAATATTCGCATTGCGAATATTCGTGAGCAACACTATCCACCAGTAGCATGACACAGGTGTATTCAAACTTCTCATCAGAGTAGACTGTCTTTGATAGGGGCTGTTAGAGCTCACAGCTAATCCACAGGGACATATACATCCCATAATACGTTGCTACAGTGTAAATTTGCTGTCCCCTCAAAATAACTCAACACACAGCCATTAATGTCTAAACCACTGGCAACAAAAGTGAGTACACCCCCTAAGTGAAAACGTTCAAAGTGTCAATATTTTGTGTGGCCGCCGTTATTTTCCAGCACTGCCTTAACCCTCTTGTGAAGCTCACCAGAGCTTCACAAGTTGCCACTGGAGTCCTCTTCCCCTCCTCCATGATGACATCACGGAGCTTGTGGATGTTGGAGACCTCGTGCTCCTCCACCTTCCGTTTGAGGATCCCCCACAGATGATCAATAGGGTTTAGGTCTGGAGACATGCTTGGCCAGTCCATCACCTTTACCCTCAGCTTCTTTAGCAAGGCAGTGGTCATCTTGGAGGTGTGTTTGGGGTGGTTATCATGTTGGAATACTGCCTTGCGGTTTAGTCTCTGAAGGGAGGGGGATCATGCTCTGCTTCAGTATGTCACAGTACATGTTGGCACTCATGGTCCCCTCAATGATCTGTAGCTCCCCAGTGCCGGCAGCACTCATGCAGCCCCAGACCATGACACTCCCACCACCATGCCTGACTGTAGACAAGACACACTTGTCTTTGTCCTCCTCACCTGGTTACCGCCACACACGCCTGACACCAAATACGTTTATCTTGGTCTCATCAGACCACAGGACATGGTACCAGTAATCCATGTCCTTAGTCTGCTTGTCTTCAGCAAATTGTTTACAGGCTTTCTTGTGCATCATCTTCTGGGACGACAGCCATGCAGACCAATTTAATGCAGTGTGCGGCGTATGGTCTGATCACTGATGGGCTGACCCCCCCCCCCCCCACCCCTTTAACCTCTGCAGCAATGCTGGCAGCACTCATACGTCTATTTCCCAAAGACAACCTCTTGATATGACGCTGAGAACGTGACCTCAACTTCTTTGGTCGACCATGGCGAGGCCTGGTCTGAGGAGAACATGTCCTGTTAAATCGCGGAGCAGATCAAGCCCTTTCTCCTCTCCTGTCCGTATATAGGGATGAGGCCTGTGTGCACACCTATGCACTCAATGGTTGTGTTTTTTTGGTTACTTGGGGAGCCACAGTCCATTATGAAGAATGTGTCCGGTTTTCAGAGAGTCTGAAACCCAGACACACAAATAGAAACCCGGACTGTCCGTGCAAATCCTGGACAGGTGGCAACCCTAGCCCAAGTAGATATAAAAGGGAATGTGAAAAGGAATATATATTAATGCACAACCTGAAAGTCGCATATCTCAGCGACTAATGTGACACACAAAATTTAATTAGATTGGTGTGATGTATAAAGGAATAAATATTTAAATTAATTCCAAGAAATTAAGTGCAGGTGATTGGAAGGAACAAACAGCAATGTTATTGAAATAAACCTTCAACACTAGTGATAAAGGATCATTTAACCACTTTGTTACCGGGCCTATTTTGGCACTTCTCTCCTTCATGTAAAAATCACAATTTTTTTGCTAGAAAATTAATCAGAACCCCCAAACATTATATATTTGTTTTTAGCAGACACCCTAGGGAATAAAATGGCGGTCATTGCAACTTTTTTTCTCGCACGGTATTTGCGCAATCATTTTTCAAACGCCTTTTTTTAGGGAAAAAAAAACAGTTTCATGAATTAAAAAATAACAAAACAGTAAAGTTAGCCCATTTTTTTTGTATAATGTGAAAGACGATGTTACGCCGAGTAAATAGATACCTAACATGTCACGCTTTAAAATTGCGCACACTCATGGAATGGCGCCAAACTTCGGTACTTAAAAATCTCCACTTTTTTTTACAGGTTACTATTTTTGAGTTACAGAGGAGGTCTAGTGCTAGAATTGTTGCACACGCTGTAACGCACGCGATGATACCTCACATGTGGGGTTTGAACGGTATTTACATATGTGGGCGGGACTTGCATGCGCGTTCGCTTCTGCACGCGAGCGACCGGGACAGGGGCGCTTTAAAAAATTTTTTGTATTATTTTTTTTTTTTCTTACTTCATTTTTTTTTTTTTACACTTTTTTTGAATTTTTTTTTTGATCACTTTTATTCCTATTACAAGGAATGTACACATCCCTTGTAATAGGAATCACTGTAACACCTCTTTATGGAGAGATGTGGGGTCAATAAGACCCCACATCTCTCCTACAGGCTTACAAGCATGAAATCGGTGAAAAAAAAATCACCGATTACATGCCGATAGCCACGATTGCGGCTTTGTTTACTTCCGGGTACCGGGTGTGACATCATAACGTCGCGCCCGGTCCTCCGACGGTCATAGAGATGACTGTGACCGTCTGGTCACCAGTCATCTCTATGGTTCACCAACGAGCGCCGGCCGATTCGCTCTCCGGGCCCCCGAAGGCACGGGAGAGCCCGGAGAAGCACCGGATGGCGGCGGGAGGGGGGGGACGTCCCCTCCCGCTGCCTAGAAGAAAGATCGAGCGGCGGAACCGCCGCTTTGATCGTTCTTCTGGTGCACAGAATCGCCAGCTGAAGACGGCGATATCTGAATGATGCCTGCAGCTGCAGGCATCATTCAGATATCACCGCACAAAGTCGAGGACGTCCATGGACGTCCTACGGATCTCAAGTGGTTAAAGTCCATAAAAAACACCAAATGGTAAAGACCTCAAGAGTCCATATGTAAAAATATAACCAAAAATAAAAAGAAGCAAAACAAATGCAAAGAAAAAAAAAAAAGGTGAATGAAGTCCGCAGAAGGTGTGATGCCGCGTACACACCATCACTTTATGTGATGAAAAAAAACAACGTTTTTAAAAACGTAAATTTAAATGACCGTGTGTGGGGGAAAACGTTGTTTTATGTCTTGTGAAAAACGACAAAAAAAAATTGAAGCATGCTTCAATTTTTTGTGTCGTTTTTCAAAACGTCGTTTTTTGTTTCACAAAAATTGACCGCGTGTAGCAAAAAACGACGTTTAAAACGACGTTTTTAAACCCGCGCATGCCCAGAAGCTAGTTATGAAGCGAGCTTCAATGGAAAAAAGTGGTGAACGATGGAAAAACGATGGTGTGTAGGCAACTTCGTCTTTGAAAACTGAAGTTTCAAAAACGTCGTTTTTTACTTCACAGAAAATGTCGTTTTTTTCCATCACATAAAGTGATGGTGTGTACGCGGCCATTATACTATGACAAAATACATTGTAGATTTTCATTCAAACAGAACTGTAAATCTTCACAACTAGATGCTTCTTTCACATAAGGTAGATAAGTGGCCGCTTACCGGAACAGATGGACCACCATTACAGAGGTCAAATCAGCTCAGCACACACAGGACGGTTCGTCTGGCTCCAAAGCATGAAGATCAATTCTCAGCAGCTGACAGCCTTTGGTCGACTTCCCAGGAAAGAAGGTTGGATCACTGGAATCCTTGGTGTGCATACACCATTTCCTCTC
The DNA here is from genome assembly GCF_905171775.1 of Rana temporaria. Lineage (NCBI taxonomy): Eukaryota > Metazoa > Chordata > Amphibia > Anura > Ranidae > Rana > Rana temporaria. The sequence goes on from NC_053493.1 coordinate 10,573,661, forward strand.
AGGACAACAGCAATAGGCAATAGGTATGGTGGTAAGAAAAAGAAAAAACTTCATGGTGCAGTATAAAAAACACTTGCCCTTTATTAAATGAGCAGGTTGCTGACATCCAAAAAAGTTAAAAGAACACAATCTAAAAACAAAACTTCCAGTGTCTCAGCTCACGCCTGACCAGCTGGTGTGTAATGATATCCTTAGCTCCACCCGACGCTGCGTTTCTCCGTATGGGGCGTCTACTGGGATAGGCAGCCTCCTTTCCCAGTAGACGCCTCAGTGATGCACTGCAGGATGTAGGTATTTTTCGGTCAGGCTTCTGGAGAAACCCAAATGGCCTACAGGAATGTCAATACAATTAATGAACATTTGGGACCCCTTTTGTAAACCTTACTTATGCGAACAAGTGGCCTTTTCTGTATCATCGTGTCGATCCTTGTTTGTCCTCCACAGGTGCGGTAAGATCACCACCATTCCTGATCCTGTGACAACGTTCTGCTGTAATGGGATGGAGGGTCAGTACGTCAGCGTGGTGATCCCGGGGCGCAATGAATTCCTGCACTTATGCGAGGTGGAAATCTATGGTGACCCCGTGACTCAGGAGAATCCTGTCTGCTGGTAGGAATACTTCAGTCTATCATCAAATTTCATATCCAGAAAATTGACACGTCTATGTTTTCTTATCTGGCCAGAGAAATTGTTCAATATTTCGAATTCAGAATTTTGGAATTTTAGTTTTTTTCTAATTTCAGATTTTTCAAATTTTGGAATTTCCGAAATTTTGGAATTTCCGAAATTTTTTAATTTCCGAAATTTTTTAATTTCCGAAATTTCTAAATTTCCAAAATTCGGAATACGGAAATTCGAAAATCCAAATTTTCAGATTTTTGATTTTTTAAATTCTCAATTTTCAAATTTCCGATATTCGGATTTCAGAATTTTCGAAATTCCGTATTCTGAATTTTTGAATTTCCGAAATTTCGAATTTCCGAAATTTCAAATTTCCGAAATTATGAATTTCTGAAATCTCGAATTTCCAAAATGTCAAAAATTAGAAATTTCAGAATTTTCAAATTTCGGAAATCCAAAAATCGGAAAATTCGCAAATTGAGAAATTCAGAAATTCGGAAATTTTGAAAATTAATTAATTTGTCAAAATTTGTTGAACTCGGAAATAAATGAATTGCACATGTCTAACGTTTTCCACTCTACACCTTGTAGTCCTGATTTAGGATACTCTCTACAAACATCTCTCAAGAATTTTATTTCAATTTTACATAAAAATAATGTAAGTTACACGTCTATTTATAAATGTTTTCACCAAATAGTCACCCAACTTTCACCCAGGAGTCACATATTTTTCCAGTAGAATCCAATTACAAAAACGTGTGGATTTTGGGTGAAATTTGTATGATTCCTGCAGGAAAACCTTTATGAATAGATCCGGCATTCGTTATTTCGGATTATTCGTGACTTCGGATATATTCGTATATCGGTACGTTCACTAACAGCCAAATTTGAAAGGAAATTCCAATACCTAAAATGTAACAGTTATTATTTCAGATTTTCAAATTTTGGGGTTTTCAGATTTCCGCAAAAATTTGTCAAACAGGTTTTCATTAATTCCAAAGGTTCCGAATTTACACATTTTTGGAGATTCGTTAAACGGGTTTTCGTTAATTCCGATGTTTTCCGAATTTGTTGAAATTCGTTAAACAGGTTTTCGTTATTTCTGATGTTTCCAAATTTGTTTGAATTTCCGAATTTGTTGAAATTCGATAAACTCTTTTTCGTTAATTTCGATGTTTCCGAACTTGTTGAAATTCGTGAAAGAGGGTTTTCGTTAATTCTGATGTTTCTGAATTTCCAAACATGTTGAAATTCGTTAAACGGGTTTTCATTAACTCAAATGTTTCCAAATTAATAAATTTGTTAAAAAACGAATTCCAAACGAAACAAATTGCACATGTCTAGTTTGAACCAGGGCTTTTTTTTCTCAAGCAATAGGTGCTGGAACTTAACCACGCCCCCACAAAACCCCTCCCCTACACACACCCTCCAAATCACATCAAATAGTGGGTGTGGTCAGTCAAATTTCACGAAAACAGTAGGAGGGTCTTAAAGGGGCATTAAATACCAGGATTGCATAACATACAGAGTGCAGAGCTGTCACTTGTAAACACAGAAACCAGACTTCTGTGTTTACAAGTGATTGTGGTGAGCAGGCACCAAAGGGTCTGAGCCAGAGGTGGTGGAACTGAGTTCCACCAAGTTCCCCCTGAAAAAAAAGCCCTGGTTTGAACCACTGCTGCCTGTGTCCTCATGGGCAGATTTGCTTTATATATTTGCCCTTTTGCCCGGGTGACTACAGTCAGAAAGTGATGAGAAAATACAAAATGTAAGTTGTCATCAGAACAGAAGTAGAGAGGATTCTTCAAACTCATCCAGGTAATGATTGTCTAAACCCCTGATGTTTAACATGTGACCTGAGGGTTCCATTTCGCCCTTAGGCTGCATTCACACCTGAGCGTTTTGTATCCTGAAGCTATAAAACGATAGAGGGGAAAAAATACATTATTCTCACGCGAATCGGGCTGATTTTGGCGTTTTTGAACGTTTGTATTCCCATAGAAAATAATGGAAACGTTCGATTCAAGCATCTAGCGCGACAACAAAGGTTTCAACGGGCGTTTTGTCGCTTTAATCTGTTCTGCGAAATAGAACATTCACCCAGGAAGAAGATAAAAAAATCTACAAACATAGCAACAAATGATGAAATAGATGATCATTTTTCCTATTGGCTAAAATAAAAAACGACGAAGTTCAAAAACGTCGGACAACGCTGTATGCAAACGTGTGCGAATACGCGCAACACAACGTGCGACAAAATGACCGAAAACACTACGCTCAGGTGTGAATGCGGCCTTAGGCAGGTATTGTGTGGTAGACATGTGCACAGCAAAAATTTTCGTTTATTTCTGTTTCGTTTCTGTTCGTTTATCGTGATTCGTAACGAGTCGTAATTTCGTAAGACGTTAGTTATCGTATTCGTACTCTTTAGTATTTTCGTAACACTCTTTTTTCCGTTTCCGTTTTTTTCTATTAGTTTATTTTTCGTTGAATCGAGATTCGTATTTTCGTTATATTTTGTATTCTGCCGCGTTCGTATTTTTAAAATGATTTTATTCGTTCCTTCGTTTTTACGTTAGTTTAATTTTTGTTGTTTTGTTATTCGTATTTACATTATATTTTCCATCATGCCGCATTCGTATTTTCGTAACTAAATATATTTTCGTTGCTTTATGATCATTCGTATTTTAGTGTCTAATTTCCTTTGATTGTAAAAACTTACTTTTGTAGATTTTATTGCATTCGTAATTCTGTTAGAATACATTTTACATTTATTCGACACACTACTCGTTGTAATTTTGTAATTCGTACTTTACTGTGATTGACTTGACTGTCTTAGTTAGCACACACACCCTGTCTAGAATGAAGTCTGACGTAGAAGAAAACTAAAATATGTCAGATATTACAAATACAAATATGTCAGATATTACAAATACAAATCTAGAAATTAGATGCACTGCAGTCTAACACAGAAAAAGACACAAGGAGCCAGGAGGTAATGAGAAAGAAGCTCATTGGGGGAAGGAACAAACCTCTTCAGAGGAAAGGGACAGCGCTCAGTGGCTATTGGTCAATGTCCAGAAATATTTCAGTACTAACGAAAGCTAATTTACATTATTTTGTATTTTCGTTGTTTTCATTTCAGTTTTCCGAAGATTCGTAATTTATTTTTCGTTAGTTTTGATTTTCGTTTTTTAGTCTTTGTTCGGCATTTCGTTTTCTTTTCGGTCTTCGAATATTAGTAAGTTTGCATTTTCGTTCATTTTGTTTTTCGTAATTTTTTTTTTTTTTGGGTTCGGTATTTTCGTTGTTTCTATGTTTTCGTTTCTTTCTTCTTTCGTATCTTCGTTGTTTTCCATATTCGTTATTTTGAAAATATCGTTATTCGTTATTAATTGCGCTAAACCATTCGTTCATTCGTATGTTAACGAATCAACTAAAATAACGAAAAATGACGGAAAACGTATTCGTAACTTAAAAAATTGCACATGCCTATTGTGTGGCTCTCAGGGCCCCAGCAGACAGTATCCTGTGTTTTCCTTACCTACTGTAAGTGCCTACTCAAGCCAATAAAGTTTCTTTCACACTGTCTTATATTGTTTCTGTGCCCTACTTCTCTGTTTTTTTATGTATTTTTTTTTTCTTTACACGATCATTTTTCGGCATGAAAAAAAAACGATGTTTTTCAGCATGTCCAAAAAACTAAGTTTTTCCAACCTCATCATTAAAAACGACGTTGCCCACACACCATCGTTTAAAAAAAAATGATGAACAAAGCGCGGTGACGTACAACACGTACGACGTCACTCTAAAGGGGAAGTTCTATTCGCCTTTGGGGCTGCTTTAGCTGATTCCGTGTTAGTGAAAGACGATTCGCGCTTTTCTGTCTGTTACAGCGTGATGAACGTGCTTACTCCATTATGAACGGTAGTTTTACCAGAACGAGCGCTCCCATCTCATAACTTGCTTCTGAGCATGCGCGGGTTTAAAACGTCATTTTAGCCCACACACGATCATTTTTTACAACCTAAAAAAACGACGTTTTTCAGAAGCAGAAAAATGATGTGAAACCCACACACCATCATTTTAAATTTCATGCCGAAAAATGATCGTGTTTACGCGGCATAAGGCTGGCTTCACACTGAAGCGTCAGCCGCGGTGACGGTATAGCCGCGCTATTTGTAGCACGGCTATACCATCGTGTTTACCGCGATATTCGGGCGCTAGCGGTGAGGTTTTAACCCCCGCTAGCGGCCGAAAAAGGGTTAATACCGCCCGCGTTGCGGGGGTATTACCGCGGTATTACAGCGGTATTACCGCGCTTTCCCATTGATTTCAATGGGAAGGCGCGGTATAGGAGCGGTGAACACACCGCTCCTATACCGCGGTAAAGATGCGGCTAGCAGGACTTTTGGAGCGTTCCTGCTAGCGCATCGCTTCAATGTGAAAGCCTTCGGGCTTTCACATTGAAGAGTACAGGGCATGATTTTTCATGCGGTATAGCAGCGCTATTTTTAGCGCTGTACCGCATGAAAAACGTCCCAATGTGAAAGGGGCCTAAGGGTTCTTTTTAAATCGAAGTTCCAGCCTGGGTGAAAAAAATCAAAGTCAGCAGCTACAAATCCTGTAGCTGCTGACTTTTAATATAGGGACACTTACCTGTCCAGGGAGCCCGTGATGTCGGCACCCGAAGCTGAACCCGTCCCTCGGCTCCGGGGTGTAGGTGCCGGAATCCTTTACGAAGGGAAAAAAGGAAGTGAAGCCTTGCGTTTCACAGCCTGTTTCCCTACTGCACATGCTCGAGTCGCAGGTCCCTTTCTGAGGCTCCATTCACACCTAGGCGTTTTGTCGCCTGTAGCGCGACGCTATTGCAGCCTGCAATACGCTGGAGGGGTGATTTAACATTGTCGGCTATGGAGATGGTTCACATCTCCACGCCGAACGCCGAAACGCCGTACGCCTGAAGCTCAAAACAAGCCCCGGACCTTTTTTTCAGGCGGCGTTCGGCATAGCCGAAAATGTTGATCAACCCCCCGGCGTATGTTCGGCTTAAAAAACGCCGCATTATGTCACGGCAAATCGTGGGACAAAACGCCACAATTTGTCGCTGCAAATCGCGGTAAAATACGCCGCGTTCAGGTGTGAATGCAGCCTGAATGGTCCTGTCAACTTCTGTAACACACACAGGTCCTAGAAGGCAACAGGGTGAAGGAGGAGGGCAAAAAAAACCCCAAAAAAACAGCGAATGTGACGTATGTTGCCACAGCGCCGTGGCATGGAAGTCCTGAAGAAAATATAAGATAAAGGTATGAAAAAAAAAACAAAATAAATAAATATCCAAAACGAAGGGGGGTGGGGGGGTCGGTCTGCTTATGTTTTGTAAGGAGATAAATTTTGCCTGGAACTCGACTCTAAGCACTTGCCTACTGCCTAACACACTTATACGTCGGCAGAATGGCACGGGCAGGCAAAGCAACGTACGTTGCTTTGGATCTTCCGCGTAGCGGATATGCGCGCCCGCCGTGGGCTCTGTGACCGTGACCGCGGACTCGATGTCCGCCGGTGTTCCGCGATCGTGTCACGGAGAGGCAGAACAGGGGGATGCCAGTGTAAACAAGGCATTTCCCTGTTCTGCCTAGTGACAGGACACTGATCATCTGCTCCCTCTCATCGGGAGCTGTAATCAATGTTGTGTCACTGGCAGGGCCGTCTTTACCACAGGGCAAATGGGGCAGCTGCCCAGGGCCCTGTCACTGTTGGGGGCCCAAAGCAACCCCCTTTTTTTTTTTTAGGGGTCAATTTTTTTTAGGGGTCAATTTTAAAGGGACAATCTTTTTAGGGGTCCCCAGGGGCCCGGAGGGCCCCAGATGGCAACCCCCTTTTTTTATTTATTTTTAAATAAAAAATTTTTTTTTGTAATATATTTTTATTTTATTTTTTATTAAAGGGCAAATTTTTTTTTTTTAGAGGTCTGGGGGTCCCCAGGGGCCCGTAGTTCCCCAGGGCCCCGGATGACAATCCCCCTTTTTTATATAAAAAAAATATTTTTTTATAAATTTCTTTATATCTTTTATTATATATATATATATATATATATATATATATATATATATATATATATATATATATATATATATATATTATTATTATTATTATTATTATTATTATTATTATTATTAAAGGACCCAGGGCCCCGGATGGCAACCCCCCTTTTTTATAAAAAATTTTTTCATATTATTTTATTTCTTTTTATTTCTTTTTTTTTAATATATATATATATATATATATATATATATATATATATATTTTTTTTTTATTATTATTATTAAAGGGCTCAGAGGTCCCCAGGGCCCCATGTGGCAAACACCCTTTTTTATTTTTTTTATAAATGTTTTATTTTTTATTTTTGTTTATATATATTTTTTTATTATTAAAGGGCCCAGAGGTCTCCAGGGCCCTGGATGGCAACCCCCCCTTTTCTTTTTATAAATGTTTCTTTTTTATATATTTATTTTTTATTAAAGGGCCCAGAGGTCCCGGATGGCAACCCCCCTTTTTTTTGTAATTTATTTTTATAAAAAAAATTGTTAAAGGGCACAGAGGTCCCCAGGGCCCCAGATGGCAACCCCCTTTTTAAAAAAAAATATATATATATTTTTTATTTCTTTTTTTCTTTTTATTAAAGGGCCCAGAGGTCCCCAGATGGCTACACCCCTTTTTTTATATTTTTCTTTATTCCTTTCTTTATTTCTTTTTTTGTAAAGGGCCCCCCGCCCGTTAAGCCCCTGTGCTGCCCACAAATCAGGCTGAAAATCATCAGCGGCACGCAGCCAGTGACAGTACTGCTTCCCTTCCCAGTGCTTTAAAATGTACAGCACCCCTGGCTTCCCTTTAGACGTGCACTTGTATATAAAAGTGAATTAGAATGTGATTTTATAACATCCCCAGTTTGCTCTTCCCGAGGCTGACTTCTTCATGTCCTGCTCCTCAAGGCATGTCACTGTTTGCTAATCTATATTGGAAATAGAAGTTTTCTGTAGAGTGTGCCCAAAGTCTTTATAATATTTGATGATTCACTGCAGGTCTGGTCAGTGTTTTAAAAAGTTCCTCTATTTTACACATGGCATGGCATGGGGTCACAGCACTGTCTGTCCATTCTGCTTTAGCACCATGGGACCCCATGCCATGCCATGTGTAAAATAGAGGAACTCTTTAAATCACAGACCAGACCTGCAGTCCAGGCTGAGTAAGGCCTCAGAGCACATGGCATTACTGTCTGTATCTAACTGCTTGATGGGCTTATTTTGGGCCTGGCTGGTTCACATGTATGTGTTTTGGCGGCCCACATTTGCGCAGGCACAGCAGCCCATTCGTTTGAATGGGCCGCCATGCCTGCGTTTCCTGCAAAGAAAAGCGCATGCCTCATGTAATAGGCTGCGCACACGGCACGTCTATGCCCATCAAGCACTGAAATACAGCACTGTCTGTCCATTCTGCTGTCTGCTGTGACTTATCTGCAGTTCCCGCACTGTCAAACTTGCTGCATTTTTAGACGTTTAGGTCACGCTTTTAAAAACACAGTGCGTTTGTGTGTGCAAGAACTGCAGGTAAGTAGCATGGTGCAAAAGCAGAATGGATTTCAAGGCAACTGTATTTTTAAAATGCTGAATGCACCTTTTTTCTGCAGGAAACAAAGGCATGGCAGCCCATTCAAATCAATGGACTGCTGTACCTGCACAAATGAGGACCGCCCAAAACATACATGTGAACCAGCCAGGCCCAAAATAAGCTGGAGGGGGGCCCAAAAAAAATGTTTGCCCAGGGCCCAAACCATATTAAAGACGGCCCTGGTCACTGGTAGCCCAGCCCCCCCCCCCCACACAGTTAAAAAGATGCAAAGTAACATTGTTTATAAACATTGATCCAATGGGAGATAAAGAGATACGAGGTAAATTTATTACTTTTGTGTCCATTTTGTTTCATCCAACTGCAGATCAAAGATATGAGCTTCCATCTGCAGATGGAAATTAAAGCAAGTTAACCGCTTGTCGACTGCCTCATGCACATATACGTCGGCAGAACCACCCGCCGCAGTCTCCGTGACAGTGCCCATGGGTCCTGCGGACTCGATTTCCGCCGGTGTCCCGCGATCGTGTCACGGAATGGCAGAATGGGGAGATGACTGTGTAAACAAGGCATTTTCCTGTTCTGCCTTGTGACAGGACACTGATCTACTGCTCCTTCTCAACGGGAGCAGTAATCAATGTCGTGTCACTGGTAGCCCAGCCCCCACACAGTTAGAATCTTTCCCTAGGACACAGTTAATCCCTTGATCAACCCCTAGTGGTTAACCCCTTCCCTGCCAGTGTCATTTACACAGTAATCAGTGCATTTTTATAGCTCTGATCGCTGTATAAATGACAATGGTCCCAAAATAGTGTCAAAGGTGTCCGATGTGTCAGCCGCAATATCGCAGTCAATATTGCGCAAACCAATCAAACGCTTATTGCGATTTTTTTTTTTTTTACCAAAAGTATGTAGAAGAATACGTATCGGCCTAAACTGATGAAAACATTTTTTTTTATAGATTTTTGGGGATATTTATTATAGCAAAATGTTTTTGCAAAAGTTTCGCTCTTTTTTTGTTAATAGCGCAAAAAATAAAAACCGCAGAGGTGATCAAATACCACCAAAAGAAAGCTCTATTTGTGGGGAAAAAAGGGCGTCAGTTTTGTTTGGGAGACACGTCGCACGACTGTGCAATTTTCAGTTAAAGTGACGCAGTGCCGAATCGCAAAAAGTGGCCCGGTCTTTGACCAGCAAAATGGTCCGGGTCTTAAGTGGTTAACTGCAAGAAAATGAACATTAGCTATAGTATTAGCATTAGTATTAGCTAGTCCTCTGACACAGAGATGACAGCACTGATGCTAAAATAAGCATGTAAAATGGAAAGGTGTCATTAGAATGTTAAAAGGAGACGAGGGAGAAGGAAAAATATACTATAACCACTTCAGCACCCGGAAGAATTGGCTGCCCAATGACGAGGCCATTTTTCACGATACGGCACTGCGTCGCTTTAACTGACAATTGACTCCCAAACAAAACTAACGTCCTTTTTTCCCCTCAAAAATAGAGCTTTCTTTTTTATCACCTCTACAGTTTTTATTTTTGCGCTATAAACAAAAAAACAGCGACAATTTTGAAAAAAGCAATATTTTTTACTTTTTTCTATAATAAATATCCCCCATATATATATATATATATATATATATATATATATATATAAATCTTTTCCTCAGTTAGGCCGATACGTTTTCTTCTACATATTTTTGGTAAACAAAAATCGTAATAAGCGTTTATTGATTGGTTTGCGCAAAAGTTATAGGCCCAGATTCTCGTAGATGGGCGTAAAACTGCGGTGGCATAACGTATGTCATTTACGTTACGCCGCCGCACTGTATCCTGCCTCTCCACCAGCACTGTATCCTGTCCTCCCTGGTGTCTGGCTCCCTCACTGCTCGCAGAGCCTGCTCCGCGGGCTTCCGACCAGGCGGGGGTCTGAACTGAACGGTGCCCTCCCGCACGGCGCCAGCCCCAAATCCAGACCGCGGCTTCGGCCTAGTCCCAGGCTCCGGTGGCCATCTTTGTACTCCCGGCCTCTCCACCAGCACTGTATCCTGGACTCCCTGGTGTCTGGCTCCCTCACCGCTCACAGATCCTGCTCCACGGGCTTCCGACCAGGCGGGGGTCTGAACGGAATGGTGCCCTCCCGCACGGTGGCAGCCCCAAATCCAGACCGCGCTTCGGCCCAGTCCCGGGCTCTGGCGGCCATCTTGGTACTCCCGGCCTCTCCACCAGCACTGCATCCCTCCTTTCCTGGCTTCTGCACTCTTTCCTGGCTTCTGCCTATGGACACTTCCTGCCAGGGCCGATCCTAGGGTCACAGGCGCCTGGGTGCAGAAATATTTCTGGCGCCCCCACATGGGTGTGGGGTATTTTACTAACTCCTCCCCTTTACAAATGTTTCTATGGCAATGACTCAACCACAGAGATGCTCCCCCACAAAGTCTTCATTACCCCGGGATCCTTACATGATCTCTTAACAATAAACAAAATACAGGAAGAGAAGCAGAGTACTTTATTGGGACCTGGAGGGGGGGCCTCTCTGATGGACACAGAGAGGGATTCTGTTAGAGAGACCCCCAGACACACTACAGACATGATACAGGAGACGGTCAGAGACACACCTATGCTCATAACACTAGTTCTGGACGGACACAAACAAGGAGAGGAGGGAGGGGAGAACTCTGGCACTTCTGCGCCCCCACCTCTGCAGGCACCAGGGTGCAAAGCACCCTGCCTAGGATCGGCCCTGCTTCCTGCATCCTCCAGGTAAGTGGCACAGTGAGGTGGCAATGGGCACAGTAATGTTGCAATGGTCACAATAATGTTGGGCACAGTAATGTTGCAATGGGCACAGTGATGTTGCAATGAGCAAAGTGATGTTGGGTACAGTGATGTTGCAATGGGAACAGTGATGTTGGGCACAGTGATGTTGCAATGGGCACAGTGATGTTGGGCAGTGATGTTGCAATGGGCACAGTGATGTTGGGCACAGTGATATTGCAATGGGCAGTGATGTTGCAATGGGCACAGTGAGGTTGCAATGGGCACAGTGATGTTGCAATGGGCACAGTGATGCTGCAATGTGCACAGTGATGCTGCAATGGGCACAGTGATGTTGCAATGGGCACAGTGATGTTGGGCACAGTTAGGTTGCAATGGGCACAGTAATGTTGCAATGGGCACAGTAATGTTGGGCACAGTGATGTTGCAATGGGCATAGTGATGTTGGGCACAGTGATGCTGCAATGGGCACAGTGATGTTGGGCACAGTGATGTTGCAATGGGCACAGTGATGTTGCAATGGGCACAGTGATGCTGCAATGTACACAGTGATGTTGGGCACAGTAATGTTGCAATGGGCACAGTGATGTTGCAATGGGCACAGTGATGTTGGGCACAGTGAAGTTGCAATGGGCACAGTGATGTTGCAATGGGCACAGTGATGTTGGGCACAGTGATGTTGCAATGGGCACAGTGATGTTGCAATGGGCACAGTGATGTTGCAATGGGCACAGTGATGCTGCAATGGGCACAGTGAGGCGTGCAAATGGGCATTGTTGACCCTCTTTTCCACTTACAGTAGCTGCTGCATTCTCACCCTAGGCTTATACTCGAGTCAATACGTTTTCCCAGTTTTTGTGGTAAAATTAGGTGCCTCGGCTTATACTCGGGTATATACGGTAATTTTCTAGCAAAAAATACAAACTTTAACTTGTAAGTAACAAATGTCAGAGATAGACCTGGTCTACAAGTGGTTAAATGACACACCGTATTCTCCTAAACGTTCTGACACTGCTTGAGCGACCATGCCTATAGAGAGCAGAAATGTAATACATCTCTGGAAGGACAACTCTACAGAGAACACAACAGTTAGTAAAATAATAAACTTGTTTATTAATAAATAAGTAGAAGGCAAATCCTAAACACAGCGGACGGCACGCGACTTTGGATCCATCGCCATTGTCAGTCGCTGTAACAATTGTTTTGGAGGCGGATTTAACGTCTCCACGTCCAGCTTTTGAAAATCGTCATCGCCAATCAGCGCGGACAACACGTCTGCGATCTTCTCCAGGTCAAAGAGCGCGTGGCGCGGCCCCGGGACCATCCGGCCCTCGGCGGGGAGATCGACGGCGTTTGTTTCCAGGACTTTCAATCTGCGATGTGCGATCGTCTTCAGGAAGGTGTAGAATTCTGTATAATCGATCCCTGTGCAAGATTTCATGATGACCTGGGGGAAGGAATGCAAATAAAATCAGTGCTGTAGAAAAGAACCAGAAATATTGCAATTTATAACTTTTTTATATCAGTTTAATAATTTATTTACTTTAAAGGGGTTGTAAAGGATTTTTCCCCCCCCCTAAATATCTTCCTTTACCTTAGTGCAGTCCTCCTTCACTTACCTCATCCTTCCATTTTGCTTTTAAATGTCCTTATTTCTTCTGAGAAATCCTCACTTCCTGTTCTTCTGTCTGTAACTCCACACAGTAATGCGAGGCTTTCTCCCTGGTGTGGAGAAAGCCTCTTGATGGGGTGAGCAGGAGAGTCAGGACGCTCTCTACTTTGCAGATAGAGAAAGGAGCTGTGTGTTAGTGGGCGTCCTGACACTCCTGCTCGACCCCTCCCCCCTCAAGAGGCTTTCTCCACACCAGGGAGAAAGCCTTGCATTACTGTGTGGAGTTACAGACAGAAGAACAGGAAGTGAGGATTTCTCAGAAGAAATAAGGACATTTAACCACTTAAGCCCCGGACCAATATGCTGCTAAATGACCCAAGGGGTTTTTACAATTCGGCACTGCGTCGCTTTAACAGACAATTGCGCGCTCGTGCGACGCGGCTCCCAAACAAAATTGGCGTCCTTTTTTTCCCACACATAGAGCTTTCTTTTGGTGGTATTTGATCACCTCTGTGTTTTTTATTTTTTGCACTATAAACAAAAATAGAGCAACAATTTTGAAAAAAATTCAATATTTTTTACTTTTTGCTATAATAAATATCCCCAAAAACATATATAACATTTTCTTTCCCTCAGTTTAGGCCGATACGTATTCTTCTACCTATTTTTGGTTAAAAAAATCTCAATAAGCGTTTATCGATTGGTTTGCGCAAAATTTATAGCGTTTACAAAATAGGGGATAGTTTTATTATTATTTTTTTTTTACTACTAATGGCGGCGATCAGCGATTTTTTTCGTGACTGCGACATTATGGCGGACACTTCGGACAATTTTGACACATTTTTGGGACCATTGTCATTTTCACAGCAAAAAATGCATTTAAATTGCATTGTTTATTGTGAAAATGACAGTTGCAGTTTGGGAGTTAACCACAAGGGGGCGCTGAAGGAGTTAGGGTTCACCTAGTGTGTGTTTACAACTGTAGGGGGGTGTGGCTGTAGGTCTGATGTCATCGATCGAGTCTCCCTATAAAAGGGATCACTCGATCGATGCAGCTGCCACAGTGAAGCACGGGGAAGCCGTGTTTACATACGGCTCTCCCCATTCTTCAGCTCCGGGGAGCGATCGCGATGGGGCGTCTATAAACGAATAGCCGCGCCGTCGTCCCGGATCGTTCCCCGCGGGAATCCGACCGCCGCATGTAGCGGGGGGGGTCCCGATCGGACCCCCGTCTAGGCAGGGACGTACAGGTACGCCAATGTGCCTGTACGTGCCATTCTGCCGACGTATATCTACATGCGGCGGTCGGGAAGTGGTTAAAAGCGCCCCCAGTAGCCGCTTCGCGAGGTGACGTAGAGCTACGGGCTCTCGCGCAGGGGAGCCGACCTGCCGCCGTATAACTGCGGAGGCTGGTCGGCAAGTAGTTAAGTGGTTAAAGTCCTTGTAAAATCATGTAATCTACACTGTGGAAGGATTATATAATGTCCAGTGTGCGTCTTTATGTCACATTATTACCCCACTTTCGATCTGCCGCCCTGCGGGCTACGGATACCTGACAGTGCCGATCCCAGCCGTCCATGGTGTCCTTCCACTCCGCGATCTCCCGCTGCACCGCTGACAACTCTTTCTGTAGAAAGCGCCACATAACCGCCACATTGCAGCCATTCACCCAGTTGTGGTTGATGGAAATGGTGTCTATCTGGAAGATAGAAAATTTATTATTCTGTAGAAGGATTACAAAGTGCTTTTAACCCCCTTCAATATCGGGCACTTTTACCCCCCTTCCTGCCCAGACCAATTTTCAGCTTTTCAGCGCTGTCACACTTTGAATGACACAACAGTAATAAGTCTGCTGCCGGGGGGACTGGGCATGGATTTCACCACAGTTGTGCGGGGTCCTACGGGAGGCCAAAGAGCGTGGATGACCACCACACTTTGAATGACAAATACGCGGTCATGCTACACTGTACTCATATGACATTTTTATCATTTTTTTCTCACACACATAGAGCTTTCTTTTTGTGGTATTTAAAAGGGGTTGTAAAGGAAGAAATAAAAATGTCCTAAATATCTTCCTTTACCTTAGTGCAGTCCTCCTTCACTTACCTCATCCTTCCATTTTGCTTTTAAATGTCCTTATTTCTTCTGAGAAATCCTCACTTCCTGTTCTTCTGTCTGTAACTCCACACAGTAATGCGAGGCTTTCTCCCTGGTGTGGAGTGTCGTGCTCGCCCCCTCCCTTGGACTACAGGAGAGTCAGGATGCCCACTAACACACAACTCCTTTCTCTATCTGCAACGTAGAGAGCATCCTGACTCTCCTTCTTGGCCCCTCTCCACACCAGGGAGGAAGCGTTGCATTACTGTGTGGAGTTACAGACAGAAGAACAGGAAGTGAGGATTTCTCAGAAGAAATAAGGACATTTAAAATCAAAATGGAAGGATGAGGTAAGTGAAGGAGGACTGCACTAAGGGAAAGGAAGCTAATTAGGGGGAAAACATAAAAATTCTTTACAACCCCTTTAATCACTACTGGGGTTTTTATTTTTTGCTACACAAACAAAAAAAATACAGAAAAACAGTTTTCATAGTTTGTTATACAATTTTGTAAACAGGTACATTTTCTTCTTCACTGATGGGAACTGATGAGGCTGCACTGATGGGAACTGATGAGGCTGCACTGATGGGAACTGATGAGGCTGCGCTGATGAGAACTGATGAGCCTGCACTGATGGGAACTGATGAGCCTGCACTGATGGGAACTGATGAGGCTGCGCTGATGGGCACTGATGAGGCTGCTCTGACTGATGAGGCTGCGCTGATGGGCACTGATGAGGCTGCGCTGATGGGCACTGATGAGGCGGCACTGATGGGAACTGATAGGTGACGCTGATGATGAAGCACTGATGGGCACTAATTGGCAGCACTGGTGGGAACTGAAAGGTGGCACTGGTGGGCACTAATTGGCAGCACTGGTGGGAACTGATAGGTGGCACTGGTGGGCACCAATTGGCAGCACTGGTGGGCACTGATAAGGCGGCAGTGGCTCTCCGCGTATGGGACCGATGTCCTGTTTACACAAGCTGATTACATTTGTTTTTCCTCCTCGCGTGTCAGCGATTACGATCTTCCGTTTACATCACGTGGTAAGGGGTTGGAATCGGCCCCTGACTTCAATCTGTGATCAGCCGAGTCTCATTGAATCTGATTGCAGCGCCTGCTCGGAAGCACCTCCATGGACGCCCTCCCGGCAATGTAAGTCGGCGCTGTAGCTGTCTTTCGGCTATAGCGCAGGCACAAAGAGATTAAAGTGTCGCTGTTGCTATCCTAAAAGTAGTCAATGGCAGCCATCCTGTAAGGCCTTGTACTCACGAGCAGACATGTCCGATGAAACAGGTCCGCGGACCGTTTTCATCGGACATGTCTGCCCGGGGACTTCTGTTCGATGGCTGTACACACCATCGAACAGAAGTCCGCGCGTAAACAATACGCAGGGCGTGTCGCCGCGTCGATGACACGGTGTCGCCGCAACAATGACGCGGCGATGTGGGCGGGCCTGCCTTTTAAATGCTTCCACACATGCGTCGAAGTCATTCGACGCATGCGAGGGATGGCGGGCGGCCGGACATGTACGGTAGGTCTGTACTGACGACCGTACATGTCGGGGGGACAGGTTTCCAGCGGACTGTTTTAAAGCAAGTCCAGGAAACAGTTGTCCGCTGGAAACCTGTCCGATCCGCCCGAAAATGATGCGCTCGTGCCTACACACGGCCAAACATGTCTGCTGAAACTGGTCTGCGGAACCAGTTTCAGCAGACATGTTTGGTCGTGAGTACGGGGCCTAAAAGAACAGGCTGAATACTTACCCGCTGGGCACTGTGGTTCACCCTGCTGTTCCCTATGTCAATACAGAACACAGTAGCGACACGGGCGGTTGGGAGAAAGGAACTAGCGGGGTGGATTTACGTCCATATTTTGCTACCACTCGTTATTGACCCTTGGCTTGTTCCTCAACTGTGCTTCTGTTTGATCCTTACCTGCTTATGTGGCTTGCTCACCTCCTTGTCGGGTAATCCTGAGGACTGCAACCCGGTACCAACACGCGGCAAAATCCATCCCCACCATCAGGAGCTCTGGTGAACACCGGTTAGTACTTAGACTCCTCACCCCGGGAAATTCTGCATCATCCATTAGGGTGACTGGTCCAAATCCTTTGGTGGAGGGGGGATTATGGTGTGGGGTTGTCTTTCAGGGGTTGGGCTTGGCCCCTTAGTTCCAGTGAAGGGAACTCTTAAGGCGTCGGCATACCAAGACATTTTGGACAATATCAGGCTCCCAACTTTGTGGGAACAGTTTGGGGGACGGCCCCTTCCTGTTCCAACATGACTGCCCACCAGTGCACAAAGCAAGGTTCATAAAGACATGGATGAGCGAGTTTGCGGTGGAGGAACTTGACTGGCCTGCACAGAGTCCTGACCTCAGCCCCATAGAACACCTTTGGGATGAATTAGAATGGAGACTGCAAGCTTCTCATCCAACATCAGTGCCTGACCTCAAACATCCCCTAAACCTTGTGGACGGCCTTCCCAGAAGAGTTGAAGCTGTTATAGCTGCAAAGGGCGGGGCCAACTCAATATTGAACCCTACGGACTAAGACTGGGACGCCATTAACCACTTCTGGACCGCCGCATGTACATTTACGTCGGCAGAATGGCATGGACAGGCACATTGGCGTACCTGTACGTCCCTGCCTAGACGTGGGTCTGGGGTCCGATCGGGACCCCCCCGGTACATGCAGCGGTTCCCGTGGCTTCAGGAGCGATCCGGGACGAGGACGCGGCTGAAGAACGGGGAGAGCCGTATGTAAACACGGCTTCCCCGTGCTTCACTGTGGCGGCTGCATCGATCGAGTGATCCCTTTTATAGGGAGACACGATCGATGACGTCATTCCTACAGCCACACCCCCAAACAGTTGTAAACACATACTAGGTGCACCCTAACTCCTACAGCGCCCCCTGTGGTTAACTCCCAAACTGCAACTGTCATTTTCACAATAAACAATGCAATTTAAATGCATTTTTTGCTGTGAAAATGACAATGGTCCCAAAAATGTGTCAAAATTGTCCGAAGCGTCCGCCATAATGTCGCAGTCACGAAAAAAATCACTGATCGCCGCCAATAGTAGTAAAAAAAAATAATAATAATAAAACTATCCCCTATTTTGTAAACGCTATAAATTTTGCGCAAACCAATCGATAAACGCTTATTGCGATTTTTATTACCAAAAATAGGTAGAAGAATACGTATCGGCCTAAACTGAGGAAAAAAAAATGTTATATATGTTTTTGGGGGATATTTATTATAGCAAAAAGTTAAAAATATTGCATTTTTTTCAAAATTGTCGCTCTATTTTTGTTTATAGCGCAAAAAATAAAAACCGCAGAGGTGATCAAATACCACCAAAAGAAAGCTCTATTTGTGGGGAAAAAAGGACGCCAATTTTGTTTGGGAGCCACGTCGCACGACCGCGCAATTGTCAGTTAAAGTGACGCAGTGCAGAATCGCAAAAACTGGCGGGGTCCTTTACCTGCATTTTGGTCCGGGTCTTAAGTGGTTAAAGTTCATGTGCATGTAAAGGCAGGCGTCCCAATACTTTTGGCAATATAATGTCATGTATATGCGTGGGGTGTATGATCTCTATGTGATCCTCCTTCTCTCCGACTTACACAACAAAAAAACAAAAGCACACAGTGATGGTCAACAGCACACATGCCCCTTGCCTTACCACATTGTACACCTGATGATGCCACCCGCTGGGCACAAAGATGATCTCCCCGGCCTCCTGTGTGACCTCGATCGGCGGGCAGCACTTCTGATAATTCGGGAACAGTTTAGGGTCCTGAAGGGCAGGAGATGTCACGTCGTATGGGAGATTTCCATGGCAATCCCTGAGATTTCCCTCCGATCCCGGGGGAAAGAGCAACCACTTCTTCCTCCCGCAGATGTTGGCTGACCAGCTGTAGGAACGGAAGACGTCGGCGTGGAACGGAGTCCTGGAATCAAAGGAGCACATTGTAGCCAAGTCTATTGTTTTCTATCAGTCAGGTCTGATGGGCAGACGGGTAAGGGCCTCATTTATTTATCTTATAGACCCCACATCTCTCCATAAAGAGGACCTGTCACACGCTATTTCTATTACAGGGGATGTTTACATTCCTTGTAATAGGAATAAAAGTGATAGAAACTTTATTTTTTTTTAACCACCTCCATACCGGGCCTATTCTGGCACTTCTCTCCTACATGCAAAAATCACTTTTTTTTTTTGCTAGAAAATCACTCAGAACCTCCAAACACTATGGGCCAGATCCACGTACCT
Source organism: Rana temporaria (assembly GCF_905171775.1). NCBI lineage: Eukaryota > Metazoa > Chordata > Amphibia > Anura > Ranidae > Rana > Rana temporaria. The sequence goes on from NC_053493.1 coordinate 10,592,677, forward strand.
TGGCGCTTCTTTACGTCCGGCGTAGCGTATCTCAGATACATTACGCCGCCGTAACTTACAGCATATTTCCCGTATCCACAAAGAGTTTGCGCCGTAAGTTATGGCGGCGTAGTGTAACTGTGTCGGCGTAAGGGCGCACAATTCAAATGGATGAGATTGGGGCGTGTTTTATGTTAATACGTCTTGACCCGACGTAAATGACGTTTTTTCTGAACGGCGCATGCACCGTCCGTGGGGGTATCCCAGTGCGCATGCTCCTAATCACGTCGCAAATAGTCAATGCTTTCGACGTGAACGTAATTTACGCAAAGCCCTATTCGCGAACGACTTACGCAAACGACGCAAAATTCGACGCTGTCCCGACGTCCATACTTAACATTGGCTATGCCTCATATAGCAGGAGTAACGTTACGCCGGAAAAAGCCTTACGCAAAAAAATCCACCGGGCGCACGTACGTTTCTGAATCGGCGTATCTAGCTCATTTGCATATTCTACACTGAAATCTACGGAAGCGCCACCTAGCGGCCAGCGTAAATATGAATAGGGTAAACTCCTGCGCTGTCTGAAAAGTGAAGGGAAGGGGAACAAACTAAAAATACTGCTGCAAATATAAAAGTCTACCTCGATAGACTAAGGTGAAACAGAAAAAATTAAAATACAATACTTGCGCTGTAAAGTGTGGGACAAGGGGTGTATAATAGGCGGTAACGTTAATGGGTAACTAGTGAAAGTATTATTAGGTGAAAACAATATTATAAGACATATATAGCAATGAAACTAATACAAGGACAGTCCTTAGTAGAAAATCTGCACTCTGAAGAGATCCAAATCCAGTGCAGTCCTGCCGTGTATTGGTGTGCTCCAACCAGAGATAAATCCTAATCTCCAACGGTGCAGGTGTTGTGTAAAGATAAAAATCAAAATAAGAATGCAAAATGTACACTTTAGAAAAAGGAACACGGAGAAAAGTTCTGAAGAAAATGTATATAAGACCCTTGGATCCGTAATGTGGGATAGGATAGTAGAGCCAGCACCAAAGTTACATGCAAACACCTTTGGTGAGCCCAGCTGCTCACCTCAAATTGACCACAGTATGTCCAGGTCAAGCTGGTCTAGATGGTTACAGTCCACAAATAGCACACGTAAATCTCCATCCGATATTTAACATGCAAAAACAGAGTAAAAGGACAAAAAAAAGGCTGATGGTGAAATACCGTCACAAAAAAGATAGGCAATTGGGATCTTGGCGGGTGGGAGTGCACTCACATGTAGGTGAGAGATCTTAGGCTCATATCCACGAGTGCCGCACTCGTCAGTCCCTCTATCTTTCCTCTGCTTCTTTCTACTAGTTGCTGGCTGTTTTGGTCTCCCCAAGACTTCTCAGTATGTAAAGCTGTCTCAGCTGCTGTGGGCTTATGGTAACACCTATCCCTCTCTCATTGGCTCGGGTGGAGCGCTCCGGTGGCGTTGTGATGGGAAAGAAACATACCCATAGTATAGCCCAGTCAGCAATGTAAACAGGTTTTATTAAAAACAAAAAGTTAAAACTCACATGTAAATACAGGAACTCTGCAACAATCCTTACGAGTGGCGAACTCGTATGTCCGTTCGTCAGATGCTGTGGTGTGTCCTGCCTACCAATCCCGACGCGTATCGTCACGATCACGTGACTTCATCAGGGGATATTGTAGGGGACACATAGACAGACATTTATAGTCTGTATTAATGAGCACCCGGCGGCCATTTTGTCGGAGCTCATAGAGAATGACGACGCTGCCTGTGATCTGCTCGCGCTATGCTGTGTAGTGCAAGCCGCGCTTGTGGATAAATCAGAGAACAGGGTTTCAAAATATGTAAAACGTATAAAGAGGCGTCTTATCTAATCAAACCAACAAGGGAATGTCCAGATGGACAAACCAGTGTAGGAAACCTAATATAAGGGAAGATAAAAACCCAGGGGAGGGACTGAGGCTGTAAAAGCGACATATCCTGATACTGTGTGAGGCCATAATACAGATTGCGTATCTGGACAGTGAAAAGATATATAAACATCTATATGGCCCAAGTCTATATTCTATTGGTGTACATGAAGGGATATATAGAGGGATATTGGAGCCGATTGGAAGGGGAGGGGTAGTGGATGGGGCAGGAGAAGGGACGGAAGGGAAGAGATGAAACTGGCATAAAGATATAAGGAGTGGAGATATAAGGAATGTCTCCCTAAGTAAACCATATGTGCCAGATAGCCAGCTTAAGTGAAAGGGTGACCATGGCAATGTCAACTGCAAACATACCCAAGCATGAGGGCGCGTCAAGGGGTGTCAGGCATATCAGTACTATCCTTGTGTGATGTGAGATATATATTCATGTAGTACAAATGCTGCATGAATACGGGTGGTACGGTTACAGTGTGACCCAATCAAACTTATGATATTCTATTCTTTCTCAGACTTGAGAAGGTGACAAGTATAATATAAGAACTACATGTGTAGTCAGCGACTATAGCTCGCAGCGGGGGGCCTATCTAAGGGGGCCTGGTGTCGTGATGGGAAAGTAAAAGGGAGGAGGGCATGTGAAAAAAGGGAACTCATGTGTCAGTGAGTGAAATAGCAATACATATCAGGGATGGGGCAACATTCACTGGTTATGTGATAATGATGACTCAATTTCATGGGCCAGTGTTAAAACAGATTTTATGGTATGATTTTTGAAATAAATTAAAATTAGGTTTTAAAAACATGGAAACTGTAAGAGGAACAGTGTCAGGTACCAGGAGAAAAAGACCGTATCGAAAAATGGGGCATGATGTACCGCAACATATGACGTACAGCCAAATGCCATCTATAGCATATACATATACAGTAAGAGGGACCATCTGCAACGTGAAACTAAAAGTCACTAAGAAAACAGTTGAGGTCAAATTCTATGTTTAAACCCTTAGGTGTAAAAGTGTCCATGGAAAATATGTACTTTGACTCGATTTGGCTCAGTGTTCTGACTTTATGGCCGCCACGCCAAGGCCTGGAGTAGGGCACTATCCCCCAAAACTTTAAGTGTTTAGGATCTTTCTGATGTACTTCGGCGAAATGGCGGGATACACTGTGTTTTAGAAAACCGCTTTCAATATTTTTAACGTGCTCCTTAATGCGAATTTTCAAGAGCCTTTTGGTGCGCCCAATGTACTGGAGGCCGCAGCTGCACTCCAGACAGTAGACTGCACCTTCAGTATGGCACCCAATGAATTCTTTGACCTCATATTGAGTCCCATTACTGTTGGACTGGAACTTGGTTACTTTCAGATTGGGTGTACGGGTATGAGTGCATGAATAGCATCTTTTACAGGGGTAAAACCCTTTTCCCGTGAAGAAGGAGAATGCTTTTTTAGGGGGGTCAATCACATTTTTGACAAGTTGGTCGCGCAAAGTGGGCGCACGTGTGTATATAAACCTAGGTTTACTAGGCAGTATCTCCTTTAAACCCGGATCTGATTTTAGAATATGCCAGTGGCGTAGAATGATCTTCTCTATTTTTTTATGCTGTACATTGAACTCTAAGATAATAGGAACCTGGTCTTTCCTGCTAGCAGGCCTGCGGGTTTCGAGAAGTTGACTTCTTTGTAACTCAGTTACTTCTCTTATTTTGTCTTGGATGAATGTTCCTTCATATCCCTTCTCTATAAACCTATCGCCTATTTTGTTGGCCTGGGTCTGAAATTCTTCAGTGGTCGTGCAGTTCCGCCTTAACCGTACCAGCTGCCATGGTCACCCTTTCACTTAAGCTGGCTATCTGGCACATATGGTTTACTTAGGGAGACATTCCTTATATCTCCACTCCTTATATCTTTATGCCAGTTTCATCTCTTCCCTTCCGTCCCTTCTCCTGCCCCATCCACTACCCCTCCCCTTCCAATCGGCTCCAATATCCCTCTATATATCCCTTCATGTACACCAATAGAATATAGACTTGGGCCATATAGATGTTTATATATCTTTTCACTGTCCAGATACGCAATCTGTATTATGGCCTCACACAGTATCAGGATATGTCGCTTTTACAGCCTCAGTCCCTCCCCTGGGTTTTTATCTTCCCTTATATTAGGTTTCCTACACTGGTTTGTCCATCTGGACATTCCCTTGTTGGTTTGATTAGATAAGACGCCTCTTTATACGTTTTACATATTTTGAAACCCTGTTCTCTGATTTATCCACAAGCGCGGCTTGCACTACACAGCATAGCGCGAGCAGATCACAGGCAGCGTCGTCATTCTCTATGAGCTCCGACAAAATGGCCGCCGGGTGCTCATTAATACAGACTATAAATGTCTGTCTATGTGTCCCCTACAATATCCCCTGATGAAGTCACGTGATCGTGACGATACGCGTCGGGATTGGTAGGCAGGACACACCACAGCATCTGACGAACGGACATACGAGTTCGCCACTCGTAAGGATTGTTGCAGAGTTCCTGTATTTACATGTGAGTTTTAACTTTTTGTTTTTAATAAAACCTGTTTACATTGCTGACTGGGCTATACTATGGGTATGTTTCTTTCCCATCACAACGCCACCGGAGCGCTCCACCCGAGCCAATGAGAGAGGGATAGGTGTTACCATAAGCCCACAGCAGCTGAGACAGCTTTACATACTGAGAAGTCTTGGGGAGACCAAAACAGCCAGCAACTAGTAGAAAGAAGCAGAGGAAAGATAGAGGGACTGACGAGTGCGGCACTCGTGGATATGAGCCTAAGATCTCTCACCTACATGTGAGTGCACTCCCACCCGCCAAGATCCCAATTGCCTATCTTTTTTGTGACGGTATTTCACCATCAGCCTTTTTTTTGTCCTTTTACTCTGTTTTTGCATGTTAAATATCGGATGGAGATTTACGTGTGCTATTTGTGGACTGTAACCATCTAGACCAGCTTGACCTGGACATACTGTGGTCAATTTGAGGTGAGCAGCTGGGCTCACCAAAGGTGTTTGCATGTAACTTTGGTGCTGGCTCTACTATCCTATCCCACATTACGGATCCAAGGGTCTTATATACATTTTCTTCAGAACTTTTCTCCGTGTTCCTTTTTCTAAAGTGTACATTTTGCATTCTTATTTTGATTTTTATCTTTACACAACACCTGCACCGTTGGAGATTAGGATTTATCTCTGGTTGGAGCACACCAATACACGGCAGGACTGCACTGGATTTGGATCTCTTCAGAGTGCAGATTTTCTACTAAGGACTGTCCTTGTATTAGTTTCATTGCTATATATGTCTTATAATATTGTTTTCACCTAATAATACTTTCACTAGTTACCCATTAACGTTACCGCCTATTATACACCCCTTGTCCCACACTTTACAGCGCAAGTATTGTATTTTAATTTTTTCTGTTTCACCTTAGTCTATCGAGGTAGACTTTTATATTTGCAGCAGTATTTTTAGTTTGTTCCCCTTCCCTTCACTTTTCAGACAGCGCAGGAGTTTACCCTATTTATACTTTATTCACCTTGTTTTATCACTCCAGCAGCAGTCATGGATCTCTTCACTTTTGTTGAACAGCGAGAAGTCGATTTAGACCTTGTGTTCAACGATGAAGACCCCCCCCCCAAAGACGCTAGCAATGTCCAACACCTGATACGTAAATTAGGACATGGTCTGGAAAAGAAGATCAATACTTGGTGGGACATCACCACCTTTGACCGGTACATTAAAGCCAACATTGTGCCTAGACGTCTCAGGTGGGATGTACCCCCCAACGATGGTCTATGTGACCAGGAGTCAATTGACGAATGGTTTAGGTTCTTTAACCTTAAAGGGATGGAGCTTCTACATCTTTTATTGAAGAGGAAGCAAAAGAAGCTTCGCAAGATTGATGCTACACTAGCCACTTTGAAAACACAACTAGATACACATAAAGACACGGCAGAATTTACACGATTAACTACCCAATTAAACAAAGATCTAGTGATCAAGGATACGGAAGTCAAATTGAGAAAAAGTAAAAAATACACCAGAGATATTACTGATTACAAGAATGATGTAGTCTTTAAGTGGCAAAACAAGGCAAAACCACTGGAACCCGCGGATCCCAGTTCCACCTTTTCTACACCGGAAAGGGGAGCCCCACCTCAAATAAGGACACAGGCGAACCCTATTCCACCACTTTTGGGAATAGATCATAGAGATAGGAGAGAAGAAAGATCAAGGGATGACCACCCAAGAAACCAATATGGTGACGAAAGGAATGGATACCCAAGAAACATCTCCCCTCGCACCCCTTGGAGGCAACCACAACCGAATGGATATACACCACAACAAGGCTGGAAAAAACCCAAAAGGAAAAATAAAAACAAGAAACCATATAACAATTGGAACAAAACAAATCCAGGAGTAGGGGACGACAGAGAACCACCTTATGCACCCTACTACCAAACTAGAAGTCCTGCGCATCCTAGTGGATACTATAACAACAGAGAACACAGAGGGGACTATCAACATGGAGATCAGCCATATAGGAGAACTCCAAATACTGATTTGTATTATAGGCACGAACCACCACCTCAAATGAGGCCTAGGGAAAGAAGCCCGATATATACCAACAACTATTACGCCCCCTTAAGAGATTTGCGTGATACCCATAGAGATGGAAGACGAGATCTAGATCTTCGTCAAGAACAAGGATATAATTATCCGCCGTCTTTTTTAGATCGAGGAACAGTATATCACCCTCCAAGGAAACAGGAAGAATCGAAACAAAAAAGTCCCACAAGGAAAGAGGCTGCAGAGCAGGGAAGAGAAAACAGAAGAAGAGACTAATAGGGGAAGGGATCTTCAACCTCACTGACACACCACTTACAGCTGAAGAAATTGCAGTACTGGACAAAGGCTTGAAGTATGCACCAGTGAGGAATTTGGATAAATTCCAAACTTACATCGGCATACAAAAATATGTTCGTAAATTAAACATAAAAAAGTATATGCTAGAGAAACCCTTTGTGACCCAGACTTGCGATAATCAACAAGTGGTGCATAGTCATTTGAGGAATAGGTCTACCTTTAACCCCAAATTAAAAGATGGGAAACATATTGAGGTCTTTAAACAAATGGTAACTGAAGAAATTAAGAACCTGAATCTTAAAAAAGTGGAAGAACCTATCTCCATAAAAACTGGCATTAGCAGACTCACAAAAAGAAAAAATCTCGTAATAAGACCTTCGGATAAGGGAGGAGGGATCGTCATCCAAACAACTGAACAATATCATACTGGGATGATGAAATTATTAGAGGATTCCGATACATACAGTGTACTATCAAAAAATCCCATTTATAAATGGAAAAAGGAGCTAGAACAGGTAGTCCAACTAGGCACTAGGAAGAATATCCTAGACAAAAGGGAGGCGAAATATCTTGTCCCAGAAGCCTGTAGGACCCCTATTATTTACGCACTGCCCAAAATACACAAGGATCCACTAAACCCACCTTTCCGCCCGATAGTGAACGGGATTGAATCTATTACTGCCAGACTTGGCCAATATATTGATCGATACCTTCAATCGGCCGTGCAGAAAACTCGCGCGTATTTGAAAGATACAAAAGAGATGCTGAGACTCTTGGATAGTACAGATATTGATGGACCACTTCTGATGGCGACAGCAGACGTATCCTCTTTGTATACGATCATCCCCCACCATCTGGCATGTGATGCTACAAAGTGGGGCCTCCGTAAATATACTAAGCTCCCATGCCTCCAGAGGAAATATTTGATTAAGTGTCTGGACTTCTGTCTGAAACACAGTTACTTTTGGTACGGGAACAAGTATTACTCACAACGAACTGGGGTTGCTATGGGGGCTAAGTTCGCACCTAGTGTAGCAGGACTTTTCATGTCCAAATGGGAAGAAGAGGCCGTCTTTCATGACTCTCCACCAGATCTTCTATTGTACAAGAGGTACATAGACGATATTTTCGTTCTATGGAAAGGCGATTGCCAGTCGCTCATATCGTTTTTTGAGAAACTAAACGATAACTATGTTAATATTGTGTTGACTTGGCAAATCGAAGAGAAGACGATACCATTCTTAGACTTGGAAATCAGCCGGACGAATAATACGTTTAGCACAAGAACATTTTTCAAAAACGTAGACCGTAATAGCTACCTCCCCATCACCAGCTGCCACCACAAGAACTGGTTGTTTAACATACCCAAAGGGCAGCTGGTACGGTTAAGGCGGAACTGCACGACCACTGAAGAATTTCAGACCCAGGCCAACAAAATAGGCGATAGGTTTATAGAGAAGGGATATGAAGGAACATTCATCCAAGACAAAATAAGAGAAGTAACTGAGTTACAAAGAAGTCAACTTCTCGAAACCCGCAGGCCTGCTAGCAGGAAAGACCAGGTTCCTATTATCTTAGAGTTCAATGTACAGCATAAAAAAATAGAGAAGATCATTCTACGCCACTGGCATATTCTAAAATCAGATCCGGGTTTAAAGGAGATACTGCCTAGTAAACCTAGGTTTATATACACACGTGCGCCCACTTTGCGCGACCAACTTGTCAAAAATGTGATTGACCCCCCTAAAAAAGCATTCTCCTTCTTCACGGGAAAAGGGTTTTACCCCTGTAAAAGATGCTATTCATGCACTCATACCCGTACACCCAATCTGAAAGTAACCAAGTTCCAGTCCAACAGTAATGGGACTCAATATGAGGTCAAAGAATTCATTGGGTGCCATACTGAAGGTGCAGTCTACTGTCTGGAGTGCAGCTGCGGCCTCCAGTACATTGGGCGCACCAAAAGGCTCTTGAAAATTCGCATTAAGGAGCACGTTAAAAATATTGAAAGCGGTTTTCTAAAACACAGTGTATCCCGCCATTTCGCCGAAGTACATCAGAAAGATCCTAAACACTTAAAGTTTTGGGGGATAGTGCCCTACTCCAGGCCTTGGCGTGGCGGCCATAAAGTCAGAACACTGAGCCAAATCGAGTCAAAGTACATATTTTCCGGCATATACCGAGCGCAGTACACTCGTGTATAGTCGGGCAGTCTCGGCTCCTCTCGCACTCATGTCCTGGACGTACAGGACGTGAGCGCGAGAGTAGCCGAGCCTGCCCGACTATACACGAGTGTACTGCGCTCGGTATATGCCGGCGCAGTATTCAAACTCGGCGCGGGAAAGCGGGAAACGAGCAGGGAGGACGCCGCAGAAGGACGCCGGACCCGACGAAGAGGACACCCGAAGCCGCAGACGGACGCCGGACCCGACGAGGCCGCCGATGGACGCCGCGCAAGACACCAAAACTGTAAGTACAAAAAATCTTTTTTCCACAGGAATGCGGGTCCACTTTAGGGGTGCGCGCTATACGCCGGAGCGCGCAATACCCCGATAAATACGGTATATATAATTTGATCACTTTTATTTCTATTACAAGGAATGTAAACATCCCTTGTAATAGGAATATGGCATGACAGGTCCTCTTTACAGTGAGATATGGGGGGGGGGGGGGGCACATCTCACCACTAGGCTAGGAAGCCTGAAATAATAATAATAATAAAATAAAAAAAAAACGATCCTGGCTACCCAGCTGAACCAGCGCAGTTTTTCTGAATGCAGAGGCCGGGGCGTGACGTCATAACATCGCGCCCGGCCTCCGAACGATCATAGAGACTCCGGCGGTCCGCCGAAAATCTCTACGGTAGGTAGCCGGGGCTGGCGGATCCGTTCTCCGACTCACCGATCACACAGGTGAGTTGGTAGAAGCACCGGAGGGCGGCGGGAGGGGGAGGGGATGTCCCCTCTCGCCGCCCGTAAGATCAATCAAGCGGTGGAACGGAGAGATAAAGCGGTGAGATGCTAAGGTAAACAAGCATCTCCCCGCTCTGCCCAGTGACAGGACAGTGGCCACAGCTTCCTGTAATCGGAAGCGGTGATCACTGTCTTGTCACACGTAGCCCATCCCCCCTACAGTAAGAAACACTCACTAAGGCAAACTTAACCCCTACAGCGCCATCTAGTGTTTAACCCCTTCACTGCCAGTGTCATTTTCACAGTAATCAGTGCATTTTTATAGCACTGTTCGCTGTATAAATGACAATGGTCCTATAAATGTGTCAAAAGGGTCTGATGTGTCCGCCATAAAGTTGCATTCATGATGAAAATCGCAAATCGCCATTGCTAGTAAAAAAAAAAAAAGATGAATAAAAAGGCCATAAAACTATCCCCTATTTTGTAAACGCTATAACTTTTGCGCAAACCAATCAATAAACGCTTATTGCGATTTTTTTTTACCAAAAATATGTAGAAGAATACGTACCTAAACTGAGGAAAAAAAAACGTTTTTTTATATATTTTTGGGGGATATTTATTATAGCAAAAAGTAAAAAATATTGAATTTTTTCTTTAAATTGTCGCTCAATTTTTGTTTATAGCGCAAAAAAAAAACCGCAGAGGTGATCAAATACCACCAATTTTGACCCATTTTTGGGACCATTGTCATTTTCACAGCGAAAAATGCATTTAAATTGCATTGTTTATTGTGAAAATGACAGTTGCAGTTTGGGAGTTAACCACAGGGGGCGCTGAAGGAGTTATGTTTCACCTAGTGTGTGTTTACAACTGTAGGGGGGTGTGGCTGTAGGTCTGATGTCATCGATCGAGTCGTGTTTACATACCGCTCTCCCCGTTCTTCAGCTCCGGGGAGCGATCGCGAGGGGGCGGCTAGAAACGAATAGCCGCGCCCTCATCCCGGATCGCTCCCACGCGATTTCCGACCGCCGCATGTACCGGGGGGGTCCCGATCGGACCCCCGACCCACGGAAATGCAGGGACGTACATGTACGCCCATATGCCTGTACGTGCCATTCTGTGGACGTATATGTACATGCGACGGTCGTTAAGTGGTTAAAGCGACGCAGTGCCGTATCGCAAAAAAAATGGTCCGGTCATTTAGCAACAAAATGGTCCGGGGCTGAAGTGGTTAACACTGTGAGCCTCATTCCACTCATTTGATCCTTCTGCTGCTCGTATTTCATAAGACATCGCTCCTAGATCAAGGCAAAGTTGTAAAGATAAAATGTCGCTCGTCTTGCAAAACGCTCGTTCACCACGTTACCCTCAAAACCAGGGGATTGCTGCAGTCCCAAAACGATAAACGATATCCGTACCATGAACCAGCTGGACCCATATAGACAAAACGATAATCGTCCACAGCAATGGCGTCCCAGTATTCATTCAGCCAATCCGATGAGAAATATTCTGGTGTTTTATACGCATCGTAATCTGGATACTCTCTGGAAGAAGGAAGAAGTGATCTTTAATTATGAATCAGAATCTGGTGCAGCTGTGCATGGTAGCCAATCAGCTTCTAACTTCAGCCTATTCAATTAACCGCTTCAGCCCCGGAAGATTTTAACCCCCTTCCTGACCAGAGCACACATGTAGCCCCATTTCTCCTCTACAAGTGTGCAAAGTGTTTTAGACTGGAGGATTTATGGCTGTGGAGCACCGATTTTTCAAAGCCGGGCACCCCTTCTATAGACTCCCATATTAAACGTCAGTCTAGTCATGGGCACAGTGGGGCATGGGCACAGTGGGGCATGGACACAGTGGGGCATGGACACAGTGGGGCATGGGCACAGTGAGGCATGGGCACAGTGAGGCATGGGCACAGTGAGGCATGGGCACAGTGAGGCATGCAGATGGACACCCTAGGCTTATACTCGAGTCAATACGTTTTCCCATTTTTTTGTGGTAAAATTAGGTGCATCGGCTTATATTTGGGTCGGCTTACACTCGAGTATATACGGTTGGGTAGATTCACGTAGGGGCGCCTAAAATTAGGACGGCCTAGCCTACTCTTTTTAGGCTACACCGCCGTAAATTAGTTAGGCTAGTAGTGATTCTCAAACCACTTACCTTCAAATTTTCGGCGGCTTAGCCTAAAACGAGCGGGCGTAAGCGCGCCTAATTCAAATGACTGGGAGGGGGGCGTGAAGTATTGAAATGAGGCTTGACCTCACGTTTTTTGACGTTTTTTACACTGCGCATGCGCCGGGCGACTACATTTCCCAGTGCTAAGTAGGCCGTACAGGCCTATTGATTTCAATGCGTACGTAAACGACGTAAATCCCGATTCGCGGACGACTTGCGCAAATGACGTAAAAAATTCGAACCTCGCGGCGGGAACGGCGGCCATACTTAACATTGTTATTCCACCTCATAGGTGGACTAACTTTAGGCGGCCTATCGCTTACGGAAACGATGTAACTCGACAGTGTAGGCCCGGCGTACGCTCGTAAATCGTCGGGAATCGGCGTATCCCCTCATTTACATAATCTAGGCCGGCCGCAATGGAAGCGCCATCTAGCGGCCAAAAGAAACATTGCAACCTAAGATAGAATGGCGCAAGCCAGCCTATCTTAGCTTTGTTTAAGTGTATCTCTGTTAGAGAATACACTTAAACATAGGCCAGCTTAGATAAGCCGGCCTAACTCTTTGTGAATCTACCTAGGTATGCGTATTGCATTTTTTTTTTAACAAAAATATGTAGAAGAATACATATCGGCCTAAACTGAGGAAGAAAAGGGGGGATATTTATTATAGCAAAAAGTAAAAAATATTGTTTTTTTTTTTTTCAAAACTGTTGTTTTCAATTTAATTTGGGAGCCACGCCGCACAATTGTCAGTTAAAGTGACGCAAAAAATAGGATTTTTGTCCAAGGACGGACACAGCTCCTTAAATCTTGACATTCGGGTTATGTTCCTATTCATAGGAGAGGCTGCCTACAGTCAAGGTTATAAAGGAAGCTGTGTCCGTCTATGGACGAAAGAGAAAATGGCCCGGTCATTTAGGGGGAAAATCTTCCGGTCTGTAAGTGGTTAAGCTTTAACAAAAACAACAAACAAAAAAAAAACTGGAAGCTGATTGGCTACCATGCACAAGCTGCACCAGATTTTGCACTCTCCAGTTTTAGTAATCTCCCCCACGATATAGAATTAGTGCATTACCTCTGCATGTGCCAGTCTTTCAGGTACAGGCAGCCCTTGGTAGACTGGTAGGCATGGTCCCTGTGCTCCCTCCAGTATTCGATGTATTCCCGGAGAGGGATCTGCTCCTTGGGGTTGGCGTTGTACTCCTTTAAATCACATTTAGCAACAGGAACAGCGGCATCTCCTGAAACAGATTAAAACAGGACCAGTGAAGTAAAACGGGAGCATGACAAGCGGATCTTCTCCGCCACAACAATGTTGCCAAGTGACCAGTGGCGGCCCGTCCATAGGGGGCGCCGTCCCCCCTCCTGTAGTCACAAAAAAAACGGGCCCTTTAAGACTTTTTTTTTCTCGTTACAATATCGTTTTTACTAATACTAACTGCAGCGCAGCCCCCTCTGGCTCTCGCAAATAACATACATTCATTGCATGAATATATGTTATTGTTGCCAGCTGCCGCTGGTCTATTCAGATGGCCGGACCTTGGGCGCCGCCTACCTGAATAACGTCAGCTGGTTGGCTGTGCGGAAGTGCCTATCAGAGCCAGCGGCTCTAATAGGCTTTCAGAGTACAGCCCTCGTCTCCCGGATGTCTTATCCTCGGAACGTACGGGGGGTGCGTTCCTTGGATAAGACTGACGGCCGTCTCAGCCAATCAGGTTCACCGGTTCTGGTTATCGGTAACCTGATTGGCTAGAGCGTCATCGAGGGCGGGAGAAGACATCGAGGGACGTGGAAGCAGAAAGGTAAGTGCATTTTACAGGGCACAGCGGCGACAATGGGCACAGAGGCGACAAAGGGCACAGAGGCATCAATGGGTACAGTGGCGACAAAGGGCACAGAGGCATCAATGGGTACAGTGGCGACAAAGGGCACAGTGGCATGCACAGTGGCAACAATGGGCACAGTGGCAACAATTAAAGGGCACAGTGACATGCACAGTGGCATCAATGGGCACAGTGGTGACAAAGGGCACAGTGACATGCACAGTGGCAACAATTGAGGGGCACAGTGGCTGCGTTTGATGGCATGGAACAGTGGTGACAATTGATGGCACAGTGGCTGCGTTTGATGGCATGGCACAGTGACTGCATTTGATGGCATGGAACAGTGGTGACAATTGATTGCACAGTGGCTGCGTTTGATGGCATGGCAGTGACTGCATTTGATGGCATGGAACAGTGGTGACAATTGATGGCACAGTGACTGCGTTTGATGGCATGGCACAGTGACTGCGTTTTCTGGCATGGCACAGTGACTGCGTTTAATGGCATGGCACAGTGGCTGCGTTTGATGGGCACAGTGGTGACAATTGATGGCACAGTGGCTGCATTTGATGGGCACAGTGAGGCTGCAATTTCTTTTTTTCGTTTGCAAAACAATTTTGTTTGGGAGCCACGTCGCACGACCGCGCAATTGTCAGTTAAAGCGACGCAGTGCTGAATCGCAAAAAGGGGTCAGGTCCTTTACCTGCATAATGGTCCGGGGCTTAAGCGGTTAAAGTCAGCAGCTACTAATACTGTACCTGCTGACTTTTTAGGACATGCGATGTGTCCCAGGAAGCTCATGAGCAGGCAGGACAGGTGATGTGTCCCAGGAAGCTCATGGGCAGGCAGGACATGCAATGTGTCCCAGGAAGCTCATGGGCAGGCAGGACATGTGATGTGTCCCAGGAAGCTCATGGGCAGGCAGGACATGCGATGTGTCCCAGGAAGCTCATGGGCAGGCAGGACATGTGATGTGTCCCAGGAAGCTCATGGGCAGGCAGGACGTGCGATGTGTCCCAGGAAGCTCATGGGCAGGCAGGACGTGCGATGTGTCCCAGGAAGCTCATGGGCAGGCAGGACATGCGATGTGTCCCAGGAAGCTCATGGGCAGGCAGGACATGCGATGTGTCCCAGGAAGCTCATGGGCAGGCAGGACATGCGATGTGTCCCAGGAAGCTCATGGGCAGGCAGGACATGCGATGTGTCCCAGGAAGCTCATGGGCAGGCAGGACATGCGATGTGTCCCAGGAAGCTCATGGGCAGGCAGGACATGTGATGTGTCCCAAGAAGCCCATGGGCAGGCAGGACGTGCGATGTGTCCCAGGAAGCTCATGGGCAGGCAGGACGTGCAATGTGTCCCAGGAAGCTCATGGGCAGGCAGGACATGCGATGTGTCCCAGGAAGCTCATGGGCAGGCAGGACGTGCGATGTGTCCCAGGAAGCTCATGGGCAGGCAGGACGTGCGATGTGTCCCAGGAAGCTCATGGGCAGGCAGGACGTGCGATGTGTCCCAGGAAGCTCATGGGCAGGCAGGACATGCGATGTGTCCCAGGAAGCTCATGGGCAGGCAGGACATGCGATGTGTCCCAGGAAGCTCATGGGCAGGCAGGACATGTGATGTGTCCCAAGAAGCCCATGGGCAGGCAGGACATGCGATGTGTCCCAGGAAGCTCATGGGCAGGCAGGACATGTGATGTGTACCAGGAAGCTCATGGGCAGGCGGGACATGTGATGTGTCCCAGGAAGCTCATGGGCAGGCAGGACATGTGATGTGTCCCAGGAAGCTCATAGGCAGGCAGGACATGCGATGTGTCCCAGGAAGCTCATGGGCAGGCAGGACATGTGATGTGTCCCAGGAAGCTCATTGGCAGGCAGGACATGTGATGTGTCCCAGGAAGCTCATGGGCAGGCAGGACATGCGATATGTCCCAGGAAGCTCATGGGCAGGGAGAGGGAGGCAATTCTCGGTAGGGATTGGGGGAAGTGGGAGCAGACACTGACAAAAATCAATACTCGTTTCTTTCTACACCAAAATCTTTGGGTAAAATAAAATACCGAAATTCTGCAGCAGATGATCCCAGTTGGGCTGGTTGTCGGCGCTGACCCAGAATTTGCGGATTCCCCAGGATCTGGTGAACTTGGAGGAGAAGAGACACGGCACGTTCCCGATCATGTACTTATGGAAGAACTCGTGATAGCTGAAGGTTTCCGGGTCTTCGATGAAGTCGATGTGATTCCGGACTTCGTATAGAACATCTGATGGTTCCGGCGGCTTTTCATCCATGAGATCTCTAGATTTGGGGGTCACATCATCTCATCTGAGAACCTTCACTGGTCCTGTAAATACACATTACACAACAATCGGTCATAGAGCAGCAAATAGGAGGATGGAACCACCAAAATAAACAGGAACCTTCTCCAATCCATGCTCGGGGTCGTCATTATCAAAGCACATGAAATAAGAACTCTCTGTAGTGCGCGACAGCAAGAGTAAGTTCCTTGTCCCCCTAGTGATTCTGCAGCATGGCGGCAATTCACCACCCCAAAGGAAAAAAAAAACATTGCACTTCAAAAGAAAATTCAAATGTTAGTAACTTTATTTATCAGTTCAACAGGGAGGGTCATAGGACAAGCCCATGCTGGAGGTTGAGAGTTCTATCTTAGGTCAGCACCTGCTCTCTCATTGGTTGGACCAGCATGGTGTTACTCCACCTCTGCTCTCCAAGATGGGGTTCATGCTGTCACCCTACCTCTGCTCCCCTTGGTTGGACCAGCATGCTGTCACTCCACCTCTGATGCCATTGGTTGGACCAGCATGCTGTCACTCCCCCTCTGCTCCCATTGGTTGGACCAGCATGCTGTCACTCTACCTCTGCTTCCCTTGGTTGGACCAGCATGCTGTCTCTCCCCCTCTGCTCCCATTGGTTGGACCAGCATGCTGTCACTCCACCTCTGATCCCATTGGTTGGACCAGCATGCTGTCACTCCACCTCTGCTCCCATTGGTTAGACCAGCATGCTGTCACTCCACCTCTGCTCCCATTGGTTGGACCAGCATGCTGTCACTCCACCTCTGCTCCCATTGGTTAGACCAGCATGCTGTCACTCCACCTCTGCTCCCATTGGTTGGACCAGCATACCGTCACTCCACCTCTGATCCCATTGGTTGGACCAGCATGCTGTCACTCTACCTCTGCTCCTATTGGTTAGACCAGCATGCTGTCACTCCACCTCTGCTCCTATTGGTTGGACCAGTATGCTGTCACTCCACCTCTGCTCCCATTGGTTGGACCAGCATGCTGTCACTCCACCTCTGATCCCATTGGTTGGACCAGTATGCTGTCACTCCACCTCTGCTCCCATTGGTTGGACCAGCATGCTGTCACTCCACCTCTGATCCCATTGGTTGGACCAGTATGCTGTCACTCCACCTCTGCTCCCATTGGTTGGACCAGCATGCTGTCACTCCACCTCTGATCCCATTGGTTGGACCAGCATGCTGTCACTCCACCTCTGATCCCATTGGTTGGACCAGCATGCTGTCACTCCACCTCTGCTCCCATTGGTTGGACCAGCATGCTGCCACTCCACCTCTGCTATCGTTGGTTGGACCAGCATGCCGTCACTCCACCTCTGCTATCGTTGGTTGGACCAGCATGCCGTCACTCCACCTCTGCTATCGTTGGTTGGACCAGCATGCCGTCACTCCACCTCTGCTCCCATTGGTTGGACTAGCATGTGGTAACTTCACCTCCGCTATCATTGGTTGGACCAGCATGCTGCCACTCTACCTCTGCTCCCATTGGTTGGACCAGCATGCTGTCACTCCACCTCTTCTTCCATTAGTTGGACCAGCATGCTGTCACTCTACCTCTGCTCCCATTGGTTGGACCAGCATGCCGTCACTCCACCTCTGCTATCGTTGGTTGGACCAGCATGGTGTCACTCCACCTCTGCTCCCATTGGTTGGACTAGCATGCGGTAACTTCACCTCCGCTATCATGGGTTGGACCAGCATGCTGTCACTCTACCTCTGCTCCCATTGGTTGGACCAGCATGCCGTCACTCCACCTCTGCTATCGTTGGTTGGACCAGCATGGTGTCACTCCACCTCTGCTCCCATTGGTTGGACTAGCATGCGGTAACTTCACCTCCGCTATCATTGGTTGGACCAGCATGCTGTCACTCCCCCTCTGATGCCATTGGTTGGACCATCATGCTGTCACTCTACCTCTGATCCAATTGGTTGGACCAGCATGCTGTCACTCCACCTCTGCTCTCATTGGTTGGACTTGCATGCAGTAACTTCACCTCCACTATCATTGGTTGGACCAGCATCCTGTCACTCCGCCTCTGCTCCCATTGGTTGGACCAGCATGCTGTCACTCTACCTCTGATCCAATTGGTTGGACCAGCATGCTGTTACTCCACCTCTGCTTCCCTTGGTTGGACCAGCATGCTGTCACTCCCCCTCTGCTCCCATTGGTTGGACCAGCATGCCGCCAAAATCGTTGCGCAAACACCGTATGACATAAAAAGTTGCAATGGCCGCCATTTTATTCCCTAGGGTCTCTGCCAATATATATATAATGTTTTGGGTAATTTTCTAGAAAAAATAAAATAATGATTTTTTACATGTAGGAGAGAAGTGCCGAAATTGGACCGGGTGAGAAATAGTTGAAAAAAGTTGCGCCTGCCCTATATTTTTGTATGTTCCCTTTGTGTGTTTGTGGGTCCATTGAAATGAACGCGATGTCAGATACGCAATGTAAACCCAAAATCCCAACTCTGTGCTGGAATTAAAATTGAAAAAAATAAAAGTATTTTGTATAGTGTGGGGAAGATTTAGACCTCTGTCAGGTTTTTACCTCTGTCTATTCCCATAGAGAGCTCTGACATCACTTCCTGTCAGTACAGGAAGTGATGGAAATCACCCCAGAGGGGACAGAAACACCCATTTAGAACAACAGTTTTTGCATTGCTGTCCCGTCACGGCGACAACTGGTACGGGTGTCCCCAGGACAGGAAGCAAGGGGAAATCTATCCAACAGTGTCACAGGCAGAAAAAAAAATACTATTTTCCTCCCCCCATCCATAACTAAAGAGAAAACATTTCTAGTTTTGCAATAGCATGCAGAATGTACACTGATAACACTGGCAAGGCCGGGATATCCCCCTCCCCCTATAATACAGGCCTCTTTATGGAGAGGGATCTGTGATAGGAATCCCCCCCCACTCCCATCCTCTGTAAAGGTGGACCCCCCAAGAGCTCAAAATACCCCCCTTTTATGCTTACCCGGAACCAATGCGACCGTCTTATGTTTCAGGACGGACAGTGTTTCCGGGTGCACACGGCGCGGTCAGCTGACCCGCAAGATGACGTCAATGGGACTGTGCGACCTGTCAGAATTCGTAACGGAAGTGACGTTCGTCGCGGCCATCTTGGTACACCCTGACCCGGTCAAAACAATAACAAAAGCAACCGGGAGAAGCTGGTGAGTGGTGGGGGAAGCTCCGGTGATTGATGGAGAGGGGAGGGGGTTTGACAGCTACTCAGGGAACTACAAATACCAGCCAGGATGACAGGAAGCTGAGGATGGCTGCACCTGTGTGAGAAGCAACTGCTGGCAGCTGTGAGATCTATAGAGAGAACGCAGAGACCCCATTCACACCTAGAGATTCGATACGCGTGTTTTTTTTTTTTTATGTTTATCGCACTCGCCAGCGCTTACCGCGAACGAGCGCAGAAAATGTGTAAAAAAAAAAAAGGGAAGTCGCGTTGCCTTTAAGGCTGCGTTTGCACCTGTGCTTTTCCCAAACGCGCATCAAAAACACAGAAATGTGCGCTTTGGAATCACGCCGCAATCCCGGGGTGCGCTCGCAGGGCCCATTAACTGTTAATGGCCCCCCTTGCGCGGGTAGCAAACACGCTTTGCCGTGGTACAGGCGCACTAAAAATGTGCACGGAGGAAACGCCCGACGCTCTGCGACCAGAAAGGTTCTGGAGCGTAGAAACGCGTAAAAAAAACATGAATGGGAACGCGTGTTCCCGGTACGCTCAGGTGTGAGCGGGGCCTCGGGCCGCCTTCAGGAACAAGCGCTCCCCACTCGTGATTTTGGTTGAGCGATTTGCATGCGATTTTGCGCGTCGCATAGTAGCCAGTTCATTCACTTGCCCTGTGTGCGTTTTGTTGCCTGAACAGAACCTCCTCCCTTTTCAGGCGGCAAGTGTCAATGCGATATTTAACCACTTGCCGCCCGCCAATGACAGATTGACGTCGGCAAAGTGTTTGTAGAATCCTGAGTGGACGTCATATGACGTCCTCAGGATTCTGAGCCGCTGCGCGCCCCCGGGGGCGCGCGTCGCGGCGATCGTTGTTGCGGGGTGTCAGTCTGACACCCCGCAACACCGATCAAGGTAAAGAGTCTCTCACTGAGACTCTTTACCACGTGATCAGCCGCGTCCAATCACGGCTGATCACGATGTAAACAGGAAAAGCCGGTAATCGGCTTTTCCTCACTCGCGTCTGTCAGACGCGAGTAGAGGAGAGCCGATCGGCTGCTCCTGTGACAGGGGGGGGCTTGTGCTGATCGATTATCAGCACAGCCCCCCCGAGGATGCCCACTGGACCACCAGGGATGCCCACTGGACCACCAGGGATTATAAAAATAAAGATATGCCACCCTAGACCACCAGGGATGAGGACACAAAAATGAATGCCAATCAGTGCCTACAATGGGCATCACTGATTGGCAGGCATTGTTTGGCACTGATTGGCATCCATTAGTAAAACACATACAATAGTGCCTATCAGTGCCCATCCGTGCCGCCTATCAGTGCCCATCCGTGCCGCCTATCAGTGCCTATCCGTGCCCAGCCGTGCCGCCTATCTGTGCCCATCTGTGCCACCTATCCATGCCCATCCGTGCCGCCTATCCAAGCCCATCCATGCTGCATATTAGTGCCCATCAATGCCACCACATCAGTGCCACCTCATCGGTGCCCATCAGTGCCACCTTATCAGTGCCCGTCAGTGCAGTACCATCAGTGCTCATCAGTGAAGGAGAAAACGTACTTATTTACAATGTTTTATAATAGAAACAAAAAAAAAAGTTAATTTTTCTAAATTTTCAGTCATTTTTTTTTTTTTTTGCAAAAAATAAAAACCGCAGAGGTTATAAAATACCACCAAAAGAAAGCTCTATTTGTGGGTACAAAATGATAAAAATTTAGTTTGGGTACAGCGTAGCACGACCGCGCAATTGTCATTCAAAGTGCAACAGCGCTGAAAGCTAAAAATTGGTCTGGGCGGGAAGGTGTATAAGTGCCCCCCGGTATGGAAGTGGTTAAAGGCACGGCAATCACTGCAGAATCGCAGGGTGTACCAAGATGGCCGCGACAAAACGTCACTTCCGTGACGAAATCTGACGGGTCGCCTAATCTGACGGAACATCAGTTTTCTAAAAACAAACTTATGAAAAATCTTGACCGCGTCACTACCGGTTTGGCTGTTTGCGGGGGGCCTTATTGCGCCTGCGCGACCTCACCGCTGCTTTATCGCGCATGCGCCGATGGAATTTCAGGTCCAGAAAAAATGATAGACCCGAGCGGGTGGGCGGCGTGACGGTTTTGTTTTTAACTCGTCATCGGCAGCACCGCGTCCAGCTCCGGTCCCTAGGCTGTTCTATCTACTAACCCGTACTGAAGGAAAGTGGGAGGGGGAGATAGAGGGGGGCGGGGCTCCTCTCCAAGCGCCACTCTATCTCCCCCTCCCACTTTCCTTCAGTACGGGTTAGTAGAAAGAACAGCTTGGGGCGGGGCTGGACGCAGTGCTGCCGATGATGAGTTTAAACAAACCGTCGCGCCGCCCACCCGCTCGGGTCTGTAATTTTTCTGGACCCCGTAAATTGCGTCCGCGCATGCGCGATAAAGCAGCGCTGATGTCGCTCATGCGTGGTAAAGCCTGCTGTTTTGTGACTGGATGTTGGAGGAGAAGTCCTGGCTTGCAGTCTCCACTCTAATTCATTCCAAAGGTGTTCTATCGGGTGGAGGTCAGGACTCTGTGCGGGCCAGCTAAGTTCCTCCACCTTAAACTCGCTCATCCATGTCTTTATGGACCTTGCTTTGTGCTCTGGTGGGCAGTCATGTGGGAACAGGAAGGGGCCGTCCCCCAAACTCCTCCCACAAAGTTGGGAGCATGAAATTGTCCAAAATGTCTTGGTATGCTGAGGCCTTAAGAGTTCCCTTCACTGGAACTAAGGGGCCAAGCCAACCCCTGAAAAACAACCCCACATTGTGTTCATTTTTTTTTTTTTTTGCTCTATTGAGCACAGGGGGGCACTCCCTGGTGGTCCAGTGTTGACATCCGAGGGGGGGCTGTGCTGGTAAACAATCAGCGTAACCCCCCCCCCCCCCGTCAGAAGAGCCGCTGATCGGTTCTCCTCGTGTCTCTCAGACGCGAGTGAGGAAGAGCCATCAACGGCTCTTCCTGTTTACATCGCGATCAGCCGTGATTGGACATGGCTGATCACATGGTAAAGAGCCTCCGCCAGATGCAGGGTGTCAGACTGACACCCCGCACCACCGATCGCCGCGCTACGTGCCCCCACGGGCGCGCTCCGGCATGAAATCCTGCAGGACGTCAATAGACATCCAGTCAGGATTACACAACCACTTTCCGGACGCCTATTGACCGGGCGGGAAGTGGTTAAAGTTCATGTGCGTGTAAAGGCAGGCGTCCCAATACTATCAATCCTTCCCAGAGCCTGACCTAACATAACATGTCTCGGATTTCATGTCTCGGATTTCATGTCTCGGATTGCATGTCTCGGATTTCATGTCTCGGATTGTATGTCTCGGGTTTCATGTCTCGGATTGTATGTCTCGGATTGTATGTCTCGGATTGTATGTCTCGGATTGTATGTCTCGGATTTCATGTCTCGGATTGTATGTCTCGGGTTTCATGTCTCGGATTGTATGTCTCGGATTGTATGTCTCGGATTGTATGTCTCGGATTTCATGTCTCGGATTGTATGTCTCGTATTGTATGTCTCGTATTGTATGTCTCGGATTGCATGTCTCGTATTTCATGTCTCGGATTTAATGTCTCGGATTGTATGTCTCGGATTGTATGTCTCGGATTGTATGTCTCGGATTGTATGTCTCGGATTTCATGTCTCGGATTGTATGTCTCGTATTGTATGTCTCGGGTTTCATGTCTCGTATTGTATGCTCGGATTTCATGTCTCAGATTTAATGTCTCGGATTGTATGTCTCGGATTGTATGTCTCGGATTGTATGTCTCGGATTGTATGTCTCGGATTGTATGTCTCGGATTTCTTGTCTCGGATTGTATGTCTCGGATTGTATGTCTCGGATTGTATGTCTCGGATTGTATGTCTCGGATTGTATGTCTCGGATTTCATGTGTCGGATTTCATGTGTCGGATTGTATGTCTCGGATTTAATGTCTCGGATTTAATGTCTCGGATTTAATGTCTCGGATTGCATGTCTCGGATTGTATGTCTCGGATTGTATGTCTCGGATTTCATGTGTCGGATTTCATGTGTCGGATTGTATGTCTCGGATTGTATGTCTCGGATTTAATGTCTCGGATTTAATGTCTCGGATTGCATGTCTCGGATTGCATGTCTCGGATTGCATGTCTCGGATTGTATGTCTCGGGTTTCATGTCTCGGATTTCATGTCTCGGATTGTATGTCTCTGATTTCATGTGTCGGATTGTATGTCTCGGATTGTATGTCTCGGATTGTATGTCTCGGATTGCATGTCTCGGATTTAATGTCTCGGATTGCATGTCTCGGATTGCATGTCTCGGATTGTATGTCTCGGGTTTCATGTCTCGGGTTTCATGTCTCGGATTTCATGTCTCGGATTGTATGTCTCGGATTGTATGTCTCGGATTGCATGTCTCGGATTGCATGTCTCGGATTGCATGTCTCGGATTGCATGTCTCGGATTGCATGTCTCGGATTGCATGTCTCGGATTGCATGTCTCGGATTTCATGTCTCGGATTGTATGTCTCGGATTTCATGTCTCGGATTTCATGTCTCGGATTTCATGTCTCGGATTTCATGTCTCGGATTTCATGTCTTGGATTTCATGTCTCGGATTTCATGTCTCGGATTGTATGTCTCTGATTTCATGTGTCGGATTGTATGTGTCGGATTGTATGTCTCGGATTGTATGTCTCGGATTTCATGTCTCTGATTGCATGTCTCGGATTTCATGTCTCGGATTTCATGTCTCGGATTGTAATGTCTCGGATTTCATGTCTCGGATTTCATGTCTCGGATTGTATGTCTCGGATTGTATGTCTCGGATTGCATGTCTCGGATTTAATGTCTCGGATTGCATGTCTCGGATTGCATGTCTCGGATTGTATGTCTCGGGTTTCATGTCTCGGGTTTCATGTCTCGGATTTCATGTCTCGGATTGTATGTCTCGGATTGCATGTCTCGGATTGCATGTCTCGGATTGTATGTCTCGGATTTCATGTGTCGGATTTCATGTGTCGGATTTCATGTGTCGGATTGTATGTCTCGGATTGCATGTCTCGGATTGCATGTCTCGGATTGTATGTCTCGGATTTCATGTCTCGGATTTCATGTCTCGGATTATTAGAGCTCATCTGTGGGATTTCCTGGAAGGTCCCCTCCCCCGGGTCCCTCTACACCGATGAATAGAGAAGTCCCCGTCCAGTCCTGGCCTTGTTCGTACTACCTGAACATGGAGCGGCGATGGGTCCCTGGCCGCCTCTCGCTGACCCCCACCCACCTGCGGTTCAGGGAGGACGGCGCAGAGACCTCCTTAGTGGACTTCCACCTGTCCAGCGTGGGCGAGATGAAGAAAGAGTCCTCCAGTTACATCTTCAGCTCCATCACCGTGCTGGAGAAGGACAACGCCAAGCACTGGTTCAGCTCCCTGCAGCCAAACCGCAGCGCCGTCTTCAACGTCCTGGAACATTTCTGGAGGGAGCAGCTGTTGTCCCCGCGGGGGGAACGGGGCGAGGCCAAAACCTCCAAAGGGAAGGAACTCATTAACATTGTCACCGGGTCCCAGAAGAGGCTGGAGGACACCACCAGGGTGCTTCACCACCAGGGGGAGCAGTTTGACAACGTCGTGAAGGACTTGAATAAAATAGAAGCAGACATGGCCACTGCCAACAGGTGAGCGGGAAATATTCAACTATGAAGCAATGCTGGCTTTCTTCTGTGATTGGACACAAGTGGGGGGTTTGTGAGCAGGTCCCGGCCAATCAACACAGGGGGGGAAAATCTCTCTGTTTCGTATCCCTGCTGTGCATAGACATAGGCCCAGATTCAAGAAGCAATTGCGCCTGTGTAACCATAGGTTACACGGCGCAATTGCTTACTTGCTCCGGCGTTACGAATGCTCCTGATTCAGGAACATCGCAACGCCGACTGCGGCCTAAAATCTGCGCGGCATAAGGCTCTTATGCCACGCAAATCTTAGGCTGCATTCTAGCGATGCCCGCTAGGGGGCGCTCCCATTGTGATCTGCGTATAGTATGCAAATTTCATACTAACACCGATTCACAACGTTGCGCGAGCCCTGCGTACGCAAATTACGTAGTTTGCGTACGTCGGGTTTCGCGTAACGTTACACATCCTAATAGCAGGGCGCAGCCAATGCTATAGGATACCCGTCGTTCCCGCGTCGCGACGTTCGAATTTTACGTCGTTTGCGTAAGTGAATCGTGAATGGCGCTGGACGCCGTTCACTTTGGAGCAAATGACGTCCTTGCGACGTCGTTTGCCGCAATGCACGTCGGGAAAGTTTCCCGACGGAGCATGCGCTGTACGCTCGGCGCGGGAGCGCGCCTAATTAAAATGATTCCCACCCCCGGCGGGATCATTTACATCGCGCGCGCTCACGCCGGGCAATTTTGCCGGCGCGCCCTCGCAATTTACGGAGCTACTGCTCTGTGAATCGAGGGCAGCGCAAAATATTTGCGTGGGCGCAGGGCAAAATCGTTGCCCTGTGCCTGTGCAAATAAAGCGCAAATCTACTTGAATCTGGGCCATTGATTTTCAAAACAATGGGATAAAGCAGGGCTCGACAAATCCCGGGCGCCAGGTCGCCATGGCGACTAGAAATAGGGTCCTGGCGACTTGGCTTGGAAGGGGGGGGGGGCAAAAAAAAAATTTTTTTTGTGAGCTGGCGCCATCTGGTGGTGGCCGTTGGTATTACAAGTTAAGCATAACAAGTTAAACAGCAATTCTAATGTAATTTTTCACTATTTTCACTGCCATCTTCTTCCCTCTAATTAGAACCCCCAAACATTATATATATTTTTTATCCTAACACCCTAGAGAATAAAATGGCGATCGTTGCAATACTTTCTGTCACGCCGTATTTGCGCAGCGGTCTTACAAGCGCACTTTTTTGGGGGAAAAATTTACACTTTTTTTAATTAAAAAATAAGACAACAGTAAAGTTATCCCCATTTTTTTTAATATTATGAAAGATAATGTTACGCCGAGTAAATCGATACCCAACACGTCACGCTTCAAAATTGCGTCCGCTCGTGGAATGGCGACAAACTTTTACCCTTTAAAATCTCCATAGGTGACGTTTAAAAAAATTCTACAGGTTGCATGTTTTGAGTTACAGAGGAGATCTGGGGCTGGAATTATTGCTCTCGCTCTACCAATCGCGGCGATACCTCACATGTGTGGTTTGAACACCGTTTACATATGCGGGCGCTGCTCACGTATGTGTTCGCTTCTGCGCGCAAGCTCGACGGGGCGCGTTTTCTGGCTCCTAACTTTTTTAGCTGGCTCCTAGATTCCAAGCAAATTTGTCAACCCCTGGGATAAAGGAATATTCCTGAACTTTGTTTTATCTCATGAGTAGGGACAGGGGTTGACAAGTTTGCCTTGGAATCTAGGAGCCAGCTAAAAAAAGTTAGGAGCCAGAAAACGCGCCCCGTCCCGCCGAGCTCTCGCGCGCAGAAGCGAACACATACGTGAGCAGCGCCCGCATATGTAAACGGTGCTCAAACCACAAATGTGAGGTATCGCCGCGATCGTTAGAGTGAGAGCAATAATTCTATCCCTAGACCTCCTCTGTAACTCAAAACATGCAACCTGTAGAATTTTTTTAAACGTCGCCTATGGAGATTTCAAAGGGTAAAAGTTTGTCGGCATTCCACGAGCGGACGCAATTTTGAATCGTGACATGTTGGGTATCAATTTACTCGGTGTAACATTATCTTTCACAATATAAAAAAAAAATTGGGATAACTTTACTGTTGTCTTATTTTTTAATTAAAAAACGTGTATTTTTTCCCAAAAAAAAGTGCGCTTGTAAGACCGCTGCGCAAATACGGCGTGACAGAAAGTATTGCAACGATCGCCATTTTATTCTCTAGGGTGTTAGGATAAAAAAATGTATATAATGTGTGGGGGTTCTAATTAGAGGGAAGGAGATGGCAGTGAAAACAGTAAAAAAAAAACACACATTAGTTTTACTTGTAATGGCAACGGCCACCACCAGTTGGCGCCAGGTCACAGAAGGCAGCTTGGGCCTTCACAAGGCTGCAAAGCCGCGGCCTAAATTACCGGCCGTTGCGTGCCCGCCGCGATCCACGGTGGGGGCGCACGGAGACACAGCATCCTGTGCCTCCGTGCGCCCCCACCTCCCCGCAATCGTGGCAGGCCCGCGACCGCCGGCAATTGAGGCCGCGGCGGCCGCAAAGCCGCGGCCTCAATTACCGGCAGGCGCCAGGTCACAATTTCTTGTCGCAATTGCGACCTGGCGCCCGGATTTTGTCGAGGCCTGTATTTTTATATATATATATATATATATATATATATATATATATATAATATATAAGAGAGAGAGAGAGATACGGCGTTGCATGACCGCACAATTGTGCAGTTAAAGTAGGGTAGTGCTAAATAGCAAAAAATGGCCTGGTCATGAAGGGAGTAAAACCTTCTGGGGCTGAAGTGGTTAAAGTGGTTGTAACCCAGATATTTATAGATAGGGCACACCAGCAGCGATTTATTTTAAAGATCAAATGCTTAAAATATGACGCCATACATTTTTATTATTTCTTAGGTCATGTGATCATGGAGGGAACATTAGAGACCCCACTTAGATTCAGGAGGGTCCATCAGAGCTCCCCACCTCTTAGATCCAGTAGGCTCCACAAGAGTCCCCCATTAGATCCAGGAGAAGCTCTCCTTATATCCAGGGTCCCCAAGAGAGCCCTTTATATCCAGGAGGCCCCATAGGAGCCCACCCTTTATATGCAGTAGGCCCCAAGAGAGGCCGCCCTTTGAGCCAGGAGGCCCCTCCCGATGAGAGACCACCCTTAAATCCAGCAGGCTCCCTCCATAAGAGCCTGCCCCTATATCCAGGTGGCCCCCATGAGAGCCTGCCCTTAGATCCAGGAGGCCCCCCAAGAGAGCCCGCCATTATATACAGGAGGCCACATGAGAGCCTACCCTTATATGCAGGTTGCCCCCTATTATTTTTATTATTATTATACAGAATTTATATAGCGCAGTTTGCGCAGCACTTTACAACATGAGGGCAGACTGTACACTTACAATACAAATCAATACAGGAGGGATCAGAGAGCACTGCTCATTACAGCTTACAATTTAGAAGGGGGGGGGGGGGGTCAAGTGGAACAAAAGGTAATAACTGTGGGGGATGAGCTGATGGAGAAAATGAAAATACAGTTGTTAGGTGTGGGTGGGATAGGCTTCTCTGAAGAGAAGGGTTTTCAGAGAACGTCTAAAAGTTAATAGAGTAGGAGATAATCAGAAAAGTCCTGAAGGCGAGCAAAGGAGGAGGTGACAAGGGAGCTAAAGAGCAGGAGGTCTTGCTCTTATATTCAAGAGGCCCCCCCATGAGTGCCCAGGAAGACCCATGTGAACCCACCCTTATATTGAGGAAGACCCACGAGAGCCTGCCCTTGTGTTGAGGCAGACCCATTAGAGCCCACCATTATATCCAGGAAGACCCATGAGAGCCCGCCCGTATATTGAGGAAGACCCATGAGAGCCCGCCCTTATATTGAGGAAGACCTACGAGAGCCTGCCCTTATATTGAGAATGACCCATGAGAGCCTGCCCTTATATTGAGGAAGACCCATGAGAGCCTGCCCTTATATTGAGGAAGACCCACGAGAGCCCGTCCTTATTATTGAGGAAGACCCACGAGAGCCCGCCCTTCTTATTGAGGAAGACCCACGAGAGCCCGCCCTTCTTATTGAGGAAGACCCACGAGAGCCCGCCCTTCTTATTGAGGAAGACCCACGAGAGCCCACCCTTATTATTGAGGAAGACCCACGAGAGCCCGCCCTTATATTGAGAATGACCCATGAGAGCCCGCCCTTATATTGAGGAAGACCCATGAGAGCATGCCCTTATATTGAGGAAGACCCACGAGAGCCCGCCCCTTATTATTGAGGATGACCCATGAGAGCACGGCCTTATATTGAGACCCATGAGAGCCCGCCCCTTATTATTGAGGATGACCCATAAGAGCACGGCCTTATATTGAGGAAGACCCACGAGAACCCACCCTTATATTGAGGAAGACCCATGAGAGCCTGCCCTTGTGTTGAGGCAGACCCATTGGAGCCCACCATTATATCCAGGAAGACCCACGAGAACCCAACCTTATATTGAGGAAGACCCATGAGAGCCTGCCCTTGTGTTGAGGAAGACCCATGAGAGCCTGCCCTTGTGTTGAGGCAGACCCATTAGAGCCCACCATTATATCCAGGAAGACCCATGAGAGCCCGCCCTTATATTGAGGAAGACCCATGGGAGCCTGCCCTTATATTGAGGAAGACCCACGAGAGCCTGCCCTTATATTGAGAATGACCCATGAGAGCCTGCCCTTATATTGAGGAAGACCCATGAGAGCCTGCCCTTATATTGAGGAAGACCCACGAGAGCCCGCCCTTCTTATTGAGGAAGACCCACGAGAGCCCGCCCTTCTTATTGAGGAAGACCCACGAGAGCCCGCCCTTCTTATTGAGGAAGACCCACGAGAGCCCGCCCTTCTTATTGAGGAAGACCCACGAGAGCCCGCCCTTCTTATTGAGGAAGACCCACGAGAGCCCGCCCTTCTTATTGAGGAAGACCCACGAGAGCCCACCCTTATTATTGAGGAAGACCAACAAGAGCCCGCCCTTATATTGAGAATGACCCATGAGAGCCCGCCCTTATATTGAGGAAGACCCATGAGAGCCCGCCCTTATATTGAGGAAGACCCACGAGAGCCCGCCCCTTATTATTGAGGATGACCCATGAGAGCACGGCCTTATATTGAGACCCATGAGAGCCTGCCCCTTATTATTGAGGATGACCCATGAGAGCGCGGCCTTATATTGAGACCCATGAGAGAAAGCCCTTTTATCCAGTAGGCCCCGTGAGAGCCCGCCCTTAGATACCAGAGGTCCCGTGAGAGCCCCCTTTATATCCAGATTCCCCCCCTCTTTACATTCAAGAGAGCCTATAAGGGGGACTGTGGGAGGGTCATGGCTGGCTGACTGGCAGTGGAAGTGTCTCCATATTGCAAAACACAGACCACTGCCAGTGGTACCCAGACAGTTGTTGAGGGCCGGATAAAATTTTGTAGCGGGTCAGATGTAGCCTGGGGGCCATAATTTGGAGACCTCTGATTTAGGGGAACAAGACAAGCATTTCTAATTACCCAATCTTCCACCCCAGCTGCTCAGTCATGTAGTACTGTGAGCCCAACCTGCGTGATGATGCGCCCCCTAGGGGACGTGTAACCAACAGACTGGGCACCCAGGAAATGGGAATTTCCATTTCCAGGTCATTCTGCCCTGAAGAGTACCAATGGCACTTGGTGGAGGAGGAAGCCAGCGACTGCAATGGAGCATAAAGAGGGCAAGTAGAACTTTATTTGTTTTACCTATGGGGTGAAAGAGAGAGAAAAAATAAAAATAAACTTAGAGCTCCTCTTTAACTGATTTTTTTTCCCCCTTTTGAAGTCGTTTTTCTCTATCGGACAGAAAAAGAAAGGTCTGAATATTGCTGACACTGCAGGAATCTCGTTCAGAGAAATCCTGCTGTTCTAAAGGTGTCTGATGACTGCAGACACATCCATAGCTATTCAGTGTTAGAGGACATACATAATTCATTACCATCCTTTACCATTTCAGTGCCCGTGTGACTATATCCCCCGTCATTCCTCACATCTCCGCCACCATCTCTCACCACTCCGCCGCATCCCTCACCTCTCCGCCGCCATCCCTTACCACTCCGCCGCCATCCCTCACCTCTCCTCCGCCATCCCTCACCTCTCCACCCCCATCCCTCACCTCTCCGCCGCCATCCCTTACCACTCCGCCGCCATCCCTCACCTCTCCTCCGCCATCCCTCACCTCTCCACCCCCATCCCTCACCTCTCCGCCGCCATCCCTCACCTCTCCACCGCCATCCCTCACATCTCCGCCGCCATCCCTCACCTCTTCCCCGCCATCCCTCACCTCTCCGCCGCCATCCCTCACCTCTCCGCCGCCATCCCTCACCTCTCCGCCGCCATCCCTCACTTCTCCACCGCCATCCCTCACCTCTCCACCGCCATCCCTCACATCTCCGCCGCCATCCCTCACCTCTTCCCCGCCATCCCTCACCTCTCCGCCGCCATCCCTCACCTCTCCGCCGCCATCCCTCACCTCTCCGCCGCCATCCCTCACCTCTCCACCGCCATCCCTCACATCTCCGCCGCCATCCCTCACCTCTTCCCCGCCATCCCTCACCTCTCCGCCGCCATCCCTCACCTCTCCGCCGCCATCCCTCACCTCTCCGCCGCCATCCCTCACTTCTTCTCCGCCATCCCTCACCTCTTCGCCGCCATCCCTCACATCTCCGCTGCCATCCCTGACCTCTCTGCCGCCATCCCTCACCACTCCGCCTCCATCCCTCACCTCTCCTCTCCGCCACCCCTTACCTCTGCTCTCCGCCATCCCTCACCTCTGCTCTCCGCCATCCCTCACCTCTCCGCCGCCATCCCTCACATCTCCGCCGCCATCCCTCACCTCTTCCCCGCCATCCCTCACCTCTCCGCCGCCATCCCTCACCTCTCCGCCGCCATCCCTCACTTCTTCCCCGCCATCCCTCACCTCTTCGCCGCCATCCCTCACATCTCCGCCGCCATCCCTGACCTCTCTGCCGCCATCCCTCACCACTCCGCCTCCATCTCTCACCTCTCCTCTCCGCCATCCCTCACCTCTCCGCCGCCATCCCTCACCTCTCCTCTCCGCCATCCCTCACCTCTCCTCTCCGCCATCCCTCACCTCTCCGCCGCCATCCCTCACCACTCCGCCGCCATCCCTCACCTCTCCGCCGCCATCCCTCACCACTCCGCCGCCATCCCTGACCTCTCTGCCGCCATCCCTCACCACTCTGCCTCCATCTCTCACCTCTCCTCTCCGCCATCCCTCACCTCTCCGCCGCCATCCCTCACCTCTCCTCTCCGCCATCCCTCACCTCTCCTCTCCGCCATTCCCTCACCTCTCCGCCGCCATCCCTCACCTCTCCGCCGCCATCCCTCACCACTCCGCCGCCATCCCTCACCTCTCCGCCGCCATCCCTCACCTCTCCGCCGCCATCCCTCACCACTCTGCCGCCATCCCTCACCTCTCCGCCGCCATCCCTCACTTCTCCGCCGCCATCCCTCACCACTCCGCCGCCATCCCTCACCACTCCGCCGCCATCCCTCACCTCTCCGCCGCCATCCCTAACCACTCCGCCGCCATCCCTAACCACTCCGCCGCCATCACTCACATCACCGCCGCCATCCCTTACCTCTCCGCCGCCATCCCTCACCTCTCCTCTCCGCCATCCCTCACCTCTCCGCCGCCATCCCTCACCTCTCCTCTCCGCCATCCCTAACCTCTCCTCTCCGCCATCCCTAACCTCTCCGCACATCCGTCCAGGGCGACTGCGAGGTTAAATTTAGGAAGAAAAAAAAAGTTTGGACCAAACCCGCCTTTCATTAACACCGGCCAGCTGCTGCTTTACAAGTGAGGAAGGAATTAAAAGCTGGGTCAATATTTTCTCTGGAGACTCTCCAGTGGCATTAAAGGAGATCGCGGGGAGAGCGCGGGGAGAGCGGGCAAAGAACCTGAGCTGTGAAAGCAATTCAGTCCTGATTTCACTGGAGATATGTGGATGAGGCTGTCAGACGGGGTGTGCTGGGATCACGGGAAGATCGCCTCTTCTCTGTCTGTCTGTTATGATAATCGGAGCGCAAGAAAATCTCCCGACAATCAGGCCTGCTAGAGGCCAAGGGGACTTCAATTCAAACCTGTTTAATCAAAGCAGTCGCACACCTCAGTATTTTAATAAAAATGTATGGGTGTGTGTGTGTGTGTATATATATATATATATATATATATATATATATATATATATATATATATATATATATATACACACACACACACACACAATATCCCACAGAAGTGAGTACACCCCTTACATTTTTGTAAACATTTTCTTGTATCTTTTCATGTGACAACACTGAAGAAATCACACTTTGCTACAATGTTGTGTAGTGAGTGTACAGCTTGTATAACAGTGTGAAATTGCTGTCCCCTCAAAATAACTCAACACACAGCCATTAATGTCTAAACCGCTGGCAACAAAAGTGTGTACACCCCTAAGTGAAAATGTCCAAATTGGGCCCAATTAGCCATTTTCCCTCCCCCGGTGTCATGTGACTTGTTAGTGTTACAAGGTCTCAGGTGTGAATGGGGAGCAGGCGTGTTAAATTTGGTGTTATCGTTCTCACTCTCTCATACTGGTCACTGTCTCTCCTGAGATCCAGGAGGGCCTGTCACAGTCTCTACTTGGATCCAGGAGGGCCCTTTGGAGTTCCCCCTATATATTCAGGAGGGCCCATCACAGTTCCTCCTTAGATCCAGAAGTGCTCATCACAGTCCCTCCTTAGATCTAGGAATTCCCATCACAGTCCCTGCCTAGATCCAGGGGTGTCCATCACAGTGCCTCCTTAGATCTAAGAGTACCCATCACAGTCTCAACTTTGAGACAAGAAGGCCCATCAAAGTCTTCCCTTAGATTCAGGAGGGCCCATCAAAGTACCTCTTTATATCCAGGGGGCCCATCAGAGTCTCTCCTTAGGTCCAGGAGGGCCCATCACAGTCTATACTTAGATCCAGGAGGGCCCATCAGAGTCCCTGTTTAGATCTAAAAGGGCCCATCAGAGTGCCTCTTTTAGATCTAGAAGGGCCCATAAGAGTACCCCCTTAGATGCAGAAGGGTTTATCAGAGTCCCCCTTCTTAGGTCCAGGTGGGCCATCATAATCCTCCTTGATATCCAGGAGGGTTCATCAGGAGCCTCCGTTAGATCCAGGAAGACCCATCTGATTCCCCCCTTAGATCCTTCCTTACATCCAGTAGGGCCCATCAGAATCCTTTTTTAGATCCAGGAGGGTTTATCAGCCACCCCCCCTTAGATCCAGAAGGGTCGATCAGAAGCCTGCCTTAGACCCAGGAAGGCCCATCTGATTCCCCCCTTAGATCCAGAAGGGCCCATTAAGGGAGCTGTTGGA
Organism: Rana temporaria; assembly: GCF_905171775.1. NCBI lineage: Eukaryota > Metazoa > Chordata > Amphibia > Anura > Ranidae > Rana > Rana temporaria. The sequence continues at coordinate 10,627,051 of NC_053493.1, forward strand.
GGGTCATGGCTGGCTGGCAGTGGATGTTGCAGTCTCCATATTGGGAAACACAGATCACTTCCAGGGAGCCGGGCTGGATGTGGCCTGCAGACATAGGGCCAGATTCTCAAAAGAGATACGACGGCGTATCTCCAGATACGCCGTCGTATCTCTGAGTTATGCCGTCGTATCTATGCGCCTGATTCTTAGAATCAGTTACGCAAAGATTTCCCTTATATCCGACAGGCGTAAGTCTCTTACGCCGTCGGATCGTAACTGCATATTTACGCTGGCCGCTAGGGGCGTGTACGCTGATTTACGCATCGAAAATACGCTAGATATGCGAATTCACGAACGTACGCCTGGCCGACACAGTACAGTTACGCCGTTTACGTTAGGCTTTTCCCGGCGTAAAGTTACCCCTGCTATATGGTGGCGTAAGTGCGGCGTACCAATGTTAAGTATGGCCGTCGTTCCCGCGACGAATTTTTAATATTTTACATCGTTTGCGTAACTCGTCTGTGAATGGGGCTGGACATAATTTACGTTCACGTTGAAAGCAATACGTCCTTGCGGCGTATTAGGAGCAATGCACACTGGGAGATTTCCACGGACGGCGCATGCGCCGTTCGTGAAAAACGTCAATCACGTCGGGTCACAGAACATTAACATAAAACACGCCCCCCCTGTCCCACATTTGAATTAGGCGGGCTTACGCCGGCCGATTTACGCTACGCCGCCGCAACTTACGGAGCAAGTGCTTTGAGAATACAGCACTTGCCCGTCTAAGTTGCGGAGGCGTAACGTAAATCGAATACATTACGCCCGCACAAAGATACGCGGATGTACGAGAATCTGGCCCATAATTTGGAGACCCCTCTCTATTAAAATGCTCTTCAGGTATTGTATGAATGTTTTACACCCCCCACAAAGATAAAACAATAGAATGTAATTGAAACCTAAGGCCCCGTTCACACATAGGCGTATATACGCCTGTAGTGTGAACGCCGCTGCCGCCCCGACACGCCAGAGGGATGCTTTAGCATTGCCCTCTATGGAGATGGTTCACATCTCTACGCCGGACGCCTGACGCCTGCCGCCTGAAAAAAGGTCCCGGACCTTTTTTTCAGGCGTCTTTCGGCGTTCGGCTAGGAGATGTGAACCATCTCCATAGAGGGGGTCACAGGCTGCATTCACAATCGCAGCATTTTGTCGCCGCGAATCGCGGTACAAAACGCCGATATTTGCCGCCGCAATTCGCGGGACAAAACGCCGCGATTCAGTGCGCTATAGTGTGAATGCAGCCTAAGGTGAATATGTGATGCAGCTTTTTATAAATAAATATTATACAGTGATATTGTTTTTTATTATTCCTTTATATGGCAGAATGTTATCAGTCCTGGAAGCTCCAGTTTGGTGGCCATTTAGCGGCAATCCATTGAAGAGATTCACCAGCACCGCATCCAAGGAAACGTCTGCCAGCGACCGACCCCACGGGAAGGAGGGCGTCATCGTGATCATACCCATCGTTTTCTCCCATCATCCCGATCCCAGCCTGAAGCCAGGAAAACTGACCGTTCTCTTGTCTGCGCTGGAGATCGCCGACTGTCACTTCCGTCTCCTTCATAGATACGAGCGTCAGGATGTGGACGACATCAGAGCCATCACGGGACACGAGATTGCCATCCGCCAGAGGTTTATCGGCAAACCGGACATCACATACAGGGTTATATCTGCCAGACTACCGGACGTCTTGCCTCTGTTAGAACTGCAGTACGGGAAGAAGATGGAGTTCCTGGAGGAGGCCGCCATGTTCAGCGAAAAATGGAGGAGTTCTCCAAGCGACCAAGGCAGCCCGGGATGGCAGACAGGTAGGACACTTCATTCGCTTTGTTTTTCTTATTTAAATCTTGTAAAGCATCTTAAAGCGGAATCAAATCCATCGATGTAACAGTTAACCACTTAAGGACCGCCTCCTGCACATATACGTCAGCAGAATGGCACGGCTGGGCACATGCACGTACCTGTACGTCCTCTTTAAGTGCCCAGCCGTGGGTCGTGGGTGCGCAACCCGGTCCGAAGCTCAGTGACCGCGGGACCCGAACGCCGCTGGAGTCCCGCGATCGGTCCCCGGAGCTGAAGAACGAGGAGAGGTGTGTGTAAACACAGCTTCCCCGTTCTTCACTGTGGCGCTGTCATTGATCGTGCGTTCCCTGTTATAGGGAAACACGATCAATGATGTCACACCTACAGCCACAACCCCCTACAGTTAGAAACACATATGAGGTCACACATAACCCCTTCAGCGCCCCCTTGTGGTTAACTCCCAAATTGCAATTGTCATTTTCACAGTAATCAGTGCATTTTAAATGCATTTTTTGCTGTGAAAATGACAATGGTCCCAAAAATGTGTCAATAATGTCCGATGTGTCCGCCATAATGTCGCAAAACGAAAAAAATAGCTGATCGCCGCTATTAGTAGTATAACAAATTAGTTTTTTTTTATAAAAATGCAATAAAACTATCCCCTATTTTGTAAACGCTATAAATTTTGCGCAAACCAATCGATAAACGCTTATTGCGATTTTTTTTTTTCTACCAAAAATATGTAGAAGATTATGTATCGCTCTAAACTGAGAACATTTTTTTTTTATATATATATTTTTGGGGGATATTTATTATAGCAAAAAGTTAAAAATATTGAATTTTTTTCAAGATTGTCGCTCCTATTTTTGTTTATAGCGCAAAAAAATAAAAACAGCAGAGGTGATCAAATACCCCCAAAAGAAAGCTCTATTTGTGGGGGAAAAAAAGGACGCCAATTTTGTTTGGGAGCCACTTCGCACGACCGCGCAATTGTCGGTTAAAGCGACGCAGTGCCGAATCGCAAAAACTGTCCGGGTCCTTTTACCTGCCTAAAGGTCCGGGTCTTAAGTGGTTAAAAAATTACATTTCCGGCACGTTCCGGGAATGTAACTGCCACATTGGTTGTGCTCTCAACCAAACTGTCAAACTATCCAATGCCTGGTGTCATAACTGATCACATGTGCAGCACCCTGGCAGTTGCAGATCAAACAGATGCCAAGATGGCAGCTTCCTTGGCTGAAAACGATAGGAGGGTTTACTTCCACTTTAAAGGGAAACTAAAGTTTTTGAAGGAGATGTATGGCCAAAGCTATTTTGGCCCTACTTTTCCTGGGGATCACAGGAGTGCACTTCGTTCTACACTGCTGTCACCCGTATTCAGCTGACAGCAGGCCAAAGCTGACAGCTGATGTCACTCATGACTAAGCTCTGGGGGCGGAGCGAAACACCTTGGGGCGTGGCCTGGCAGGAGCCCAGGCAGAGATTGCCTCCCTCAATATCATTGGATTCCATGGACGTGCGGCATTAGGGGGTCTCTCCTTTCTTTCCCTTCAGCGATCACAGGAGCTGGGATGAGCTCTATCCCTCGCTGGCACTCCCGCAACAGATGCAGAGTTTCTTGTGCTATTCCCCATGATGACCGAGCCTAAGATTCACACCAATCTTTCGTGGTGTCACTCAGCAGGTTCAAGGCTCTGGAGCCATCCTGACTTTAATGTCGGGATCCACCCAGATGCCCGGACCGGCAGCTGGCTCAGCCTCTCAGCTATCTGCTGAGAGCTTGAACCAGCCCCTCCTCAGCCCAGGGCTCCAGTGAGTGCTTAGAGGGGCAGAGCAGAGAGCTGCTGACTGACAGTCACTGCTCTTGTAACGGTCACCATGGAAGACCTTAGAAGCAGACGTAATTAGCACAATGGACACAGAATGCAATCACAGCAAGCCCCAACTACAGCCAGGGGGACTTAATTAGCATCTCAACAGTCTATGTTAAGCATTGAAGGAGACGCTCTCTCGTACTGACCTGTTGTGGACAGAATTAACCAAACTGTAATATTCCAAGATCCTGCAATACATGAATTATCATTAATGTCCCATCTCATGTAATCCGAGATATCAGTTCTCAGTCAACCTATGTCCAAAAGGGACATAGGATGACCCTAGACCCAAGAGTCATTGGTGAAGCTGGCACAGGAGTACCCCGCACCCTTCAAAAGTTTCTGGGTGTCACGGGCCATTCCGTTACAGCTCTTTTCACCGGGAACTGAGCGATCAGCGGTGTTTGATTGCTCAGTTCTTGGTGTATAGGCGTCAGGGAACAGATGCAGCATCAGATCGATGATGGAGAGTATGATTTGTTACATTTTTTTTCCATACCCCACGCTTCTCTTTTAAAGTGACCCTGTCACCACCGGGTCTCTACTTCTTACAAGGCAGCCTGTGATAGAAAAGGTGGGCCGTCGATGGTCTATATACCTTTCTCGTGAATTGGAAAGTCACCACTTCACTGCTGCTACTCAACGCTTCTGGGAATATCTGCCGTGTGCATTAGAAGCTGCAGCAAGTCAGATAGAGCCCCGCCCCCTTCCCTGGCGCTAGGATGTCCAACATCATTGCATTTCAGTTCTTTCAATCGTGAAGGCTTGCCATCCCTTATTTAAATCATTTATTTTTCTGTTTATTTTTTTATAATTTATTATCTTTTTACACTTTTTTTTGTTGAAAATGTTGTTTTCAACTTTATTGCTAATACAAGGGGTTAACAAGCCCTCTATGTAATAGCATGGGCAGGTGACAGATGCATTATATGGAGACATCAAGGGTCTATTAGACCCCCTAGGGGTTGATTTACTAAAACTGGAGGGTACAAAATCTGGTGCAGTTCTGCATAGAAACCGATCAGCTTCCGGGTTTTATTGTCAAAGCTTTATTGAACAATCTGACGTTAGAAGCTGATCGGTTTCTATGCAGAGCTGCACCAGATTTTGTACCCTCCAGTTTTAGCAAATCAATAAAATAGAGTGATCCTTCTGGCCATGGTGGATGGGTGTGAGATCTGCGGTTTGTTTAACCCTTTCACGCCGAGCGTACGCATATATGCGTCCTCGGCTTTCAGGGGTTGTACCGGGATGATGCCTGCAGCCGCAGGCATCATCCCGGTACCGTTGTTTAGAGCCGGCGATCGGCTTTCCAAACATAACAACCGATGCGGCTAAAAGCCGCTCGGTTGTTATGCCGGAGGAGCGGGAGGGGACATCCCCCCCCTCCCGCCGCCTCTCGCCGCTCTGACCGGGCCTCCCGTCCCACCGGGAGACCCGATCCACGATCCGGCGCCTCCAGCGTCTCGGCGCGCTCTGAAACAAAGCCGTAAACGGCTTTGATTCAGTGTGCGCATTGAAACCACGGAAGCGGCGTCATGACGTCACTTCCGGGTTTCTCGGCTGCCAATGGCGCCGGATTTAAAAAAGTACACAGTATTCAGAATCGCCGTTTTCGGCGATCTGAATACTTTGAAGTGCAAAGGAGGGCTCGGGGGTCTTTTAGACCCCCGATCCCTCCATAAAGAGTACCTGTCACGACCTATTGCTGTCACAAGGGATGTTTACATTCCTTGTGACAGCAATAAAAGTGATCAAAATGTAAAAAAAAAAAAAAAAAAAATGTAATATTAGAAAAAATAAATAAATAAATAAGAAAACAAAAAAAAAAATTTTTAAAGCGCCCCCCTCCCCGCGAGCTTGCGCAGCAAAGAAAGCGCATACGGAAGTCGCGCCCGCATATGAAAACGGTGTTCAAATAACACATGTGAGGTATCGCCGCGATCGTAAGAGCGAGAGCAATAATTATAGCACTAGGCCTACTCTGTAACTCTAACCTGGTAACCGTAAAAAAAGTTTAAAGCGTCGCCTATGGAGATTTTTAGTTACCGTAGTTTGTCGCCATTCCACGAGTGCGTGCAATTATAAAGCGTGTCATGCTTGGTATCTATTTACTCGGCATAACATCATCTTTCACATTATGCAAAAAAATTGGGCTAATTTTACTTTTTCATTTTTTTAAAATTCATGAAAGTAAATTTTTCCCAAAAAGTTGTGTTTAAAACACCGCCGCACAAATACCGTATGACATAAAATATTGCAACAATCGCCATTTTATTCTCTAGATTCTCTGCTAAAAATATATATATAATGTTTGGGGGTTCTAAGTAATTTTCTAGCCAAAAATATGGATTTTAACTTGTAAACACCAAATGTCATACATAGGCATAGGCATGAAAGGGTTAATGTTGCTGGAGAGTTGCTGCCAGTGCAGGGGGCACACTGGGTTGGGGGGGAGGGGAGGAATTGCCCCCCCCCCCCTTCTGGGCTGCTCTAATGCCCAGTAAAAATTCTGCAGCGCTTCCGCCGCAGACATGCCTAAAACCTTCCTGGTAAAGAGGAGAAAAAAGTCCCCTCTAGCACCCTACCGAGTGTGGAATGAGGATGAGGACAAAGCACAGGCTGCCCCCACCATGTCTGAGCAGAAGCCAGCTCCGTGCCCCACCAGAGGCTCTGGTCCCCCCGGTCAGCCCCAACCAAGCTGCCCCAGCTTCCCCCTGCTTGCCAGTTCAGGAACCCAGACCAACCCGTTGAGCAGAGAGTACCTAAAGCTTCTGCCTGGGATGTGGGGTCTGGAGGAGGCAAGGGAGAGTGGGAGGGGGCCTGAATCTTTGCACCATGGGCCTCCTGAGTTGTATTTGCCCCATGGGCCAAAAATTTGCCAGTCAGCCCCTGCGCTAGTGGCATAGTCACTAGTCGAACCCAATGGCGGCTGGTGCTCAACATTTTTGGGGGAGCGCAAACAAACGAAAAATTCGGCAAAATGCTGAAAAAAAAACATCAAATGCAGCCTGACTGTGCCCCATGAAATGCAGCCTGACTGTGCCCCATGAAATGCAGCCTGACTGTGCCCCATGAAATGCAGCCTGACTGTGCCCCCAGGAAATGCAGCCTCACTGTGCCCCCAGGAAATGCAGCCTGACTGTGCCCCCATGAAATGCAGCCTGACTGTGCCCCCATGAAATGCAGCCTGACTGTGCCCCATGAAGTGCAGCCTGACTGTGCCCCATCAGATGCAGCCTGACTGTGCCCCGTGAAATGCAGCCTGACTGTGCCCCATGAAATGCAGCCTGACTGTGCCCCGTGAAATGCAGCCTGACTGTGCCCCCAGGAAATGCAGGCTGACTGTGCCCCCAGGAAATGCAGCCTGACTGTGCCCCCAGGAAATGCAGCCTGACTGTGCCCCCAGGAAATGCAGGCTGACTGTGCCCCCAGGAAATGCAGGCTGACTGTGCCCCCATGAAATGCAGGCTGACTGTGCCCCCATGAAATGCAGGCTGACTGTGCCCCCATGAAATGCAGGCTGACTGTGCCCCCATGAAATGCAGCCTCACTGTGCCCCCATGAAATGCAGCCTCACTGTGCCCCATGAAATGCAGCCTGACTGTGCCCCATGAAATGCAGCCTGACTGTGCCCCATGAAATGCAGGCTGACTGTGCCCCCATGAAATGCAGGCTGACTGTGCCCCCATGAAATGCAGGCTGACTGTGCCCCCATGAAATGCAGGCTGACTGTGCCCCCATGAAATGCAGGCTGACTGTGCCCCCATGAAATGCAGGCTGACTGTGCCCCCATGAAATGCGGCCTGACTGTGCCCCCATGAAGTGCGGCCTGACTGTGCCCCCATGAAGTGCGGCCTGACTGTGCCCCGTGAAGTGCGGCCTGACTGTGCCCCGTGAAGTGCGGCCTGACTGTGCCCCGTGAAGTGCGGCCTGACTGTGCCCCGTGAAGTGCGGCCTGACTGTGCCCCGTGAAGTGCGGCCTGACTGTGCCCCGTGAAGTGCGGCCTGACTGTGCCCCGTGAAGTGCGGCCTGACTGTGCCCCGTGAAGTGCGGCCTGACTGTGCCCCGTGAAGTGCGGCCTGACTGTGCCCCGTGAAGTGCAGCCTGACTGTGCCCCGTGAAGTGCAGCCGGACTGTGCCCCATGAAATGCAGCCACTGTGCCCCATCAGATGTAGCCACTATGCCCATGAAATGCAGCCACTGTCTGATCAAATGCAGCCGCTATGCCCATCAAATGCAGCCACGTGACCAGTGTCCTAAAAGGGGCCGGACACATGAATAGGGTGTGGCCACGGCGTCTGTAGAAAGATTCATGCGATGCATGAATCTATCCATTACTCATATAGGGGGTGGCGTGATAGAGGGGGCAGCACCCGTGTGCCCTGAATGGACGGGTCGCCACTGGTCCATATGCTCGAATGATAACTCCACTTTCATAGGGGAAAAAAAAATCAACCCCCTAATATCTCCCGTGCCTTCCAGTGCTGAAAGGTGGCACGGATAGTCACTGATGGTCACGGATAGGTGGGCACTGATTGTCACTGATAGGTGGCACGGATGGGCACTGATGGGTGGCATTGCTGGGTATCACTGATTTTATTGGTCACATTATGGTTCCAGTTAGTGCCCATTTGTGGGCACTGATTGGCATTTACTGGACATATATTGGCACATGTGGGTGGCCATGGGGGACGTACCTGGCCATACACATGTTAGGGGCTTCCCTGGTGGTCCAGTGCAGGCATCCGAGGGGGGGGGGGGGGGCTGCGCTGATAAAAAATCAGCACAGACCCTCCCCCTGTCAGGAGAGCATCCGATTGGCTTTCCTCTACTTGCGTCTGTCAGACTCGAGTGAGGACGGCTCTTCCTGTTTAGAGGGGGCAGCGCCGTGTGCCCTTAATGGACGGGTCGCCACTGGTCCATATGCTCGAATGATAACTCCACTTTCATAGGGAGAAAAAAAAATTAACCCCCTAATATCTCCCGTGCCTTCCAGTGCTGCTACTCAAGCACCGATCTTGCTTGGTTAGCTTCTTCCCTGTCTACAGTAGCCGAGGAATGTCGGCTCTAAAACTGGAAAAGGAACAATCATGGTCGATGTGCCATGCTCTCCTTCTCTACCTGTCTGTCCCTGGAGGAACAGGAGAGCCCGGCAACCACTGTGGGGAGTGGCAGGAGGCAGTGCTGGGGGGTGGCGCCCTTCTCACTACTTAACCACTTCCCACCCGGCCACTGCACCTATATACGGCCAGGGTGGGCGCTTCCTCCTTATGAGTGGACATTCAGGAACGCCCCTCAGAAGGAGGGGGATCACGTGCGTGCCCACGCAGCGGCACGATCCCGATGCGCTCGTGCGATCCGGACACGGATCGGCAGGAGGGCTCTGTGATTGGCCCTCCTAATCACATGACGGCTGTGTCCAATCAAGTCAATTATGTTTTAAAATGGCCTAAGGATGCAAAGTGGTCAGCGTGTTGAATCTTATCAGGATCGTTTCAGAACGCATCTTGCGTTTTAAATCGCAGCCATGTTAATGTTATAATCGGCGTTTACTGTGCGGTGGAATAAAGTTTTATTTTATTTCTACAGTCCGCCAATCCATCTCAGCCCCCCCTCCCCCGCCTGGTATATGGCAGCTCAGTCTCCCCCCCGCCTGGTATATGGCAGCTCAGTCTCCCCCCCCGCCTGGTATATGGCAGCTCAGTCTCCCCCCCCCGCCTGGTATATGGCAGCTCAGTCTCCCCCCCCCCCCGCCTGGTATATGGCAGCTCAGTCTCCCCCGCCTGGTATATGGCAGCTCAGTCTCCCCCCGCCTGGTATATGGCAGCTCAGTCTCCCCCCGCCTGGTATATGGCAGCTCAGTCTCCCCCCCCCGCCTGGTATATGGCAGCTCGGTCTCCCCCCCCCCCCGCCTGGTATATGGCAGCTCAGTCTCCCCCCGCCTGGTATATGGCAGCTCAGTCTCCCCCCGCCTGGTATATGGCAGCTCAGTCCCCCCCCGCCTGGTATATGGCAGCTCAGTCTCCCCCCCCCCGCCTGGTATATGGCAGCTCAGTCTCCCCCCCCCCCCCGCCTGGTATATGGCAGCTCAGTCTCCCCCCGCCTGGTATATGGCAGCTCAGTCTCCCCCCGCCTGGTATATGGCAGCTCAGTCTCCCCCGCCTGGTATATGGCAGCTCTGTCTCCCCCCCCCCGCCTGGTATATGGCAGCTCAGTCTCCCCCCCCCCCCGCCTGGTATATGGCAGCTCAGTCTCCCCCCGCCTGGTATATGGCAGCTCAGTCTCCCCCCGCCTGGTATATGGCAGCTCAGTCTCCCCCCGCCTGTATATGGCAGCTCAGTCTCCCCCCCCCCCGCCTGGTATATGGCAGCTCAGTCTCCCCCCCCCCCCGCCTGGTATATGGCAGCTCAGTCTCCCCCCCCCCGGTATATGGCAGCTCAGTCTCCCCCCGCCTGGTATATGGCAGCTCAGTCTCCCCCCGCCTGGTATATGGCAGCTCAGTCTCCCCCCCCCCCGCCTGGTATATGGCAGCTCAGTCTCCCCCCCCCCCCCGCCTGGTATATGGCAGCTCAGTCTCCCCCCCGCCTGGTATATGGCAGCTCAGTCTCCCCCCGCCTGGTATATGGCAGCTCAGTCTCCCCCCGCCTGGTATATGGCAGCTCAGTCTCCCCCCCCCCCCGCCTGGTATATGGCAGCTCAGTCTCCCCCCGCCTGGTATATGGCAGCTCAGTCTCCCCCCGCCTGGTATATGGCAGCTCAGTCTCCCCCCGCCTGGTATATGGCAGCTCAGTCTCCCCCCGCCTGGTATATGGCAGCTCAGTCTCCCCCCCCCCCGCCTGGTATATGGCAGCTCAGTCTCCCCCCCCCCCCCCGCCTGGTATATGGCAGCTCTGTCTCCCCCCCTCCCCCGCCTGGTATATGGCAGCTCAGTCCCCCCCCCCCCCCGCCTGGTATATGGCAGCTCTGACTCCCCCCCCCCCCCCCCCCGCCTGGTATATGGCAGCTCAGCCTCTCCCCCCCCCCCCCGGGATATGGCAGCTCAGTCTCCCCCCCCCCCCCGCCTGGTATATGGCAGTCTCCCCTCCACCGGTGTGAGAATGTGATAATATAACCCGGATGCAGCTGCTGCTAATCCCGGGATTAATGGCGGGAATTCTGTCCAGGGAGCGATGCCGTCACGGCTCCCCGTTCTATATTTATCCCCCGTCTGCTGGCGTCGCGCCGTTCTGGGTCATCGCAGAGATTGGAGGACCAGACGCAGGACCTTGATTGCGACAAAAGTCCTTCTTGCGTGTTTCTATCGGCTTCCTACCAATACCTGGAGAGTGTCGATCCACGTGAGCCGTCCACAACCGTCACTGGGGGTAGAAGGGAGCATTTCCTTTCTTTAACCCCTTCAATACCAGCACTGTCGCAATTTGAATGACAATTACGCGGTCCCACAACGCTGTACCCAAACCCAAGTTTTTTTTATAATTTCTTTTGGTGGTATTCGATCATCTCTGCGTTTTTTTTTATTTTTTGCGCAGCGAATAAAAAAAGACCGAAAATTTTGAAAAAAAGTTTTTCTTTGTTTCTGTTACTTATTTACAAAAAAAAAGTTTTCTTTTTCAATGACGGGCACTGATGGGCACTCACTGATGGGCACTCATAGGCGGGAATGATGGGTACTTATGGGTGGCACTGATAGGTGGCACGGATAGTCACTGATGGTCACGGATAGGTGGGCACTGATGGACACTGATAGGTGGCACTGATGGACACTGATTGGTGGCATTGCTGGGTATCACTGATTTTATTGGTCCCATTATGGTTCCAGTCAGTGCCCATTTGTGGGCACTGATTGGCATATACTGGACATATATTGGCACATGTGGGTGGCCATGGGGGACGTACCTGGCCATCCACATGTTAGGGTCTTCCTGGGTGGTCCTGGCGGCTTCCCTGGTGGTCCAGTGTGGGCATCCGAGGGGGGACTGCGCTGATAAAAAAAATCAGCGCAGACCCCCCCCCCCCTGTCAGGAGAGCAGCTCGATCGGCTTTCCTCTACTTGCGTCTGTCAGACTCGAGTGAGGGCGGCTCTTCCTGTTTACATCGTGATCAACCATGATTGGACGCAGCTGATCATGTGGTAAAGAGCCTCTGTCTGTAGCGGTGTGTCAGACTGACACACCGCACCACTGATCGCCACAATGCACGCCCCCACGGGCACACGGTGGCTGTTATCCTGCTGGACGTCATATGACGCCCAGTCAGGATAACGGAACCATCACCCGGCCGTCATTCTGCTATAGGCCGGATCCCCGTTCTGCCAGTTCCTAGCGATTAGGAACAGCGATCTTTCTCTCCTCCTCCAGTCAGCCCAGCCCCAATACAGTCAGAAACGCCTCCCTAGGGAACACACTTAACCCCTTGATTTTCCCTGCCAGTGACATTTACACAGTAATCAGTGCATTTTTATAGAACTGATTGCTGTATAAATGTCACTGGTCCCAAAAATGTGTCAAAAAGGTCCAATGTGTCCGCCATAATGATGCAGTACCGATAAAAATCGCTAATCGCCGCCATTGCTAGTAAAAAAAAAAAATATTAATAAAAATGCTATAAAACTATCCCCTATTTTGTAGACGCTATAAATTTTGCGCAAACCAATCGATAAACGCTTATTGCGATTTTTTTTTTTTTTTTTTTTACCAAAAATAGGTAGAAGAATACGTATCGGCCTAAACTGAGGAAAAAAAAGTTTTTTTTAAATTTATTTTTGGGGGATATTTATTATAGCAAAAAGTAAAGAATATTGAATTTTTTTCAAAATTGTCGCTCTCTTTTTGTTTAAAGCGCAAAAAATAAAAACCGCAGAGGTGATCAAATACCACCAAAAGAAAGCTCTATTTGTGGGGAAAAAAGGACGCCAATTTTGTTTGGGAGCCACGTCTCACGACCGCGCAATTGTCAGTTAAAGCGACGCAGCGCCGAATCGCAAAAAGTGTTTTTGTTTTTCCTGTTGCCCGGAGTGGAGCTTTAAAGTTTAGCGCACTTTTTCCTATAACCGCAGCTCTATGTAATGCTCCGGAGTTTGTGAACTTTTTACTTGGCGCTCCAAAAAAGTTGACGAAGCTCGGTGCGATTGTCTGCCGGCGGCGTCCGGGGGCCAAGGGCGATTGTCGACATTCACAAGGAGCCTGTTCAGCTTCCTCCGACAATTCATCCTCTCCCCGTTCATCTGACTCAGTGTGTTGATATTGCTGACACCCAGGCCCCCACCTGCACTTTTATTGTTATAGTTGGACGCCGCGCCGCGTGGAAATCCTGACTGTTCCGAGCCCCACCTCAGTGCAGGCAACGGCCTAGAATCCCCATTGTAGCCCTGCCTTTCCTATCTCGGCCACTAGATGGAGACAACGCACCAAAAACCTAGTTTATACCACATACGGTGCCTTGAAAAAGTATTCACACCCCTTTGAAATTTTCCACATTTTCTCATGTTACAACCAAAAAATGTAAATGTATTTTATTGGGATTTTGTGTGATAGACACAAAGTGTCACATAATTGTGAAGTGGAAGGAAAAGTATAAATGGTTTTCAATTTTTTTTTTACAAATAAATATGTGAAAAGTGTGGGGGGTACATTTGTATGGCTCCCCCCGGAGTCAATACTTTGTAGAACCCCCTTTCTCTACAAGTCTTTTTGGGGGTGTCTCTACCAGCTTTGCACATCTAGAGAGGGACATTTCTGCCCATTCTTCTTCTTTGTAAAATATCTCAAGCTCTGTCAGATTGGATGGAGAGCGTCTGTGATCAGCAATTTTCAAGTCTTGCCACAGATTCTCAATGTGATTTAGGTCTGGACTGTGACTGGGCCATTCTAACACATGAATATGCTTTGATCTAAACCATTCCATTGTAGCTCTGGCTGTATGTTTAGGGTCGTTGTCCTGCTGGAAGGTGAACCTCCCCCCAGTCTCAAGTCTTTTGCCGACTCTAACAGGTTTTCGTCTAAGATTGCCCTGTATTTGTCTCCATCCATCTTCCCATCAACTCTGACCAGCTTCCCTGTCCCTGCTAAAGAAAAGCATCCCCACCACATGATGCTGCCACCACCATGTTTCACGGTGGGGATGGTGTGTTCAGGGTGATGTCTAGTGTTAGTTTTCTGCCACACATAGCATTTTGCTTTTAGGCCAAAAAGTTCAGTTTTGGTGTCATGTGACCAGAGCACCTTCTTCCACATGTTTGCTGTGTCCCCTCCCCCACATGGCTTCTCATAAACTGCAATCAGGACTTCTTATGTCTTTCTCTCTCCAATGTCTTTCTTCTTGTCACTCTTCCATAAAGGGCAGATTTGTGGAGAGACCACTAATAGTTGTCCTGTGGACAGATTCTCCCCCCTGAGCTGTGGATCTCTGCAGCTCCTCCAGAGTTACCATGGGCCTCTTGGCTGCTTCTCTGATGAATGCTCTCCTTGCCCGGCCCGGTCAGTTTAGGTGGACGGCCATGTCTTGGTAGGTTTGCAGTTGTGCCATACTCCTTTCCATTTTCGTATCATGGATTGAACAGAAGCTCCGTGAGATCTTCAAAGCTTGGGAGATCATTTTTTACAACCCGGAAAAAACGACATTAAAAATGATAGCATTTTTCATTTTCGAAAAAAAATTCTGTCCATTTTTTAGAACCCGAAAAATGCTCTGAAGCCCACACACGATCGTTTTTAATGACATAAAAAAAAAACTTCATTTTTTAGAACCCGAAAAATGATCGGCATCAGTCTAACCTTATCGATTACTCCGACACTAAACTCGCAGTGGATTTTTGAGTACAAGTCACACCACGCACTAACATTATTATTTATCAGAGAAGCTCCATCTTTATCTTTAGGAAACCCGCTCCTGAGCATTAGTTGGACCCTACCTAGGGTGAGATGATGTCATCAGTCTGCTGCAGGCAGGAGGAAGCATTTCCTCATTCTCCCTTCCCAGTAGTTACATTGCAATACATTTAGCTGAATATTTCTATTACCATGACCTACCACTAGAACAACCTAAAACAAATCCCTCTGCTCCTGATGCTTGCAGTGATCACACATACAGGTGCATCTGTGAAACGCGTAGATTTTATGTAGATGTGTTACACACAGTAGAGCTGCACGATTAATCGTAAGAAAATCGTGATCTCGATTCACCCCCCCCTGCGATCTCCAGGCTGGATGACCAGGTCTCTGAAGGGAGGGGATCATGTTGGAATACTACCCTGCGGCTCAGTCTCTGAAGGGAGGGGATCATGCTCTGCTTCAGTATGTCACAGTACACGTCGGCATTCATGGTTCCCTCAATGATCTGCAGCTCCCCAGTGCCGGCAGCACTCATGCAGCCCCAGACCATGACACTCCCCACCACCATGACTGACTGTAGACAAAACACACTTGTCTTTGTCCTCCTCTCCTGGTTGCCGCCACACACGCCTGACACCATCTGACACCAAATATGTTTATCTTGGTAATCCATGTCCTTAATCAGCTTGTCTTCAGTTTGAGGGCTTTCTTGTGCATCATCTTTAGAAGAGGCTTCCTTCTGGGACAACAGCCGTGCAGACCAATTTGATGCAGTGTGCGGCGTATGGTCTGAGCACTGACAGGCTGACCCCTCCCCCACCCCTTTAACCTCTGCAGCAATGCTGACAGCACTCATACGTTTATTTCCCAAAGACAATCTCTGGATATGACGCTGAGCACGTGCACTCAACTTCTTTGGTCGACCATGGTATTGGGTCATAGTTATGGGCCAGTACCGGGAGTTGGTCAAAGTTATGGACCAGCACTGGTAGATGGTCATAGTTATGGGCCAGCACTGGTAGGTGGTCATAGGTTTGGGCCGGTACCGGTAATTGGTCATAGTTATGGGCCTATACTGGTAATGGTTCATAGTTATGGGCCAGTACTGGTAATGGTTCATAGTTATGGACCAGCACTGGTAGATGGTCATAGTTATGGGCCAGTACTGGTAGATGGTCATAGTTATGGGCCAATACTGGTAATGGTTCATAGTTATGGACCAGTACTGGTAGATGGTCATAGTTATGGGTCAGTACTGGTAGATGGTCATAGTTATGGACCAGTACTGGTAGATGGTCATAGTTATGGGCCAGCACTGGTAGATGGTCATAGTTATGGGCCAGTACCGGTAATTGGTCATAGTTATGGGCCAGTACTGGTAATGGGTCATGGTTATGGGCCAGTACTGGTAATGGGTCATAGTTTTTGGGCCAGTACTGGTAATGGGTTAATAGACATGGGCCAGTACTGGTAATGAGTTAATAGATATGGGCCAGTACTGGTAATGGGTCATAGATATGGGCTAGTACTGGTAATGGGTCATAGATATGGGCCAGTACTGGTAATGGGTCATAGATATGGGCCAGTACTGGTAATGGGTTATAGTTTTTTTGGCCAGTACTGGTAATAGGTCATAGTTTTTTTGGCCAGTACTGGTAATGGGTCATAGTTTTTTTGGCCAGTACTGGTAATGGGTCATAATTATGGGCCAGTACTGGTAATGGGTCATAGATATGGACCAGTACTGGTAATGGGTCATATATGTGGACCATTACTGGTAATGGGTCATAGTTATGGGCCAGTACTGGTAATGGGTCATAGTTATGGGCCAGTACTGGTAATGGGTCATAGTTATGGGCCAGTACTGGTAATGGGTCATAGATATGGGCCAGTACTGGTAATGGGTCATAGATATGGGCCAGTACTGGTAATGGGTCATAGATATGGGCCAGTACTGGTAATGGGTCATAGTTTTTTTGGCCAGTACTGGTAATGGGTCATAGTTTTTTTGACCAGTACTGGTAATGGGTCATAGTTTTTTTTGACCAGTACTGGTAATGGGTCATAGTTTTTTTGGCCAGTACTGGTAATGGGTCATAGTTTTTTTGGCCAGTACTGGTAATGGGTCATAGTTTTTTTGGCCAGTACTGGTAATGGGTCATAGATATGGACCAGTACTGGTAATGGGTCATAGTTTTTTTGGCCAGTACTGGTAAT
Source organism: Rana temporaria (assembly GCF_905171775.1). Lineage (NCBI taxonomy): Eukaryota > Metazoa > Chordata > Amphibia > Anura > Ranidae > Rana > Rana temporaria. The sequence goes on from NC_053493.1 coordinate 10,643,821, forward strand.
GGGTCATAGTTTTTTTGGCCAGTACTGGTAATGGGTCATAGTTTTTTTGGCCAGTACTGGTAATGGGTCATAGATATGGACCAGTACTGGTAATGGGTCATAGATATGGACCACTACTGGTAATGGGTCATAGTTATGGGCCAGTACTGGTAATGGGTCATAGTTATGGGTCAGTACTGGTAATGGGTCATAGATATGGGCCAGTACTGGTAATGGGTCATAGTTTTTTTGGCCAGTACTGGTAATGGGTCATAGATATGGGCCAGTACTGGTAATGGGTCATAGATATGGGCCAGTACTGGTAATGGGTCATAGTTTTCTTGGCCAAAACTGGTAATGGGTCATAGTTTTTTTGGCCAGTACTGGTAATGGGTCATAGTTTTTTTGGCCAGTACTGGTAATGGGTCATAGTTTTTTTGGCCAGTACTGGTAATGGGTCATAGATATGGACCAGTACTGGTAATGGGTCATAGATATGGACCACTACTGGTAATGGGTCATAGTTATGGGCCAGTACTGGTAATGGGTCATAGTTATGGGTCAGTACTGGTAATGGGTCATAGATATGGGCCAGTACTGGTAATGGGTCATAGTTTTTTTGGCCAGTACTGGTAATGGGTCATAGATATGGGCCAGTACTGGTAATGGGTCATAGATATGGGCCAGTACTGGTAATGGGTCATAGTTTTCTTGGCCAAAACTGGTAATGGGTCATAGTTAGGGCCAATATTGAGGCTCTGGAGGAGGAGGGTGGGGTTGGCCACAGAATCGAATTGATGAAAATAGAGGGCTTCTGGGTTCGGGAACTTCTCAGGCACCTTGCAATGGATGGATAAATGGAATCTCTGTGTATAGTGAGATCCTACACTGAGCAGGGAGAGGAGACTCTGCAGAGGATTTGTGATTGATTTTCTATGACGGGAAATCTCAGAGCTCCGTCCACTTTCTCAGCAGCTGAGCTCCTCTCCCCATAATACAGAATGTGCCGATCGTGTTCAGTAATGCAAAGCAGACGGCGGCGGTGACCACAGCCTGGAACATTTCCATCCAGAGTGGGCTGAGAGCAGGTCGGGGCTGCAGGGCGGAGGTGGCCTCCTCAGGAAAGGGTTATCCACCAACATCCCACAGTGATGTCACACACTGCAAAACAACAAAGTGAGCGCACATCATAACAAGGGGCCTGTAACCCCTTCACTCTCCTCTCTACACCCTTCTCTCCCCTCTTCTCATCCTCTCTTTATCTTAATTTTCCTTCCTTCCTGCCTCCTTTCCACCCTTTCTTTCTTTGTTCCTTCTTCTTTTTTTCCTTCCTTCCCATCCCTCTCCTCTCCTTCTGTCTCCTCTCCTTCTGTCTCCTCTCCTTCTGTCTCCTCTCCTTCTGTCTCCTCTCCTTCTGTCTCCTCTCCTGTTCCTCTTTTCTCCTTTCTACTCCTTCCCTCTCCTCTCCTACTCACCTATCCATTCTTCTTCCTTTCTGTTGGATACTCCTCCTCTTCTCTCCCCTACTCCACAGTTTTCCCCTCACCTCTCCTCTCCCCTCTTCTCTTCTCCTCTCCCTTCCATTCTTCTTCCTATCCCCTCCATCTCCCCATCTTTTCTCCTCCTCTACTCTACTCTCCTCTCCTTTCTCTCATTCATTGTTTCTCCTCTCCTCTCACCTTATTGTCTTCTGTCATTTTATTTCAGTCCCCTCTCCTCTTCTGCCCTTTCCTCCCCTTCATACATTTAATCTTCTCCTTTCCTCTCCTCCTTACCTCTTATCTCTCCTTCCTCTTCTTCCATCTCCTCTCCCCTTCCCTCATATCCATTCTTCTTCCTCTCCCCCTCCATCTCCCCATCTCTTCTTTTTTCTTAGCCTCTCCTCTCATCTATTCTTTCTTCCTTCTCTCCCTCCATCTCTCCTTCTTTTCTCTTCCTCCTATCCCCTCCTCTCATTTTTCCTCCCATCTCCACTTCCCTCCCCTTCCTTCCTTCCCCTCCTCTCCTCTCCTCTCCTCTCCTCTCCTCTCCTCTCCTCTCCCCTCCCCTCCCCTCCCCTCCCCTCTCTCCTCCCCTCTCCTCTCCTCCCCTCTCCACTCACCTCCACTTCCCTCCCCTCATCTCCTCTCCACTTCCCTCCCCTTCCTTTCCCTCCTCTCCACTCCCCTCATCACCCCTCTCCACTCCCCTCCCCTTCCTTCCTTCCCCTCCTCTCCACCCCACTCCTCCCCTCCCCTCCCGTCTCCACTCCCCTCCCCTCTCCACTCCACTCTCCTCTCCACTCCTCCCCTCTCCTCTCCACTCCACTTCCCTCCCCTCTCCTCTCCACTTCCCTCCCCTTCCTTCCCCTCCACTCTCCTCTCCACTTCCCCCCTCCACTCTTCACTTCCCTCTCCTTCCTTCCCCTCTTCTCCACTCCCCCACATGTGAGGCTGTATTTCCATAGGTAACGCCCACATGTGAAGCTGTATTTGCATAGGTAACGCCCACATGTGAGGCTGTATTTGCATAGGTAACGCCCACATGTGATTCAGGCCTTCTGAGCCTGTAAAGAACTGAATACAAGGGACGGGCCAGGGACAGTCAGACTGGAGAGAAGAGAGCTAGATAAAGCTGGATGTACTCTAGGAAAGGGGGCGGGGCTCTATCTGACTGGCTGCAGTTTTTAATGCACATGGTGAGAAGCTCACAGTGTGCGGTGAAATCAGAGGAAGACATTTCAGTCCAGGAGAGGAGTCGGTACTCCTGTGCAAGACTAAAGGATTGGCTGAAGGTCGGATTCAATTCTTATTACCCAACTTCAGAGCAATGTCCGGTCACACTGACTGATCGCCAGCACGCCCCCCCGCCCCCCGCTAGGGTTATTAATTAGCCGCAGGGAATTTTCCTTTGTTTTTAATTAGTAGGCAGCTGACAGCACCTTCCGCAAACATTAACCAGCCTGGTGTCCGCCCAGCGCTCCGTTCCCCCGAATATCACACCGGCGCGGGCCGTAACCCGGGGCTAATGTGTTATTCGTCCTTGTCATCCACCGAGAACTCGCTGATTGATGCGCCGCGGCCGCTAAGACGGCCTCTTTGTAGCTCAGCTCTGATCCGAGAGCCGCCGTCACCCTTCTCCCAAAAAGTGAGGGTTGGGAACCATTTGTTACACAAGTGTAAGTCACCGAGCGCTTTATACAGCGGGGGAGGGGATAATGATTTGTTACTCTGCAGATTGTGTAAGTTGCCCCCTTACATAGAAATGAAGGGCCAGATCCACAGAGAGAGTACGCCGGCGTATCTACTGATACGCCGGCGTACTTTCAAATTTCCCGCGTCGTATCTTTGGTTTGAATCCTCAAACCAAGATACGACGGCTTCTGGGTTCGATCCGACAGGCGTACGGCTTCATACGCCTTCGGATCGTAGGTGCAATACTTCGGCGTCCGCTGGGTGGCGTTCTCGTAGTTTTCCGCGTCGGGTATGCAAATTAGCTATTTCCGACGATCCACAAACGTACGAGCGGGCGTCGCATTCTCTTACGTCGTCTCTAGTCGGCTTTTCCCGGCGTATAGTTAGACTTGCCATGTTAAGTATGGCTGTCGTTCCCGCGTTTCATTTGAATTTTTTTTTTGCGTAAGTCGTCCGTGAATCGGGATGGACGTAATTCACGTCTATGTTAAAAAAAAATGACGTCCTAGCGACGTCATTTAGCGCAATGCACGGCGGGAAATTTCGGGACGGCACATGCACAGTTCATTCGGCGCGGGGACGCGCTTCACTTAAATGAAACATGCCCCCTAATCGCCGATTTGAATTCCGCCGCCAGAGATAGACTACGCCGCCGTAACTTACGGCGCGAAATCTTTAAGGATTTGATTTACGCTGCGCGGGTGCAGATCTCTGTGGATCTGCCCCGAAGAGTCTATAATTGTTATCATCGGTGTATTTTATATGATGGAGACAGAATATCAACAAAAAATCCAGAAAAAACACACAGGAAACAAATGTTATAAATGGAGTTGCAGTTCGGTGAGTAAAATAAGTATTTGATCCCCTTAGTAGTTGGTGGAGAAACCCTCGTTGTTGGGAAGCACAGAGGTCAGACGTTCCTTGTAGTAGGTGATCAGGTCTCCACACATCTCAGGAGGGATTTTGGTCTCCACTCTTCTTTACAGATCTTCTCTAAATCCTTAAAGGGTTACTATAGGAAAAAAAAATGTTTTCTTTAACCACTTAAGGACCGCCTCCTGCAGATATACGTCGGCAGAATGGCACGGCTGGGCACAATCACGTAAGGGTACGTCCCCTTTAAGTGCCCAGCCGTGGGTCGCGCGCCCGCGACCCAGTCCGAAGCTGAGGGACCCGCAGACCCGATTGCCGCCAGAGTCCCCGCGATCGGTCCCCGGAGCTGAAGGACGGGGAGAGGTGAGTGTAAACACACCTTCCCCGTTCTTCACTGTGGCAGCTTCATTGATCGTGTGTTCCCTGATATAGGGAAACACACGATCAGTGACGTCACAAGTCCAGCCCCGCCCCGCCCCCTACAGTTAGAAACACATATGAGATCACACATAACCCCTACAGCGCCCTCTAGCGGTTAACTCCTAAACTGCAATTGTCATTTTCACAGTAAACAATGCATTTTTATAGCACTTTTCACTGTGAAAATGACAATGGTCCCAAAAATGTGTCAAAAGTGTCCGAAGTGTCCGCCATAATGTCGCAGTCACGAAAAAAAAACCGCTGATCGCCGCCATTAGTAGTAAAAAAAAAAATTATTAATAAAAATGCCATAAAACTATCCTCTATTTTGAAAACGCTATAAATTTTGCGCAAACCAATCGATAAACGCTTATTGCGATTTTTTTTTTTTACCAAAAATAGGTATAAGAATACGTATCGGCCTAAACTGAGGGAAAAAAAAGTTGTTTATATCTTTTTTTGGGGATATTTATTATAGCAAAAAGTAAAAAATATTGCATTTTTTTTTCAAAAATTGTCGCTCTTATTTTTGTTTATAGCGCATTCCACTGCCCCCCCACATTACAATCCAATTATGGATTATTTTTTTCATGCTGTACATACCTTAGTACAGCATATTCACCCGTGCATCCGGGTTGCGAGTCCCGCGGGAGTGGGCGTTCCTCACATGCTGGTGATTGACATTTTGCCCAAAAACGAGCTCCCCCCCGTCGCGTAAGCCGCGTCACGATTGGCGAAAGGAGCAGAACGGCGATGCGCATGCGCAGTATAGCGCCGACTCGCCGTTCGGCTCCTTTCGCCAACCGTGACGCGGCTTACACGACGGGGGGGAGCTCGTTTTTGGGCAAAACGTCAATCACCGGCATGTTAGGAACGCCCACTCCCGCGGGACTCGCAACCCGGATGCACGGGTGAATATGCTGTACTAAGGTATGTACAGCATGAAAAAAATAATAATAGCCTTAATCGTGATGGAATGTGGGGGGGCAGTGGAATAAGTAAATGTAGTTTTTAGGGTGAACCACCCCTTTAAGTGGTTAAAATAACAAACATGTTATACTTACCTCCACTGTGCAGTTCGTTTTGCACAGAGTGGCCCCCGATCCACGTCTTCTGGGGTCCCTCGGCGGCTGTCTCTGGTCCTCCCCACAAGAACTCACCACAGTCATGCGAGAGCGCTCGCATGGTGGTCAGTAATTGCAGGCGCGCTCCCGTGATACAGCGAGCAGCCATAGCCGCTCACTGTATCACTCGGCCCCGCCCCTCGGCGCGCCGCGTCACTGGATGTGATTGACGGCAGCGCCAGCCAATGACCTATCATAGTGACCTATCATTGGTATCAGTGGGAGGAATAGTGACCCATCATTGGTGTCAGTGGGAGGAATTATGCCCCATGATTAATGTCAGTGGGAGGAATAGTGACCCATCATTGGTGTCAGTGGGAGGAATAGTGTCCCATCATTGGTGTCAGTGGGAGGAATAGTGACCTATCATTGGTGTCAGTGGGAGGAATTATGCCCCATGATTAATGTCAGTGGGAGGAATAGTGCTCCAAGGGCCAGATAAAGGCAAGAATGGGCGGCATCCTGGCCCCAAGGCCACAGTTTGGAGACCACTGATTTTAGATGTTCATTGGCAAGCTTCAGACGGGCTGTACGTGTGTCTTCCTGAGGAGGACCTTGCGGGGGCTGCAGGATTTCAATTCATGGCGGTGTATTGTATTACTAATGGTTTGGTGACTGTGGTCCCAACTGCCTTGGAGATCATTCACAAGCTCCTCCCATGTAGTTTTGGGCGGATCCCTCACTTTTCTCATGACCATCCTCACCCCATGAAAGTGAAACCTTGCTTTGAGTTCCAGACCACGGAGGACGATTGATGGTTATTTTTTTACTCACTCAGCTGTGTGTGCAGTTTGAACTTCAGCTATCCAGCTCTCGCCTAAAAAACCTTTGCCCGCAGCTCGCCGCGATCCTGGAAAAGGCCGCGGAGTAGGCCGAAGCCGCGGCCTCGCATAAAAAACTTTTGCCCGCAGCTCGCCGCGATCCTGGGAAAAGGCCACGGCTTCGGCCTAGTCCGCAATGTCCGTCTTCGCAGCCTTTTCCCAGGATCGCGGCAAGCTGCGGGCAGGGTTTTTTAGCCGAGGCTGCGGCTTCGGCCTAGTTCGCGGAGCGCCGGTCCTATGGAAAAAAAAAAATCGAAAAAAATAGATTTGGTCAAAATTTTAATCGATTTGACCTCCCAACTCGATTCAAGATTCAAATCGATTTTTTTCCCCAGCCTTAGCTGTCTCAGCCTCCTGGAATATTCCACAATACATATCCCAGGAGGCTGCAGACTCCCGACAATCATCCTCAGAGGCCGGCTGCCTCAACCTACAAGAGGCAACAGGCTTCCGATGACTGAGAAGGACCAAGATGGCGACTAGAGGTCGGCCGATATTTGTGCCGTTTTGACCGATATTTAACATGGCCACTAGCGGTGCCGCGGCTTCCGAGCTAGGCCGAAGCCGCGGCCTTTCCTGATGCTGTGACTGCGGTGACAATCTGCGGATTGCCGCCGCGGTCACAGCATCAGGAAAGGCCACGGCTTCGCTCCGGAGCCGCAGCCATCTTGGTACACCCAGCGCGGCGGCCCTCCTCTCTGTTTACACCCACAGAGGAGGAGGGGCCGCACTCGTGGGACAGACACCGCTCTCTGGTGTCTGTACTACAGGGGGGGGGTCTGTACTGAGGAGGGGGAGGGTGTCTATACTGGAGGGAGAGGGGGTCTGTACTGAGCGTGGTGTCACAATTTTTTTTTGCACCAGTGCCATCTGCCAGTGCCAATTAGTGCCACCTGCCAGTGCCAATACCAGTGCCACCATCCAGTGCCAATTAGTGCCACCTTCTATCCAGTGCCAATACCAGTGCCACCATCCAGTGCCAATTAGTGCCACCTTCTATCCAGTGCCAATACCAGTGCCACCATCCAGTGCCAATACCAGTGTCACCATCCAGTGCCACCTGCCAGTGCCATCCAGTGCCAATACCAGTGTCACCATCCAGTGCCACCTGCCAGTGCCATCCAGTGCCAACTAAAGCCATCAGTGCCACCTTCCAATGCCAACCAGTGCCATCTGCCAGTGCTAACTATTACCATCCAGTGCCAATTAGTGCCACCTGCCAGTCAGTGCCACTTGCCAGTGTCACCTGTTAGTGCCACCTGCCACATGCCAATCGGTGCCAACCAGTGCCATCTGCCAATCAGTGCCACCTGCCAGTGTCAATTAGTGCCACCTGCCAATCGGTGCCATCTGCTAGTACCATCTTTCAGTGCCATCCAGTGCAACCTGCCAGTGCCAATAAGTGCCACCTGCCAATCAGTGCCTTCTGCCAGTGCCGTCTTTCAGTGCCAATTAGTGGCATCCAGTGCCACGAGCCAGTGCCACCAAAAAAAATAAAAAAATCGGCCTAAAATATCGGCCGCAAAAATCGGCATCATGTATCGGCCGCCCCGATTTCTAAATATCGGCATCGGCCAGAGAAAAACCCATTTCAGTCGACCTCTAATGGCGACGCAGCACATATGACGGCTTCCCGGGAATGTAGGTCCGCGCTGTGGCCGTCATTCAGCTATCTCGCGGATGCCAGGAGGTTAATGCATTCTATGCAGTAAGGTGAAAAACCAGCTGCCCCCCAGATGCCCCCTTTTACTGACCTGAACCTGATCATTCCAGCAACGAGCATGAGCCCGCTTTCTCGGGTCCTCATTGGCTTTTGCTGCTGTCAATCAAATCCAGTGACGGGGGGCAGGGTCAATAGACGCAGCAGCAGCAGGACTCGGGAGCGCCCCCGCACTGTTCGTGGGGGCACCCAATGAAGAGGAGGGGCCAGGAGCACATCAGGGGGACCCCAAAAAAGGAGGATCGTGCCGCTCTGTGCTAAACCCTTGCACATAGCAGGTAAGTATAACATGTTTGTTATTTAAAAAACAAAACTAAAAAAATAACCTTTACAATCACTTGAAATAAACGGGACACTATTAGGTATGGTAAACTGTGGTGCATTATTCATCTTGTACACCAGATGGCGACAAGTGACCGTTCTATATTCCTCTCTTTCAGATTCCTGGCTGCTGGATACGATAGTGAGATCGGGGCCCACTGCAGGAGAACAGGCAGGGGCCGTCATCCAGGATCAGGAAGTCTCGGAGTCGGAAGCCCAGGAGCTCCGAAAGGTAACAATTGCTGTAATGGGCAGATCTGCCCAAGTATTCCCACAGTAACGTCCACATTGCAGGCCGTCTCATTTGCGTCTTTCGGGACGCAGTGACCGCCGCGGATCGCCACCAACACAGATGGTTTGTGCCGCCGCTGGTCCCAATATGACCGCAGTGCCGGTGTGTGTCCCCCAACGCAGACGGTGTGGACCCGCAGAGGTGTCAAATTGGGAGAAGCTGTGTGCGTGCAGCCGCTGCGTTCCAATAGATATGAATGAGACCTGTGTGTCACATGTGGGCGAAGACGGGCATTCACAGGGGTGTACAGAAGTATGCCAATGTGAGCGAGTCCTTAAGTGAACATTTTACTGTTGCTAAACCCTACAAAAAAAAAAGGGGGGTGGGGTTTGCTCTTGTTAAAACCCAACTCCGGGCAAAAAAAAAAATCCAAACTAGTGGGACTGTGCTTACACTGCACAGGTCAACTACTCATTTTATCCAGGAGAGACTAGAAAGACTAGTAAGCATATACTCACCTAATCCTCCACTCCGCCGGCAAACGACACTCCCCCACGATCCAGCGAGGGACTGTTCCTGATGTCCTCACATCCAGAGCAGGCTTGATGTCATCAGGAACAGTCCACCAAGACCGCAGGGGGGCTATGGGTGTGATGATGTCTGGGACAGTCCACTGCTCAAGGCCGCAGGGGGGCTATGTGTGTGATGATGTCCAGGACAGTCCACAGTACAAGACGGCAGGGGGGCTATGGGTGTGATGATGTCTGGGACAGTCCACTGCACAAGGCCCCAGGGGGGGCTATGGGTGTGATGATTTACGGGACAGTCCACTGCACAAGCCCGCAGGGGTGCTATGGGTGTGATGATTTCGGGACAGTAAACTGCACAAGGCCGCAGGGAGGCGGCTATGGGCGTGATGATGTCCGGGACAATCCACTGCACAAGGCTGCAGGGGGGCTATGGGCGTGATGATGTCCGGGACAGTCCACTGCACAAGGCCGCAGGGGGGATATGGGTGTGATGATGTCTGGGACAGTCCACTGCACAAGCCCGCAGAGGGGCTATGGGTGTGATGATTACGGGATAGTCCACTGCACAAGGCCGCGGGGGGGATATGGGTGTGATGATTTCGGGACAGTAAACTGCACAAGGCCGCAGGGAGGCGGCTATGGGCGTGATGATGTCCGGGACAATCCACTGCACAAGGCTGCAGGGGGGCTATGGGCGTGATGATGTCCGGGACAGTCCACTGCACAAGGCCGCAGGGGGGATATGGGTGTGATGATGTCTGGGACAGTCCACTGCACAAGCCCGCAGAGGGGCTATGGGTGTGATGATTACGGGATAGTCCACTGCACAAGGCCGCGGGGGGGATATGGGTGTGATGATTTCTGGGACAGTCCACAGCACAAACCTGCAGGGGGTCTATTGGTGTGATGATTTACAGGACAGTCCACTGCATAAAGCCGCAGAGGGGCTATGGGCGTGATGATGTTTGGAACAGTCCACTGCACAAGGCCCCAGGGGGGCTATGGGTGTTATGATTTACAGGACAGTCCACTGCATAAAGCTGCAGGGGGGATATGGGTGTGATGATTACGGGACAGTCCACTGCATAAAGCTGCCCCTGATAAAAAGTGTACACACCCTGGAATGTTTGGCCTTGGTACAGACACAGAAGGCGGCGCAAACACGGGTTGAAATGGCAATTAAAAGGTTAATTTCCCACATTTGTGGCTTTTTAAATCACAATTAGTGTCTGTGTATAAACAGTCAGTGGGGTAGATTCAGGTACTGCTGCGCACTTCTTACGGAGGCGCAGCGTTACGTTTTTACGCTACGCCTCGGTAAATTACTTGCGCTACGCTTGATTCAGGAAGCAGTAGCTCTGTAATTTGCGGAGGCGCTCCGTAAAAATGGCCGGCGTAAGCGCGCGTAATTTAAATGATCCCGTAGGGGGCGTGGATCATTTAAATTAGGCGCGTTCCGGCGCCGAACGTAGTGCGCATGCTCCGTCGGGAAACTTTCCCGACGTGCATTGCGGCAAATGACGTCGCAAGGACGTCATTTGCTTTAACGTGAACGTAAATGCCGTCCAGCGCCATTCACGATTCACTTACGCAAACGACGTAATTTTCAAACATCGCGACGCGGGAACGATGGGTATACTTAGCATTGGCTGCCCCTGCTAATAGCAGGAGCAGCCTTACACGGAACCCGACGAACGCAAACGACGTAAACTGCGTACGCAGGGCTCGCGTAGGGTTGTGAATCGGCGTGAGTATGCAATTTGCATACTCTACGCTGACCACTACGGGAACGCCACCTAGCGGCCATTGTAAGAATGCAGCCTACGATATGACGGCATAAGAGCCTTATGCCAGTCATATCTTAGGCTGCAGTCGGCGTAACGAGCTTTCTGAATTCAGAAAAGTCGTTACGCCGGCGCAACTAAGCAATTGCGCTACGTAACTATGGATACGCAGACGCAATTGCTTACTGAATCCACCCCAATGAGTCTGTTCGCTCTCACAAGGACAGGCTAGATTCTAAGCCATGAGGAGGCAGAAAAGAACAGTCAAAAGACCTGCGTAACAAGGTAATGAAACTTTACAAAGATGGAAAAGGATATAAAAATATACCCAAAGCCTCGAATATGGCAGTCAGTAAATTGTGGCTTCCGCATGACGTCATCGCAGCACCAGCCACTCATACATGCCGGAGTCTGCGAACCCGGAAGGAAGAAGGGTGAAGGTGGGAGCCCTGCCAGCGGTGAAAACTCGCCACTGGAAGGGCATTGTTATAAGGTAAGTTTCACATAATTTGCTAGTATGCGATGCATACTAGCACATTATAACTTTGCCTTGCAGGTTAAAAAAAAAAATCATTGGTTTACTACCGCTTTAAATACTAACCTGAGACTACTCGCGATCCAGCGCTGTGCATCTTCTGCAGCTCCTCTATCCTCTTCCTCGCCTCACTAGTCCAGGGCTCTCAAACTGGTGGCCCTCCAGCTTTTGCGAAACTACAAGTCCCATGAGGCATTGCAAGGCTGACAGTTACCAGCATGACTCCCACAGGCAGAGGCATGATGGGACTTGTAGTTTCACAACAGCTGAAGGGCCTCCAGTTTGGGACCCCTACACTAGAAGCTGGCTCCCGTTTGCGGTCAGTCAAAACCAGTAAGGAGAATGTTTGTGGGCGGTGCCACGCCGCAATGTGTATATCAGTGGACACACACAGCCTGGCTCAGGGGTAACTTTACGCCGGAAAAAGCCTTACGTAAACGGCGTATCTGAACTGCGACAGCCGGGCATACGTTCGTGAATAGGCGTATCTAGCTGATTTACATATTCTAGGCGTAAATCGGCATACACGCCCCTAGCGGCCAGCGTAAATATGAAGTTAAGATACGGCGGCGTAGGAGACTTACGCTGGTCGTATCTTAACCGCTTAACGACCGCCACATGTATATGTACCTCCACAGAATGGCACATACAGGTATATGGGCGTACATGTACGTCCCCGCCTTTCCGCGGGTCGGGGGTCCGATCGGGACGCACAAGTGCCCCTGTAGGTTGCTATGGGGCCATTTGGAGAAGAGGAGGAGCCAAGAGTGCAGGCGGGACCCAGAAGAGGAGGTTCTGTCCAAAACCATTACACAAATCATACAAATATAACATGTTTGTTATCTATAAGGGCACAGTGGTTATGTGGTTAGCACTTCCGCCTAGCAACAAAAAGGGTCGCTTGTTCGAAATCCCAACCATGACACCATCTGCATGGAGTTTGCATGTCCTCCCTGTGCCTGCGTAGGTTTCCTCTCACATGCCAAAGACATGTTGGTCGGTTAATAGCATCCTGTCTAATACGGCCCTAGTATGTGTATGAATGTTGGGGACCTTAGATTGTAAGCTCCTTGAGGGCAGGGACCGATGTGAATGTACTGTATGGGGTAGACTCAGGTAGGGAGCGCGTATTTGTGTGCGGGCGTAACGTATCCTATTTACGCTACGCCTCCGCAACTTTGACAGGCAAGTGCCGTATTCAAAAAGCACTTTCTCCGTAAGTTGCGGCGGCGTAGCGTAAATAGGCCAGCGTAAGCCCGCCTAATTCAAATGTGGAAGATGTGGGCGTGTTTTATGTAAATTTATTGTGACCCCACGTAAATGACGCTTTTTCCGAACGGCGCATGCGCTGTCCGTGAAAGTATCCCAGTGTGCATGCTCCAAATTAACCCGCAAAAAGCCAATGCTTTCTACGTAAATGACGCACAGCCCTATTCGCGAACGACTTACGCAAACGACGTAATCGACGGAAAATTCGATGCTGGCCCGACGTCCATACTTAACATTGGCTGCGCCTCATATAGCAGGGGTAACTTTACGCCGGAAAAAGCCTTACGTAAATGGCGTCTCTGTACTGCGACGGCCGGGCGTACGTTCGTGAATAGGCGTATCTAGCTGATTTACATATTCTAGGCGTAAATCGGCGTACACGCCCCTAGCGGCCAGCGTAAATATGCAGTTAAGATACGACGGCGTAGGAGACTTACGCTGGTCATATCTTACCGCTTAACGACCGCCGCATGTATATGTACGTCCACAGAATGGCACGTACAGGCAGATGGGTGTACATGTACGCCCCCGCCTTTCCGCGGGTCGGGGGTCCGGTGGCTGCCGGTCCTTTAGCCAAGGATCCCCGCTGCGCATGCGCCGCTGCAATCAGCGGCGCATTGCGGGGGGAATATCTCCTAAACCGTACAGGTTTAGGAGATATTCTTTATACCTACAGGTAAGCCTTATTATAGGCTTACCTGTAGGTAAAAGTTATAAAAACAAGTTTACAACCACTTTAATTACCGGCCGCCGCGGCCCGACACGATCGCGCGGTGGGGGCGCACAGAGACACAAGATGCGACCTGGCGCCCGGGGTTCGTCGAACCCTGTCCTGCTACAGCCGTGATGCAAAGCGCCATGTCATGTGTACACTTCTGCCCTCTGCAGCTAAAGGGGGTAGCGGCTGAGGGGGTTGCAAACGTGCAGCTGAACTGGGGTCCGCCCCCCCCCCCCCGTTACAGTACCCTTCCCCCTTTATATTGTAAAGAGCTGTGCTAAATAAATTCTGTATATTGTTAATAATAATTTCAGTTCCCCTCTCCTGTACTCCTTAACCCTTCTGTACCATAATGCTGAAATGTTTTAGTATCGTACAAGATCTGTAATCGCCAACTTTGGCGCCGTTTGACGCCATGTTTGTTTAACTATCTTCTGCGTACATTCTTAAAAAAAACGACAGATTAAAAAAATAATAATAATTTAAGTTAGTCGTGCAATAAAAAAAACAGAGGATGTCAGGGGGGGAACATCCATTTTCACAGTAGAGGAGGAGGGGGGGGGAGATAAATGGTTCGGCCTGTGCAGCGTGTTTCCCCATCTCCATCAGGAATGACATTAATAATGTAGAAGCATTTTCTGGTTTCATGGCTTTCCCCTCCGCTGCTGGTAAAAGACTCGGGATTCCAAAAAAGTGGCGCATTTGTGGGTGTATCCGGGAAAGAGCGTAACCACATTGGTTATTAAGCGGTTGGCAGCGCTGACAGTTTGTGTATTTGTGGACGGGGGCACTTTCCTCTCGGCAAGAAAGCTTGGCGCGGATCCGTACGTCTCTCGGAACCGCACGTATCTGTCATTCAGCGGCTCGGATCGCCACAGGGCCTCGCAAAAAAAGGCATCGCAGCCTCAGGATAAGATCGTCGGAACTCGCTTCATCCAACGGGAGCGCGCTTCATGGTGTTAAAGCAGAACCCCCCGGGCACAGAAACTTTCATTTAAATGGGTTGGGATTGGTCAGTTACAACAAAGTATATAAATGTACTCTGAACCCAGCTATTGAATTGTAAAAAAAATAGCAGTGACATCATCACTGTGCTGTGCATAGCCTGTGCAGAGAGAAGAGCTGTGGGAGGGGCCCATCAGGCTCCACCCACTACAGGCAAACACAGGAGGGGGTGGAAACACGACCGATCACCCTTCACAAGAAGAGCAGAGTTGTAGGAGAGGCCACCCACTACTTCAGTAGGGGGCAAAGACAAGACCAGCCACCTGCAGAAAACTACAGAGGGGGCGGAGATGAGACGGGTCCTCCTGCACAAGGAGAGAGAGCAGACTTGTTGGAGAGCCCACTTAGGCACCACCCACTACTACAGGAGGGGGCGGAGACAAGACCAGCCACCTGCAGAAGACTACAGAGAGGGCGGAGAGGAGACGGGTCCTCCTGCACAAGGAGAGAGAGCAGAGTTGTTGGAGAGCCCATGTAGGCCCCACCCACTACTACAGGAGGGGGCAGAGACAAGACCAGCCACCTGCAGAAAACTACAGAGGGGGCAGAGACGAGACGGGTCCTCCTGCACAAGGAGAGAGAGCAGAGTTGTTGGAGAGCCCACGTAGGCCCCACCCACTACTACAGTAGGGGGCAGAGACAAGACCAGCCACCTGCAGAAAACTACAGAGGGGGCGGAGACGAGACGGGTCCTCCTGCACAAGGAGAGAGAGCAGAGTTGTTGGAGAGCCCACGTAGGCCCCACCCACTACTACAGGAGGGGGCAAAGACAAGACCAGCCACCTGCAGAAAGCTACAGAGGGGGTGGAGACGAGACTGGTCCTCCTGCACAAGGAGAGAGAGCAGAGTTGTTGGAGAGCCCACGTAGGCCCCACCCACTACTACAGGAGGGGGCAAAGACAAGACCAGCCACCTGCAGAAAACTACAGAGGGGGCGGAGACGAGACGGGTCCTCCTGCACAAGGAGAGAGAGCAGAGTTGTTGGAGAGCCCACGTAGGCCCCACCCACTACTACAGGAGGGGGCAAAGACAAGACCAGCCACCTGCAGAAAGCTACAGAGGGGGTGGAGACGAGACTGGTCCTCCTGCACAAGGAGAGAGTGCAGAGTTGTTGGAGAGCCCACGTAGGCCCCACCCACTACAGGAGGGGGTGGAGACAAGACCAGCGACCTGCACTAGGAGAGAGAGAGCACAGTTGTAGGAGAGTTCAAGTAGGCTCCACCCACTACAACAGGAGGGGGCGAAGACAAGATCAGTCCCCCTGCATAAGGCGAGAGCAGAGTTGTAGGAGAGTTCAAGTAGGCTCCACCCACTACAACAGAAGCGGACGGAGACAAGATCAGTCACCTGCACAAGGAGAGAGCAGAGTTGTAGGAGAGTCCAAGTAGGCTCCACCCACTACAACAGGAGGGGGCGGAGACAAGACCGGTCCCCCTGCACAAGGAAAGGGAGCAGAGTTCTAGGAGAGTTCAAATAAGCTCCACCCACTACAACCGAAGCGGACGGAGACAAGATCAGTCACCTGCACAAGGAGTCGCACACAAAGTTCTGCGTTCACAAAAACACAGGGAACAGTGATCTGCCTATTTCTTCTCACTGAAAAACAGAGAGAAAAAAAAAAAACATCCAGATATTAAAGTAAAAACAAGACATATTACACTTGTTAGGCACACACACCCCTAGATGTTAAACCCTTCCCAGCCATTGTCATTAGTACAGTGACAGTGCTTAGTGTTACCAGTAATTAAACAACTCCAGCTGGTTTAACGACCAGCTGTCATTGCTGAAGCAAGAGCGCAGGAGGGCCGAAGCCGCCTGGAAAAGAAGCTCGTCCGAGGAAAACCATGCCATCTACAAGGCAATAACAAATAAATACCATAAAGAAATTTTCAAAGCCCAAAAAAAAATCACTTTTCAAATGTCATCACCAATGCCCTAAACCGCCCCCGAGAACTCTTCAAGCTTGTCACCCAGGCCATGAATCCAGTCTGTCTTGAAGCCCCCAACACACATAGTCAAGAATTCTGCAATGAATTGTCGGACTATTTTATCAATAAAATTGAGGGAATCCGACAAAGCATTCAGCAAAATAGCACCCCCTCTAACCCCCCCCCCTCAACTATTCCCCCAATACCCACACAATTTCACCGCAATCAACAAAGTTCACTCTCAAACCCATCTCCATCGATACCACTAACAATATCATCGGCACTCTGCGAAATAGCACAGCGCCCAATGATATCTGTAACGGTCACCACCGTTTACGACCTTCCATCCACGACAACAGCTCATCTCACACAGACAGACCAGCAGGCGTCCCATTTTCCCAGAATCAAGACGAGACACGCAGCTCTGTACTTGTTCCAAATGTAATACTACTTTAATGGTTTCTTCTCAGTCTTATATATAGTACTAGGCATTAAAGCAACAATGAGATCTCCACCCTCCTAATCACACACTAAGGCTAATTACTTAACATTCCTTAATCAACAGCATAACAAAACACCTTCACCCACTCCGTCTCTGCATACAGCTTGACACCTCTGAGCATCAATAGGTTGTAGACAGTGTTATCACACGTAAGCAGTATTTAGTATGCATAATTAGAGTTCTGGGAGCAGACCTGGGATTAACACCTGTCCGTTACAACACCTTTACACAAGGACAATGGAATGTCTTCCAAGCCCTGATGCAATTAGCATGTCACTAGAAATGAGTCACTATTGACTGGTTGGGCCAACATCTTGCAATCTCTCAAGATCCTGCAATATGAACTATTATTGATGTCCTATCTCATGTAATACATGAATTATGATTCCCTTGCCACCCCATGCCCAAAAGGCACAGGGTGGACTCAGACCCAAGAGTTATCAGTGACGCTGACACAGGAGTATCCCCCATCCTCACAAAGTCTCTGGATGTCCCGGGTCATTCCGTTACAATATCATCCCCACCAAACTGCTGAAGGAATGTGCTGATATTCTGGCTCCTCCTATCACGCAGCTTATAAACCAATCCTTCAGGGAAGGCACATTTGAAACAGGGCATAATCCAACCGATCTTAAAGAAACCCACCCTCGACCCCAAAGACCCAACTCGCCGTCGCCCCATAACAGGCCTAAACGTCCTCTCCAAGGTAATGGAGAAAGTTGTGGTACAACAGCTGCAACAGCATCTAGATACCCATAATCTACTCGATCCACTCCAATCGGGTTTCCGTCCTGGATACGGGACGGAAACAGCACTACTTAAAATATGGGATGACGCTCTCGAGGCCGCAGATGAAGGAGAATCTTGTCTTCTAGTACTGTTGGACCTAAGCGCAGCTTTCGACACGGTAAATCACAAACTATTACTGACTCGGCTAGCAGAAGTAGCCAGAGTCGCAGAAGGTGATCTATTCTGGTTCTCCTCTTTTCTGGAAAACCGATCACAAATAGTGAAACTGGGACCTTTCACTTCTGAAAAACGCACCGTGTCATGCGGAGTCCCTCAAGGATCCCCTCTGTCGCCGGTACTGTTCAACATCTATCTCCGCCCTCTCTTTGAAATCATCAGTAGCCAAAATCTACTCTATCACTCCTATGCAGATGTCACACAACTGTATTTTCGCATCTGCAACAAAAGGGATCATCATCTCAGTCTAGAGACAGGCCTCTCTTTGATAGAAAACTGGATGACTAAGAGTTATCTTAAACTCAACAGCTCCAAAACAGAACTTCTCCTGTTTCACGCCAGTCGGAAGAACCAACCTGCAACAACCTGGACACCCCCACCCATTTTGGGCCAAATCATCACCCCTAACACCAAAGTCAAAAGTCTTGGGGTCATCTTCGACACCAACATGACAATGGACGCACAAATAGGGTCAGTAGTCAGCGGATCTCACCATCTGCTGCGCCTACTACGCAGACTTATTCCATTTATCCCCAAAGAAGACATAGCAGTCGTGGTGGGAACAATTGTGAACTCCAGACTGGATTATGCAAATGCCCTTTACCTTGGACTCCCAAAGTACCAAATCACTCGTCTGCAAGTCGTTCAGAACACGGCCGCCAGACTGGTGACCGGGATAAAACCCTGGGAATCAATCTCAGCTTCTCTAAGAACCCTCCATTGGTTGCCAGTGAAAGACAGAATTGCTTTTAAAGCACTCTGTCTGACGCATAAGTGCATCCATGGGAAGGCTCCACAATATCTATGCGAAAAAATAAAAACTTACAATCGCAATCGCGTTCTGCGATCCACCGACCAAAATCTGCTCCAGATACCCAAAGTCAGATACAAATCCAAAGGGGAAAGAAGATTTGCGTTCCAAGGCCCCAGACTATGGAACGCTTTACCAACCAGCATTCGGTTGGAGGAGAACCACTTGGCCTTCAGAAGAAAGATCAAAACTCATCTCTTTTGATCTCAAAGGAGAAAGGAACATCGAGCGCCCAGAGGCGATTTAGTTTGCATGTGCTGCGCTATATAAGTTTCTCACTCACTCACTGTGTCAGTGGTATGAATAGTGCCCCATCATTGGTGTCAGTGACTTTTGGTGGTAAAGGGGTTAATCTGGTAATTTCCACATTTGTATAAATAAGTAATTTGAAGAAGAAAAAAAAACATGCTGGTTCCTCCAGAATGAATTTGGTGACAAAGCTCAGTCAATCTTCAGATATTGATCTTTATTGGAAGGTGGTGATGTGAGTATTACAGCCGATTGTAGAAATAACAAAACGCAGAACACGTCATTCTTCCGATCAAATATCCCAACCCTCAGCGGTGGATCGGGGGCCCCCGGGGGCTTCTCTTTTGTTATTGATACAGAGCCCCCATCGGTGTCTGAGGTCTCCGAGCCGACAGCTCATTTGGGGGGGTGACATGGTACGTGGAGGTGTCGGAGAAGCCCTGACAATATTTGGACTGCGATGTGGTTTGGGGGGGTTCAGGGGGGGGTGATATTTATGAGCCGCGGCGGGACATTTTATACCCGACATTAACAAGTTGTTCCTCCGTCAGATCCAATAGCGGGAATGCCATTACATAACAGAAATTGGAAATAATAAAGCGATAATGTTGAAAAATGCGTAACCGGCGGACTGACCGCGCAAACCTGAAATAATAGTAAGCGACCCGCCCCCCCCCCCCCCCCCCCCCCGGCTGTAATTCAGAGATTTATGAGCTGAGAGTAATAAATGCCCAGATTAATAATGTTACAAAAAGAAACGCGGATGGAGAAGTTAACCGAATATTTACAATGTATCCGCCAACCTGATTCTTGGATGGATCATTAATCAGCCTTCAATATCTTAGGAACCTGCTATTTTTTTGGGGGGGGGGGGAGGGGGGGGTGTATGTTGTGCCTCGTGTGTTTTCAGTCTTGGAACTTCCTATGAAGGAATTGGCTTTCATGGATTGAAGATTCCACTTGAATATTTTCAGCTTAGAGTTATAGCGCATATTGAACTGCAATCAATATCGCAAAACAATAAATAAAATAATAATAATTAAGCGTGTGTTCGCACCACATTGCATGCTCGCCCCACCCCTTCCACATTGGCCTACTGGCTGTTGGCTCTCGCTGCTGTCTCAGCCAATGAGAAGGAAGAGTCCCCAGAGAGTTGAGGCTCTCGCGCACATTGCTAGGTCATGATGGGGCTAAGGTTAGTATTGAGGGAGCTGCTGTACAGATACAGTAGAGCTGCTGGCTCTGGCACTGTGTGTCTATAATGCACATGGAGTGAGGCTAGCCCCCCCCCCCCCCCGTGCTCCATCGTCGCTGAGATTGACAGCAGCGGGAGAAGTGGCGGAATTATTAGGGTCGCACTTTGCGACTGGGCCGTGGAGTTCCGCCACTTGAAGGGGGGGGACCCGTCTGCCAGTGTGAGGGGTCCTCCCCCCTCCCTGCCCCTGTGAGGGGCCAACCTGTCCATTCTTGCTGTGCTACTGAGGCCTGCCTGTCTGTTCGTTCCGCCGTGGGGGGAGGGGCTTTCGTCCGTTGACCACTCAGGGGAGAGAAGGCAGAGCTGAGACTCTGAACCGCCCACCTATTCAGAGAGAATGTAGAGAGGAGGGGGGGGGGGGCGGACACTGAAAAAAATAAATTCAGCTGACACCAATCGAGTGAAGGGGGAGGTGCTCTCCCCTCTGCGACTGGGAGGAGTTCCCATGAGGCAAAGGCATCCCTTGAGGCACAATGGAATTTTGTGGGGGAATAGATTGATTGATTGACCTAAGTGACAAATTGCAATCGATCCCAACCTCCACCACCTCTGCCTCTTACTGATCCCAGCCCACCACCTCCGCAAATCTCATCCTTACTACCCCCCATCACCTCTATAACAGAGGTGAGGTGTTGGGGGGGGGGGGGTAGCGATGAGAGCGATGCTGTGGTGGTGGGGTGAGATCAGCAAGAGGCAGAGGTGGTGGTGGTGGGAGAGGATGGCACCACTGATGCCATCCCCCCTGATGCCATCAGCCTCAACACCACTGCTGCCACCCCCCTCAACACCACTCTGCCCACCCCCCCTCAACACCACTGCTGCCACCCCCCTCAACACCACTCTGCCCACCTCCCCTCAACACCACCGCTGCCACCCCCCTCAACACAAGCACTACCACCCGCTCAATACCACCGCTGTCACCCCCCTCAACACCACCCCCTCTCAATCTCAACACCACCGCTTCCACCCCCCTCAACACCACCCCCCATCAACACCACTTCTGCCACCCCCTCCTCAACACCACTTCTGCCACCCCCTCCTCAACACCACCGCTGCCACCCCCCTCAATACCACTGCTGCCACCCCCTCTCAACACCACCCCTGCCACCTCCTCTCAACACCACCCCCCATCAACACCTCTGCTGCCACCCCCATCAACACCACTTCTGCCACCCCCTCCTCAACACCACCGCTGCCACCCCCCTCAATACCACTGCTGCCACCCCCTCTCAACACCACCCCTGCCACCCCATCCTCAACACCACCGCTGCCACCCCCCTCAATACCACTGCTGCCACCCCCTCTCAACATCACCCCTGCCACCTCCTCTCAACACCACCCACCACTGCTGCCACCCCCTCAATACCACCGCTGCCTCCCCCTTCAACACCACCGCTGCCACTGATGCCACTGCGGCTACTGATCCTACCCCCCCTCACCTTCACCGCTGCCAATGACCCCATTTCTCCCTCCCCACCAGCACTGCCACTGATCCCATGCCTCCTCCCCGCCTCTGAGCGGGAGCCAATGTCTCAGCCAATGAGGAGGGAGAGACCCTTCAGCCTTTAGATCCACTGTAAATAAGAGACGGAATACTTACCTCTCCAGCTACACAAGCTATTCAGTGATACTTTGTTGCAGAGGATTAAAGTCTGCTGAGAAAAGAATCCTTTCAGGAGTGTTGATCTTTGTGGTCCCTCCACACTTTGCGACCAGAAATCACCCATCATCCTTTGCGGATTGCCACAGTGGTTTCCCCTAAAATGACATCCATTCGCCACCGTAGTGACTGCGATGACTTCAATCATCCTTTAGTTGGTCTTTGCAGTTGCTGCATCTATCAGGACGTCAATGGAGAAGTGGACGGCTGCAGCTGTCATCGAATGATTGATGCGATCCACCATCAACTGCGGGCCGGTTTTGGTCATGCGGCGTAGGTGACCCCCAAATCGCCCGGCGGTGACCTGTGTTGTTTTGGCCCACGAGGCCGTCCAGAAGCAGACGTTCCTCTCGAGTGTTAATCCTCTCGCACATCTGCTGAGGGGACATTACTTAGTGGTTTGTGCGTCCCTCGGCTAGACAGCCTGTCATCATCCCAGGTTCAGAAATAGCCGGCCGACCATTTGTTTAAGGCTTGGCCAGACTTCAGAGCCCAGCGCGTCCTTCTGGAAATCTGCTTGCGCCCTCTGTTTTGTGTTTATTCCAGGCAGAAAATGCGGCAAGAATTGCAACCAGAGAACTCGGGCCGCGTCATTAGGCTGCAAAGAGTGACCTAAAAAGCCCGCCGCTGACGAAAGTGAGCCCAAAGCATTACTTAAAGGGGAAATCCATGTCCTCCTTACGTTTTCCTACCTCATCTGCTGAGTTAACTTTAAAAAAAACGTGCTCACCCAACCAGGGAATACAGGGTTTTTGTCTGTAATCCAATGCTCCACCACACGTTGGGTCCCGCAATGCCATCTTCTTTTCCTACTTCATCAGGGGGCCAGCTTCCTCTTCCTGAAAGCTCCCTGATGACATGTCGCTGCATGCGCAGTGCGCAGGATACAGCGCATGTGCAGAATTTTGGGCACATGTGCAGTGTGGCTTTTTAATGCTCAAAGCCTCCCAGGGTGTGTGTTGTTCTTATCTCTCTTATCTTATGCGGGTTGCTGGGACAACATACCGTATATACTCGAGTATAAGCCGAGTTTTTCAGCACATTTTTTGATGCTGAAAAAGCCCCCCTCGGCTTATACTGGAGTCTCCCGCTGTTCATGCAGTCTTTAACTGGCCTTCCACTGTAACAAAGCCCCGCCGCCTCCTTGTCCGTGATAGACGGAACACTGATACAATGCTGGGATCAGTGTTTAGTGTTCCGTCTATCACAGAAGAGGAGGAGGCGGGGCTTTGTTACAGTGGACGGCCGCCAAATGCAGTTAAGACTGCATGAACAGCGGGAGACTCCAGTATAAGCCGAGCTTGATCGTTCAGATGGTCCCCAGTCATCTCTATGACCCTCGGAGGCCCGGACACAACAGTATGATGTCACGTCCGAGCCAAAACATCAGCATGACGGCAAGGGAATTAGCATTCCAAAGAAAGAGTTCAGCCTCTATGATCCTTTTATGAAAGGGTACCTTAAAGTCCCAAACGCACCTCTGCAAGGAGCTGGAGGTTGGTCCCACCTCCTCTCACAGCTGTCAGTTGAGGTCACCCATCATATCTGTAAACCAATTGATAGAGAAAAAGCTGGGGCCGAGCATTAACTTCCAAGTCAAGGTAGGTACCTGCACTTTAGAGGGACCCGGTAGACAATTATACGCCTTCAACCTTGTTGGAAATAATTTGGCTAACACCCTTTTCTGTTCCACCATGACTGTAACCCCCCCTGTGTACAAAGCCAGCTCCATAAAGACATGGTGTGACCAGTTTGGTGTGGGGGAACTGAAGTGTCCTACACAAAGCCCTGACCTCAACTCTACTGAACTCTTCGGGATGAATTGGAATGCCGATGGTTAGCCAGGTCTTCTCATCCAATATCAGTACCTGACCTCACAAATGGGCACAAATTCCCACAGACATCCTCCAAATCTTGTGGAAATCTTCCCAGAAGAGTGGGGGATGTTATAGCCACAAAAGGGGGCAACCCCATATTATTGGCCATGGTGGTAGAATAGGAAGTCCAACAAGCTCATATACAGGAGGTGTAATGGCTAGGTGTCCAAAGACTTGTGACCACATATTGTATAAATATTACTCTTTCACCAAAAGTGATATTTCTACAAGAAAAAAAATAAACATTTTGGCCCAGATTCACAGAGAGTTGGGCGCACATTGCGCCGCCTTAACGCAAAGCCGTACGCCCCGCCGGCGTAGCGCAGAGAGGCAAGCATTGAATTCAGCAAGCCAGTGCTCCCCACACTGCGCCAGGGTGGCGTGGGATTCGAAGGTGTAAGCCGGCGTAGGTGGAAGTGGGAGTGACCCATGCAAACCCATGCAAATGAGGCGTGACCCCATGCAAATGATGGGCCGAGCGCCAGACAGATACGTATCACGAACTGCGCATGCGTCGTGACGTGGACGCATCCCCCTGCGCATGCTCACAACTAGGGTTGTCCCGATACTGATACTAGTATCGGTATCGAGACCAATTCCGAGTATTTGCGCGAGTACTCGTACTCCCGCAAATACCCCCGATACCCAAATAGAATACTCCATACGCCCCCCCCAGCCGCCGTCACGCTGCATTCCCGCTGCCGTTCGCCGCATCCCCGCTACCGCAGACTGTGTAACACGCGCCGGAAACATTACAGCTTTGAATAGCTGTAATGATTCGCGCCGCGCATAGACACTCCCCCTTGCTCGGGTGAACTGTCCAATCCCTAGCGAGGGGGAGTGTCTATACGCAGCGCGGCGCCAATCATTACAGCTATTCTAAGCTGTAATGTTCCCGGCGCGTATTACACAGTCGGCGGTAGCGGGGATGCAGGTAAGCGGGATATAGGGGGGAGACATGGCTGCATAATGGGGGGAGACATGGCTGCATAATGGGGGGAGACATGGCTGGATAATGGGGGGAGACATGGCTGGATAATGGGGGGAGACATGGCTGGATAATGGGGGGAGACATGGCTGGATAATGGGGGGAGACATGGCTGGATATGGGGGGGACATGGCTGCATCTGTGGGGGGACATGGCTGCATTTGGGGACACATTTAAAAAAAGTATCGGTATTCGGTATCGGCGAGTACTTGAAAAAAAGTATCGGTACTTGTACTCGGTCCTAAAAAAGTGGTATCGGAACAACCCTACTCACAACCACGTTGGAACAACTGCCTAAACTATGCCAGATCACTGCGTACGGCGTGAACGTAACCTACGCCTAGCCAGACACACGTCCAACGTAAATTACGCCGGCTTGTGTTCCCTGATGCAGACCTTTGCCTGTCTGCTGCTGGGTTGCACCTCCTTTTATGGGGAATAACTTTACGCCGGACGTACAACTTGCGCGCACCTCTCGTAGCCTGCATCGGGCGCACGCAGGTTCGTGAATCGCCGTATTTTCCTCATTTGCATGTTTAATAGGCTAATCAATGGGAGCGGCACCAAGCACCCAGCCTAAATGTGCGCCCACCCTACGCCGGCGTAAGCAAGCTACGTCGGCGGGGTGTAGCCTGGTTTTAGGCGCATATCTGTTTGTGGGTCTGGCGCACAGATACGACGGCGCACATTTGCACTTAAGTCGGTGTATCTTGTTATACGTCGGCGTAAGTGCTTTGTGAATCTGGGCCTATAACTTTTCTGTAGATAAAGCATAGACTGTTACCCTCGCCTTTCCTTTTATATAGGCCAATTTCTGGTAACTGCTTGCCGACCAGCGCACGATGATATGCGTCGGCAGAATGGCACGGACAGGCAGAAGGACGTATATATACGTCTCCTTTAAGAAGCAGCATTATGGACACGCGCCAGCTGCGAGCTTCGTGAGCCCAACTGTGGGTCCCGTGGACTCGATGTCCGTGGGGATACCCGCGATCGTCTCACGGAGAGGAAGAACGGGGAGATGTCAGTGTAAACACAACATCTCCCTGTTCTGCCTAGTGACACTGTCACTGATCGTGTTCCCTGTCATCGGGAACGGTCATCAGTGAGCCACGCCCCCTAACATTTAGAAGCACTCCTCAGGGCACACTTAACCCCTTCAGTGCCCCCTACAGGTTAACCCCTTCCCTGCCAGTGTAATTTTTACAGTAACAGTACATTTTTATAGCACTGATCGCTGTAAAAATGACAATGGTCCCAAAATGGTGTCAAAAGTGTCCGATGTGTCCGCCATAATGTCGCAGTCACGATAAAAATCGCTGATCGCCGCCATAACTAGTAAAACAAAAATTATTAATAAAAATGCCATAAAACTATCCCCTATTTTGTAGACGCTATTAGCCAGATTCAGAGAGAGTTACGCCAGCGTATCAGTAGATACGTCGTCGTAACTCTGAATCTGCGCCATCGTAAATTTAAGTGTATTCTCAAATTGAGATACACTTAAATCTAGCTAAGATACGACCACGGGCGCCGTCGTATCTTAGCTGTCTATTTAGGCTGGCCGCTAGAGGCGTGTACACTGATTTACGCCTAGAATGCGTAAATCAGCGAGATACGCCTATTCACGAACGTACGCTTGCCTGTCGCAGTAAAGATACGCCGTTTACGTAAGGCGTTTTCAGGCCTAAAGATATTCCACTAAAAAGATGGCACAGCCAATGTTAAGTATGGACGTCGGAACCGCGTTGAATTTTAAAAATTTTACGTCGTTTGCGTAAGTCGTCCGTGAATGGGGCTGGGCGTAATTTACGTTCACGCCGAAACCAATAAGTCTTTGCGGCGTAATTTGGAGCATGCGCACTGGGATATGTCCACGGACGGCGCATGTGCCGTTCGTTAAAAACGTCAATCACGTCGGGTCACGACTGATTAGCATAAAACACGCCCACCTCTTCACAATTTGAATTAGGCGCACTTAGGCCGGCACATTTACGCTACGCCGCCGTAACATAGGACGCAAGTGCTTTGTGAATACATCACTTGCCTCTCTAACTTACGGCGGTGTAGCGTATATGAGATACGCTACGCCTGCCTAACGTTGGGCACGGATATCTGAATCCAGCTATATAACTTTTGCGCAAACCAATCAATAAACGCTTATTGCGATTTTTTTTTTTTTTTACCAAAAATATGTAGAATACGTATTGACCTAAACTGAGGAATTTTTTTTTTATATATATATATATATTTTTTGGGGATATTTATTATTTAAAAAAAGAAAAAATATTGTTTTTTTTTTTCAAAATTGTCACTCTTTTTTTGTTTATAGCGCAAAAAATAAAAACCGCAGAGGTGATCAAATACCACCAAAAGAAAGCTCTATTTGTGGGAAAAAAAGGACGCCAATTGTGTTTGGGAGCCACGTCGCACGATCGCGCAATTGTCTGTTAAAGCGACGCAGTGCCCGAATCGCAAAACCTGGCCTGGCCCTTTAGCTGCATTTTGGTCCGGGGCTTAAGTGGTTAAAGCGGCGCAGTGCTGAATCGTAAAAAGGGTCCCGGTCCTTTAGCTTGCATAATGATCCGGGGCTTAAGTGGTTAATATAGACCAATGTCTGGTAAAATGTGGACAGAAGTTTGATTTTTTTTTTTTTGAGGGAACCAGTTTTGAACTTAAAAATACAGACTTTTTTTTTGCCACACTTACTTTGGCGCTGTTATCTAACGTGATGTAATTAATATTACGTATGGCATCTGAGTCCTTATCGGTGAGCTAATCAATTTACTTCTTACGACTCAGATGACAGGTTGACTTTACGTTTCTGCGTGTTCTTATCCTTGATCAAAGGCCGCGGTTTTTATATCAAGTTGTGTTAATCACCCAGAAGGTCGGACCCACAGGTAGAGAGCGAGCCGGTGTCACCGCGGCTTCAGCGGGGATAAAAGTCTCCTTCCACAAGCCGCGCTCTTATCTGATTAATATCTATAATGAGGCCCGTATCTCCCCGACTGGGTGCCAGACACGCTCATATCGTAGCGATTGGCTCTTTCTGGGCCCCCGCACTTGTGGCCTTGATCCTAGTACTTTGTTTTGTTGATGGTGTTCATTTGTAGAGGTGAACAAACAAAGCGGCCACCTGCACAGGTAAACCCTGACCATGTACACCTTTCTCCCCGTCTGTATCGAAACTCAGAGGGGTTCACTTACTAACACTGGGGAGTGAAAAACCTGGTGCAGCTGTGCATAGAAAGTGTCTTCCAGGGTTTTTTTTGCCAAAGCCTAACTGCTTTTCTTTGCCGCCTATCAATTGCCACCAATCAGTGCCCATTAGTGATGCCAGTCAGTGCTGTCTTTGAAATTGCCCCAGCCCCTGTTCAAATCCAATCTGGGGACAGACTTGGTCCGGGGACAGTGTCCTCAATCTGGGGACTGTCCCCGGAAACCGGGGATGTCTGGTCACCCTACTCTAAATCGCTGCATAAACTGTTGGCGCTATATAAATAGTGAATAATAATGAAATATTAACCACTTCCGGACCGCCGCATGTACATATACGTCGGCAGAATGGCACGGACAGGCACATTGGTGTACCTGTACGTCCCTGCCTAGACGTGGGTCGGGGGTCCAATCGGGACCCCCCCCCCCGGGAACCTTGCGGTGGTTCCCGTGGCTGTCCGAGCGATCCGGGACGACGGCGCGGCTATTCGTTTCTAGCCGCCCCCTCGCGATCGCTCCCCGGAGCTGAAGAACGAGGAGAGCCGTATGTAAACACGGCTTCCCCGTGCTTCACTGTGGCGGCTGCATCGATCGTGTGATCCCTTTTATAGGGAGACTCGATCGATGACGTCAGTCCTACAGCCACACCCCCCTACAGTTGTAAACACACACTAGGTGAACCCTAACCCCTACAGCGCCCCCTGTGGTTAACTCCCAAACTGCAATTGTCATTTTCACAATAAACAATGCAATTTAAATGCATTTTTTGCTGTGAAAATGACAATGGTCCCAAAAATGTGTCAAAATTGTCCGAAGTGTCCGCCATAATGTCGCAGTCACGAAAAAAATCGCTGATCGCGGCCATTGGTAGTAAAAAAAAATTAAAATTATAAAAATGCAATAAAACTATCCCCTATTTTGTAAACGCTATAGATTTTGCGCAAACCAATCGATAAACGCTTATTGCGATTTTTTTTTTACCAAAAATAGGTAGAAGAATACGTATCGGCCTAAACTGAGGAAAAAAAATAATGGGGTAGATTCAGGTAGCAATTACGCCTGCGTATCCATAGATACGCAGCATAATTGCTCAGTAGCGCCGGCGTATCGACTTTTCTGATTCAGAAAGCTAGATACGCCGGCTTAAGCCTAAGATACGAATGGCATAAGTCTCTTATGCCTTCGTATCTTAGGCTGCGTTCTTGCGGTGGCCGCTAGATGGCGCTCCGGTAGTTTTCAGCGTAGAGTATGCAAATTGCATACTTACGCTGATTCACAAACGTACGCGCACCCGCCGTTCGAGTTTTACGTTGTTAGTGTACGAAACTTCTGTCGTAAAGCTGCTCCTGCTATTAGGAGGCGCAGCCAATGCTAAGTATGGACGTCGTTCCCGCGTCGCGTTTTTCGAAATTTGCGTTGTTTGCGTAAGTGGATCGTGAATGGCGCTGGACGCCATTTACGTTCCCGTCTAAGCAAATGACGTCCTTGCGACGTCATTTACCGCAATGCACGTCGAGAAAGCTTCCCGACGGAGCATGCGCACTACGTTCGGCGCGGGAACGCGCCTAATTTAAATGATCCACGCCCCCTACGGGATCATTTAAATTACGCGCGCTTACGCCGGCCTTTTTTACAAAACGCCTCTGCAAATTACGGAGCAAATGCTTTGTGAATGAAGCGTAGCGCAAGTAATTTACGGAGGCGTAGCGTAAAAACGAAACGCTGCGCCACCGCAACAGTGCGCGCCCCTACCTGAATCTACCCCAATGTTTTTTATATATTTTTGGGGGATATTTATTATAGAAAAAAGTAAAAAATGTTGCATTTTTTTCAAAACTGTCGCTCTATTTTTGTTTATAGCGCAAAAAATAAAAACCGCAGAGGTGATCAAATACCACCAAAAGAAAGCTCTATTTGTGGGGAAAAAAGGACGCCAATTTTGTTTGGGAGCCACGTCGCACGACCGCGCAATTGTCTGTTAAAGCGACGCAGTACCGATTCACAAAAACTGGCCAGGTCCTTTAGCTGCCTAAAGGTCCGGGGCTTAAGTGGTTAAGGAATCAGGCAGGAGAGGGTTTAGCCATCAAGACAGCAAACCGAAGAAGATGGGTGCCAGAATGAGACCCTTAGCACCTCTAACGAGTCCACTAAAATACGAAAAGTTCATCCCTGACTGGAGCCCAGCTTTACACATATCTTGTATCTGTGCCGGTACAGCCGTTATGAGCCAACTGTGAGTTTATGGAAGTCGATTTACTCTAACGAGCCGTTTTATAAATCCCTCTGAAGAGCTATAATCCTCGGCTCTTCCATTTTATATACAGTAGACATAAACATTTATGACCTATGAGGAGAGGATTACCCCGGGGCTGAGCTCTGTGTTTGTATCCAGTGTACACACTGCTGATCCGGGACATTAATAACTCTGAAAGAGAGATAACTGACACTCACAAATTATCTTATAAACTCTGCCTCGTACTGTAAACGGGGAAATCCCCAGCTCCGTTCCGCCTTCGCCTATCTCCCTCCCTTCCTAACCTCATCTGCTGCCGGGAGAGGAGCAAGGCCTTATCACTAGAGCTTTCCTTCCGCTGTCTCTGTGATACAAAGCAGGAATGGTGAGAGTGAGGGACATAGGAGGACCGATTGGTGGTTCTTGGCAACTATGTCAAAACACTTATTAATTCACTTACAAATCATAGTTTTCTGCCCCTTGGCCAACCGTACATCCAGAACAGCCGGTGTATAGCACAGATACAGCCTAATAATGTACTCTCTTTTTTTTTTTGTTCCAATAGTTTTTATTATTTATCCAAAACAGCATACAGTACATTATACCGTATATACTCGAGTATAAGCCGACCCGAATATGGGCCGAGGCACCTAATTTTACCACAAAAAACTGGGAAAACATATTGACTCGAGTATAATGCCGCGTACACACCATCACTTTATGTGATGAAAAAAAACGACACTTTCTGTGAAGTAAAAAATGACGTTTTTGAAAGTTCAATTTTCAAAGACGAAGTTGCCTACACACCATTGTTTTCTCACAATGTTCTAGCAAAGTGAGGTTACGTTCCACCACGTTTTACCATTGAAGCTCGCTTCATAAGTAGCTTCTGGGCATGCGTGGATGAAAAAACGTCTTAGAAAACGACGTTTTTTTGCTACACACGGTCAATTTCTGTGAAGTAAAAAGTGCACTTTTGAAAAACGACACATAAAATTGAAGCATGCTTCAATTTTTTTTGGTCGTTTTTTACAAGACCTAAAACGATGTTTTCCCCCACACACGGTCCATTAAAGTGACGTTTTTAAAAACGTCATTTTTTTTCATCACATAAAGTGATGGTGTGTACGCGGCATAAGCCTAGGGTGTCCATCTGCATGCCTCACTGTGTCCATGTCCATGCCTCACTGTGCCCAAGTCTCACTGTGCCCAAGCCTCACTGTGTTCATGTCTCACTGTGTCTGTGCCTCACTGTACCTCACTGTGCCCATGCCTCACTTTGCCTCACTGGGCTAGATTCACATAGATTAGCAGATCTTTAGATCCGCGTAATCTATGTGATTTACGATCCGCCGGTGCAATTTAGCGAGGCCAGTGCAGTATTCACAAAGCACTTACCTCGAAAATTGCACCGTCGGATCGTAACTCCCCCGGCGGAATTCAAATTCCGCGGCTAGGGGGAGTGTACAATTTAAATCAGGCGCGTTCCCGCGCCGATTTAACTGTGCATGCGCCGCCGGCGAAATTACCCAGTGCGCATGCTCCAAATGACGTCGCTAGGACGTCATTGTTTTCGGCGGCAACGTCAATTGCAGCCATCCGTATTCCAGACCGACTTACGCAAGCGACGTAAAAATTTAAAACTCTGCGCGGGAACGACGGCCATACTTAACATTAGCTACCCCTCATATAGCAGGGGTAACTATCCGCCGGAAAAGGCCGAACGCAAACGACATAAAAAAAAAGCGACGGGCAGGCGTACGTTTCTGAATCGGCGGTTCTCCTCATTTGCATATCCGTCACGTAAAAGAGCGAGGCGACACCTAGCGGCCGGCGGTAGATTTCAGCCTTTGATCCGACTGGTGTAAGGCACTTACACCAGTCGGCTCTAAGGGAGATCTATGCGGAACTGATTCTTATGAATCAGTCACATAGATCCGACCGTCGGATCTCAGAGATACGATGGCGGATCAGGAGATCCGCCGTCGTATCTCTTTGTAAATCTGGCCCACTGTGTCCATGTGCATGTCTCACCGTGCCTCCCTGTGCCTCACTTTGCCTCCCTGTGCCTGACTTTGCCTCCCTGTGCCTCACTTTGCCTCACTGTGTCCATGTGCATGTCTCACCGTGCCTCACTGTACCTCACTTTGCCTCACTGTATCCATGAGCGTGCCTCACTGTGCCCATGCCTCACTGTGCCCATGCCTCATTGTGCCCATGACTAGACTAACAATTAACATGGGAGTCTATGGAAGTGGTGCCCAGCTTTGAAAAAACGGTGTTATCCCGCCGTAGGTCCGCCGGATAACAGACTTTGCACACTTGTAGAGGAGAAATGGGGCTACATGTGTGGCAAGTCCAGGGGACCTACGACCGGCTGGTACCAGGTCCCCAAAGTCACCGGAGAAATGAGCGCTTAACATGGGATTCTATGGAAGGGGTGCCCGGCTTTGAAAAATCGGTGCTCCCCGGCCAACAAACTTTGCACACTTGTAGAGTGCCGTGTGTGCCAAGTTTGGGGTCCAGGGGACATACGGCCGTCCGGAACCGGGTCCCCAAAGTTCGGGAGATCAGGTGCAAAAAGGTGACTCAAGTATAAGCCGAGGGGGGCATTTTCAGCACAAAAAAATGTACTGAAAAACTTGGCTTATACTCGAGTATATACAGTACTCAAATATTCATCAGAAGATTGTTGAAACAGGAATGCAATATACACCGTGCTCGGTGGCTCTTATCACATACGTAATAACAAAACCTATTAAGAAGGGTTTTATTGTGGCCAGAGAGGCTACCTTGTCTCCTGGTAGCATCCTTCAAACCAAATAGTCCCCCCTCCCTCTATCATTATGGTGTAGCCGAACCATCGCCTAAAAAATGATGGAGCGGAGAAACCAAAAACAATACTAAAACCCAAAATGAAACCCCCCAAAAAAAGGGGGGAGGGAGAAAAAAAAAAAAGTGAGGAATTAGATAGAGTAAAACAGAGTGGGATGGGCCCTCCGGGTCCCGGCCTCTCAGCACAAACAACCCGGCTCTCAGGGAGCTTGGAGATAAGCAATCCAGGGTTTCCAGACCCTCTAAAACAGGGGTCTCAAACTCAAATTACCTGAGGGCCACAAGACAAGTTTTCATATGCCATGGGGGGCCGCATGCAAACTTTCAAACTTCAAAAACAACAGTACTGGTGTCAGCGAACACATTATTAACCCCCAGCACTGGTGTCAGCGAGCGCATTATTACCACCAGCACTGGTGTAACTCAGGGGTTGACAAATTTGCTTGGAATCTAGGAGCCAGCTAAAAAAGTTAGGAGCCAAAAAACGCACCCCGTCCCGACGAGCTTGCACGCAGAAGCGAACACATACGTGAGCAGCGCCTGCATATGTAAACGGAGTTCAAACCACACATGTGAGGTATCGCTGCGATTGGTAGAGTGAGAGCAATAATTCTAGCTCCTCTGTAACTTAAAACATGCAACCTGTAGATTTTTTTAAACGTCGCCTATGAAGATTTTAAAGGGTAAAAAAGTTTGTCGGCATTGCACAAGCGGACACAATTTTGAAGCGTGACATGTTGGGTATCAAATTACTCGGCGTAACATTATCTTTCATAATATTAAAAAAAAATGGGGATAACTTTACTGTTGTCTTATTTTTTAATTAAAAAAAGTGTAATTTTTTCCCAAAAAAGTGCGCTTGTAAGACCGCTGCGCAAATACGGCGTAACAGAAAGTATTGCAACGATCGCTATTTTATTCTCTAGGGTGTTAGGATAAAAAAAATATATAATGTTTGGGGGTTCTAATTAGAGGGAAGAAGATGGCAGTGAAAATAGTGTAAAATTACATTAGAATTGCTGTTTAACTTGTAATGCTTAACTTGTAATACCAACGGCCACCACCAGATGGCGCTAGCTCACATCTGGTGGTAATAACTTGTAATACCAACGGCTCACCACCAGATGACGCCAGCTCAAAAAAAAAAAAAAATTTTTTTTGCTCCCCTCACTTCCACCCTGCCTGCGGGCCATTTATAACTGGTCCGCGGGCCGCAAATGGCCCGCGGGCCGGTACTTTGAGACCACTGCTCTAAAACCTAGCTTGCCTATCTTGTCTTATACTGGCCAGTTTTCCGTTGATCATAATGCAGGACACCTTGTTGTTTCACCAAGGTAACGTTGATTACAAGTGATTTCCACGTTGGACCTTCGGGCAAGACCACCAGACATGATACACATCTCCCTTCTGTCCGCACCCTCTTAAACAGAGGGGTAAATTGCCGGGGTATAGCTTAGCTAGCCTTGTTGGGACAAGGTACCAACGCGCTATCACCTTATAGTTTGCCTTTACCAATGAGGTGTTGAGTATGCCTTTGTGTGCCATAGTTGACCCTTTTGTCCACACCTCTTCTACCACTATTTCCCCCAGGTCCGATTCCCAAGCCGTTTATAATTTTAGTCTTTTTTTTTTCCAAATGGTGTACAGCTGTTCTTGGTCTGTAGCTCAACATCAGTTTAGTGCATGGAAACCATAGCTTGTATGGAGTACAGCTTGGGGAATAATGAGAAGGTATGACCCAACAGGGTATATTGAGGTGGGCCAGTTGGAACCAAACCCTGTTAAACAACTTTGCATCCGACCCAACGGGGTGAGATAGTTATTTGTGTTCATAAGAAGGATTGCCTACAAAGAACAACCCCCCTATGAGCTTGCTTGGGAACAGGCCTTGGGCAGAAGCTACTCTGAGGAAGAGCGGACTCAGCCTATAACTTGACACATTCGCTCTTTCTGTCCAAGCATTATCAAGAGAAAAAGTACAAAATCTCATCCAGGTGGTATAGATGCCGCACCACTTTGAAGGGTATAATTCCATCATCCTTCTGATTCTTGGTGGAGATGCCATGTCTGGTAGAGCTGTGTAAAATATCAACTAATCAGGAAGAAGAGTCGGCGTATAGTACAAATACAGCTTGATACTATAGCTGTTTAAGGCTTGTTGTTCAACACCAGTGCAGTGCATGGAAACATTGGCTTGTATGTATGGAGTAGGGTGTACAGCCTGAGAAGGTATGACCCAACAGGTTATGATCAGGTGGTCCAGTTGGAATCAGCACCCACTGAACGACTTTGCTTATAACCCAACAGAGTGACATGGGCAATGTATTTGGCTTTCCCATTCTCCTGTACTAATATGTTGTAGAGCAAGCCAGGATGAGCTTGGATGCTGACAGTCCCCAATAGTGAGGATCACCAGATAGAATGTGAGCAAGCAGGGATAAGCTTTTTGTATGCCAGCAGTGCGGATCACCTGATAGTAAGCGAGCAGGGGTGAGCTTCTTACACTCGCCAGCACGTGAGAATCACAGAATAAATAGTGAGCAAGCAGGGATGAGCTTTTTGGATGCTGGCATTCGCCATCAGTGAGGATCTCTGGATAGATAGTGAGCAACCTGGCATAGGCTTCCTGGATGCTGGTACTCGCCATCAGTGAGGATCTCTGGATAGATAGTGAGCAACCTGGCATAAGCTTCCTGGATGCTGGTACTCGCCATCAGTGAGGATCTCTGGATAGATAGTGAGCAACCTGGGATAAGCTTCCTGGATGCTGGTACTCGCCATCAGTGAGGATCTCTGGATAGATAGTGAGCAACCTGGGATAAGCTTCCTGGATGCTGGTACTCGCCATCAGTGAGGATCTCTGGATAGATAGTGAGCAACCTGGTATAAGCTTCCTGGATGCTGGTACTCGCCATCAGTGAGGATCTCTGGATAGATAGTGAGCAACCTGGCATAAGCTTCCTGGATGCTGGTACTCGCCATCAGTGAGGATCTCTGGATAGATAGTGAGCAACCTGGGATAAGCTTCCTGGATGCTGGTACTCGCCATCAGTGAGGACATTAGGATAAATAGTGAGCAGGCCGGGATGAGCTTCTTGAATGCTGGCACTCCCCAGCAGTGACGGTCACTGGATAGATAGTGAGCAAGGAGGGATGAGCTTCTTGGATGCTGGCACTGGCCAGCAGTAAGGATCACCGGATAGTCAGCAGGCCGGGGGTGAGCTTCTTGGATGCTGGCACTGGCCAGCAGTGAGGATCACTGAATCGATAGTACTATTAGCAGCACAGGTTTTAGTTAAAGGGGTTGCAAAGGTTTGTGTTTTTCCACCTTAAAGTGGAGGTTCACACACATTCTTAACCTAATGTTATCCACAATTATGCCTTAATTACCGTATTGTAGCTGTATATTGTGGCACTTCCTGTCTTCTACTCCCGCGGGAGTAGGCGTGCCTATTGCCTTTCTCCCGGCGCCGCACTGTCTCCTGGGAGCTAAGTGTCAGGCTTCCCAGGAGAACGTGGTTTGTTTGACATCACAACGGGCCGGTAACCTTTAACGACCGTTGCGATGGCAACCCTGATGTTTACGGTGCTGCTCGCAGTAAAGACCGAGCTCCGCGGGATCGAGTGGTGTATGCTGCTCCCAGTGTTCACTGCATCAAGGAAATGAGTGCTTGTGGGCTTCACAGTGCCCACAAGCAAAATGGAAACGTCCTTCTTCGTTTTATATAAGTTATTCTTTATATATGAAATAATCGGACAGCGGATGCGTAAAGACACCAAAACAGTGAGTATTCTTTAAGAACAGAAAAAAAGAAATGAATGATGACAAAAAAAAAAAACGATTGGCTGTGGAACATCCGCTTTAATAGATCCTATGCATTAAGGTGAAAAAACACCTGGCAATCAAGGCCACCCCCCCCCCCCCCTCCCCCGTTTTACTTACCCGAGCCCGTTCACCTGCTCGACTCGTCCCCGGCGTCCTCTTCTCCACCGAGTCTCGGCATTGATTGCATAGATTGATAGCAGTGCAGCCATTGGCTCCCGCTGCTTTCAATCAAATCCAATGACGTGGCAGCCGGGGGGGGGGGGGCGGGACCGAGTCATACACTCAGCGTCTATGGACGACAACTGTATGACATGGGAGCGTGCCCGCGAGGTAACCCCCTCGGGAGAGAGCTTCCCAGAGGGGGTTAGCTATTGCAGGGAGGAGCCGAGAGAGCCGCCGTGGGACCCCAGAGGAGGACAATCGGGGCTACTCTGTGCAAAACGTACTGAACAGTGGAGGTAAGTATGATATGTTTGTTATTTTTATTTATTTTTTAACAGGCAACTTCTCTTTATCTGCTCTGTACTGTCCTCATTTGGTCATAACTGGTAATGCAGAAATCATATGTATTTTTAAAGCGCCAACAATTTACACAGAGCTTTACAAATCATTTCCTGCACTCAAAGAGCTTGCAATCTAAGGTACCTATCCTACATGCAGAAAGGAGCAAATTAACCTAGCAGAGCATTGGAGTACCTGGAGGAAACCCACACAAGCACAGCAAGACTATGCAAGCTTCATGCAGGTTGTGTCCTAACTGGGATATGAACAGAGGACCCACTGCCGCCGGGTAGAAGTGCTAACCGCTAAGCCACACAAGTTCTCAGATTGTACTGCCTGGTGTAGTTTGGGCACTGACTGCCAGATCTATCTACCTATGTAGCCATTGGCCCCTCTGTCCGCGGCTCCTCGACCCTGCTCTTGGATTGGTCATCTCTTGATTCTTTTTTTTTTTTTATTTTCTTTTTTTATAAATTCTTTATTTTATATCTTTTTCACTCTTAGTTTCTCCTTCTACAAACATATATAGCTTACTTTAACTGTTACACAATTTAACACTTTTTTAGAAATTTTCTCGTTAATCGTTGTTCCTCTTAGGCTGCATTCACACCTTTGCGTAGGTGATTTGCGGCGACATAAAATAGGCGTTTTTTCCCGCGATTTGCGGCGACAAAACGCGTCGTTTTTAGCTGGAGGGGTGATTTTAACATTGTCAGCTATGCCCGAACGCCGAAGCCGCCCGAAAAAAAGGGTCCGGGACTTGTTTTGAGCTTCAGGCGTTTCGGCGTTCGGCGTGGAGATGTGAACCATCTCCATAGCCGACAATGTAAAATCACCCCTCCAGCGTATTGCAGGCTGTAATAGCGGCGGGCGTCTGGCGTGAAAACGCCTAGGTGTGAATGCAGCCTTAGCGAGATCTCAAAAATCTACCTTCATATCCACTGTATGTAGCTATATCATAATGTTCTCCCTGTTCCCCAGATCCACCCTTACTTCTAAATCCCTACCCTCCCCCACCCCCGTCTCTATCCCTTCCCAACAAAAAAAAAAAACACAAATTTCCCCCGGCGTCACCCCCTCCTCTCCCCCCATCTCCCCCCTCTATTTTTTTTTTTTTTAACCTTTAGTACCACTTTAAGTTCATACAATGTTTATTATTTTAATAATAAAAAAAAAGTAACCTTTAGGCCCCGTTCACACCTAGGCGTATATACGCCTGTAGTGTGAACGCCGCTGCCGCCCCGACACGCCAGAGGGATGCTTTAGCATTGCCCTCTATGGAGATGGTTCACATCTCCATGCCGAACGCCTGCCGCCTGAAAAAAAGTCCCGGACCTTTTTTTCAGGCGTCTTTCGGCGTTCGGCTAGGAGATGTGAACCACCTCCATAGAGGGGGTCACAGGCTGCATTCACAATCGCGGCGTTTTGTCGCCGCGAATCACGGTACAAAACGCCGTTATTTGCCGCTGCAATTCGCGGGACAAAACGCCGCGATTCAGTACGCTATAGTGTGAATGCAGCCTAAATACGGGTTTAATGTATTTCTCTTCGGGTATTTCTATTAGAAAATAAAATGTTGCCTGTGTTTTTCAGATCCTGATGAAGCTGAAGAGCATTGCCCTGGACGCAGAGGACGAGTTGGAGCGTCAGGACGAAGCCCTCGAGGAGATCACGTCTTCTGTGGACAGATCCGTTTTCAGCATCGACAAACAGACTCGCAGGATGAGAAAGCTCCTGTAGCACGAGACCCGTCAGAATAAACCGGAGGAAAGGACTGACTGCCTCAGCCGACCACACTAAGGTGTCATACTCCTAGCACAGGGATATGTTCTGACGGGCGGCATTGGGTTGGCAGGTCCACATCTCCTCACTTGCCGTTTTTGGGAGTCCTCTAATTACCATAAGCCGTTTGCAAATGATAGCATGACGCTACCGATGTTTACATGCACCAACAATGCAAAATACCCCTCATATTTACCGCGTGCAAACGTGGCAAGATGCCGGGAATGCGGAATGCCTGCAGCCATGCCTGTGAATTCCTGTACAAGGTTCTGCTTTGCGTTCATTTGTATTCATGTACTTTAGGTACTGTGCCTTTTCATGTGAAAACCTGAAGAATATCATGGTACCCTCCCCCCCATGTATTTCAAAAACAAAACGGACATTTGCTAAGGCTGAACTCCAGTATGGGTTAAAAATCAAACCGTATCTAAAGTCATCTTTTTTTCTGCATTTGCAAAGCGCTGATCGGATTGGATGCTGATTGGATGTTGGTTTCTCAGCAGGCGTGTTTAACTGAAGCCGGTGGTGAGCTTCTGTCGGACAGGAAGCTGTACACACGGGCCGCATATCAGCCGGTTTCTACTGTACCGGCTGATATTCGGCCACTGTCTACCCGCCGTTAATCCTTCTGTTTGTGGTCTGGTCTTGTCACATCACAGGTCCTCTTCTTCCTCCTGTGGTTGGTACAGTGGAACCTTGGATTACGAGCATAATGCGTTCAAGGAGTATCCAAAGCACTCGCATAGCAAAGCGAGTTTCCCCATAGAAGTCAATGGAAACTAAAATAATTGGTTCCACATTGACTTCTATGGCATGTAATACCGCATATGGCCAGAAGTGGGGGGGGGGGCGCAGCGCAGGAGAGCCTTGGAAATACAGTGGACCCTCGGTTACGAGCAGTGTCATCTTAAGAGCATTATAGGCCCCCGGGCAATACAGTGCACTGGGGCCCTGTCTACACAAACACGCACGAGAATTTACTGACAAAAATCATAAAATTTACTGGCAGAACCACATTTTTTTCTGCCACTGCAAAAAAAGTACCTAAAATTACAGTTTTCAGTGCCGAACAATGCAAATGTCAGTATTTAAACTATAAACATATACAGTAGCTAGTGCTATTAGCAATGTGTTTAAGTTAAACAAAAGTAAAAAAAAAAAATGTCTTCATTGACATGAAGGTCAGGTTACTATAACCCAGCCAGCACAGAGTTTCCTCTTACATCAGAGTCTGCAGGATTCCCCCTTACAGTGAAAGGGAACTCTTATGTAAAGGGGAACACTGCAGATCATGATCTAAGGGGGGAACTTTGATGTGGAGGGGGGCTCTGGTGACCAGAGACCACCTTATATCAGAGTCCACTGCTTTCTCTTTCCCACTTACATCAGGGTCCGCAGACTGAGTTCCCCCTTGCATTGTAAGGGGGAATCCTGCAGACTCTGATGTAAAGGGGAACTCTGATGTGGGGGGCACTCTGGTGACCAGAGACCACCTTCCGTAGAGTAAATACACTAAGGTAAGGGGGGTCACTAATATAGGAGGGGGAACCTTTATATCAGTGCCCCCATACATTTTTGCATTCACTCCCCCCTTACATCAGCAACCCCCCGCACTCGTGGAGGATCCGATCTTCTCTGTGATTTCCGCGAACTGGGCATGGGCAGTTCTAACCTGTCACTCTCCACAAATTTTTACTGGGGTTGCTGGGCAGCCGGTGGGGCCCCCCAGGCAAGCGGGGGCCCCGGGCAACTTCCCAGCGTGCCCAATGGAGAAGATGGCCCTGGTTACGAGTATAATCCGTTCCAGGAGAACGCTTGTAATCCAAAGCACTCGCATAGCAAAGCGAGTTTCCCCATAGAAGTCAATGGAAACAAAAATAATTTGTTCCACGTTGACTTCTATGGTATGCAATACCGCATATGGCCAGAAGTGGGGGGGGGGGGCGCAGGAGAGCCTCGGAAATACAGTGGAACCTCTGATTACGAGCATAATCCGTTCCAGGAGAATGCTTGTAATCCAAAGCACTCGCATAGCAAAACGAGTTTCCCCATAGAAGTCAATGGAAACAAAAATAATTTGTTCCACATTGGCATGCAATACCGCATATGGCCAGAGGTGGGGGGGGGGGGGGGCCAGAGAGACTTGGACATACTCAGAAACCATTCGGCTGCATTCAGAAAGGCATAGGATGCATTAAAGGGGTTGTAAAGGTACATTATTTTTTTCCCTAAAAAGCTTCCTTTACCTTAGTGCAGTCCTCCTTCACTTACCTCATCCTTCCATTTTTGCTTTTAAGTCCTTATTTCTTCTGAGAAATCCTCACTTCCTGTTCTTCTGTCTGTAACTCCACACAGTAATGCGAGGCTTTCTCCCTGGTGTGGAGTGTCGTGCTCGCCCCCTCCCTTGGACTACAGGAGAGTCAGGACGCTCTCTACGTTGCAGATAGAGAAAGGAGCTGTGTGTTAGTGGGCGTCCTGACTTTCCTGTAGTCCAAGGGAGGGGGGCGAGCACGACACTCCACACCAGGGAGAAAGCCTCGCATTACTGTGTGGAGTTACAGACAGAAGAACAGGAAGTGAGGATTTCTCAGAAGAAATAAGGACATTTAAAAGCAAAATGGAAGGATGAGGTAAGTGAAGGAGGACTGCACTAAGGTAAAGGAAGACATTTAGGGAAAAAAATGTTTCGTTTAAACCCCTTTAGGGTGAAAAAACACAAAGGTTTGCAACCCCTGAATCAGTCACAGATTTTTTTCAGTGAAACTTTTTCGCTTACAAGTAAAAATCATTGGCCCAGATTCAGTAAGCAATTGCGCCTGCGTAACCATAGTTACGCAGCGCAATTGCTGACTTGCGCCGGCGTAACGAGTTCTCCTGATTCAGAGAACTCGTTACGCCGACTGCAGCCTAAAATCTGCGTGGCATAAGGCTCTTATGCCACGCAGATTTTAGGCTGCATTCTTGCGTTGACCGCTAGGGGGCGCTCCCATTGTGGTCAGCGTATAGTATGCAAATTGCATACTTACGCCGATTCACAATGTTGCGCGGTCCCTGCGTACGCAAGTTACGGAGTTTCCGTACGGCGTCTTTAGCGTAAGGCTGCCCCTTCCAATAGTAGGGGCAGCCAATGCTAAAGTATACCCGCCGTTCCCGCGTCGTGAAATTTGAATTTCACGCCGTTTGCCTAAGTGATACGTGAAAGGCGCTGGACGCCATTCACGTTCACTTTGAAGCAAATGACGTCCTTGCAACGTCATTTGCCGCAATGCACGTCGGGAAAGTTTCCCGACGGCGCATGCGCTTTACGATCGGCGCGGGAACGCGCCTAATTTAAATGATTCCCGCCCCCGGCGGGATCATTTACATTGCGCGCGCTTACGCCGGGCAATTTTGCCGGCGCGCCCTCGCAATTTACGGAGCTACTGCTCCGTGAATCGAGGGCAGCGCAAAATATTTGCGGGGGCGCAGGGCAAAATCGTTGCCCTGCGCCTCCGCAAATAGAGCGCAGATCTCTTTGAATCCGGGCCAGTGTTTCCGAACAGCTCCGGCACCCCCCCCTGCACCTCTGGCCAAATTTAGTACTGCACATCGCAGAGGCTTGAATCCTGCTCTTGTTGCGAGACAACACGCGAAAACCGAGTCAGGATTTTTTTTTTAAATCGCATTCCGAGGTTCCACTGTAGTTCTGAATGGTGAACGGGTGTTAGAGGGCATGCTGGTCTCATGCCACCCACAAGAACAACAATGCAGGAATGCGGTGAGTCCGCTGGGGACAGCGGCGGAGGTAGAGTAATACAGAGAGGCAATTCATTTCTATAAAAAAAAAATGTTCATAAGTCTAAACTTATTTGACACGTGACAATCTCGCTGATGCCTTTCAGCTTATCTTGCCCTAATCATAGCTATCATTAAGGCCTTGTAGCCTGAAACGCGTCAGCAGAAGTTGAATTTTAAGCCGTTTTAATGAATGAATGTTTTTAGGAACCTGCAACTGAGTGCCAGTATTTTCTTACACTGTCCTGTGTATGCTGCCCTATGGCACGGGCACAGCACCCTTTATTGAGTTTTTGCATTCTGCTACCCATCCTGGGCACACATTTGGGCACACAGGGTGCTCTATGTGAAGGGAGAGGAAGAAGACAGCAGTGGGCCTCACAGGAAACTCTTTTTAAGAAGATCTGTCACTTTCTCCACATAGAGATTGAGCGATTGGTGGAGATTGAGCGATTGGTGGAGATTGAGCGATTGATGGTGATTGACCCATTGGTGGAGATTGATGGAGATTGAGCGATTGATGGTGATTGAGCGATTGATGGAGATTGAGCGATTGATGGTGATTGACCCATTGGTGGAGACTGAGCGATTGATGGTGATTGACCCATTGGTGGAGATTGATGGAGATTGAGCGATTGGTGGAGATTGAGCGATTGGTGGAGATTGGTGGAGATTGAGCGATTGGTGGAGACTGACCCATTGATGGAGATTGACCCATTGGTGGAGATTGAGCGATTGATGGAGATTGAGCGATTGATGGAGATTGAGCCATTGGTGGAGATTGAGCGATTGATGGAGATTGAGCGATTGATGGAGATTGAGCGATTGGTGGAGATTGAGCGATTGGTGGAGATTGAGCGATTGGTGGAGATTGAGCGATTGATGGAGATTGAGCGATTGGTGGAGATTGAGCGATTGGTGGAGATTGAGCGATTGGTGGAGATTGAGCGATTGGTGGAGATTGAGCGATTGGTGGAGATTGAGCGATTGGTGGAGATTGAGCGATTGGTGGAGATTGACCGATTGATGGAGATTGACCGATTGATGGAGATTGACCGATTGATGGAGATTGACCGATTAAATATGCACTGTCACTGTACTAATGACACTATTAGGGAAAGGGGATCAAAGGGTTAAATGTGATCCTTTCTAACTGTGTGGGGGGCGGTGCTTTATATGTGGGAAGACAGAGATCCGTATTCCTGCTTAGCAGAAACACGGGATCTCCGTCTTCCCTTATCAAAGAACGGCGACCTGCCATGTTTACATGGCCGTTGTTCTGGCTGACATCGGGTCCACTAGACCCGCCGATTGGCTCCCGCTGTGTCCAATCGCAACAGGTACGCGTCCACACCCCCCGGACTCGGAAGTTCAGAATGACGTACCCGTAGCGCATGTTAGCGCCCTGCAGCGCATGTTAGCGGGGCGATCAGCAAACGAGAAATGTTGCCGTTGTGGAATTTTATAATTATTTATTTCTTTTTGCCCGGGGTTATTTTGAAAAGTTACTTTGTATAAAATGAATATGGAAGCCGGTTGTCTATATTATAAAATGTAACATAATAATAATAAAGGAAACGGCGAGCCGATCCCAAGGATTACTTTGTCTCCAGGATATTTCCACGCCGTCGTTGTCGGATTCGGAGGACCGGACATTCCTGTTATACCGACAATTCAGTGAGAGCGTTTTTATTTATTTCTACGTTTTGTTAATAGGCGTCTATATATATATATATATGTATACTGTGTGTATATTTTGTGTTATTTGATTTATTGTATACACTTTACAACAAAATAAATCCTATAATCCTCCAGTTCCCATCGCTATATTCTTCTTTTCTGCACCGCCCACAAAGGTGTCAGAACATTTCTA
This sequence comes from Rana temporaria, assembly GCF_905171775.1. Lineage (NCBI taxonomy): Eukaryota > Metazoa > Chordata > Amphibia > Anura > Ranidae > Rana > Rana temporaria. The sequence continues at coordinate 10,688,604 of NC_053493.1, forward strand.
TAGACATTCCGGTGTTCTGTCGAGAAATGCCCTCCAGTGTTCATTTAGTCGACTAAATGAATACTATTTTAGTCAAAGGGGTTGTAAAGTAAAAAAATGTTCCCCCTAAACATCTTCCTTTACCTCAGTGCAGTCCTCCTTCACTTACCTCATCCTTCCATTTTGATTTTAAATGTCCTTATTTCTTCTGAGAAATCCTCACTTCCTGTTCTTCTGTCTGTAACTCCACACAGTAATGCGAGGCTTTCTCCCTGGTGTGGAGTGTCGTGCTCGCCCCCTCCCTTGGATTACAGGAGAGTCAGGACTGTCTCTACGTTGCAGATAGAGAAAGGAGCTGTGTGTTAGAGGGTGTCCTGACTTCTTCTGTAGTCCAAGGGAGGGGGCGAGCACGACACTCCACACCAGGGAGAAAGCCTTGCATTACTGTGTGGAGTTACAGGCAGAAGAGTTACAGACACAATCCCTGGTGCCGACGCGAGTGCCCGGCGGGCGCGACCACCACCGGGCACCCGCGATCGCTCGTTACAGAGCGGGGACCGGGAGCTGTGTGTGCTCTCACGTGAAATGGTATCGCTCATCGAGAGATACCTCCTACGATGTGCATCTGCACCCTGGTCACGTCACTCCAGCTGATGCGGCTCCGTCCTGCGCATGCGCCGGCACTATTCGATGTTGGGGGGGGGGCACTTCTCGACAGAACACCGGCATTCATAGACAAAACAAATAATGGGCGATTATGTTTTATGATTTTTTTTTTTTTTTCTCCAGCCATCTCTTCAGTCTTGCACAGTTGCAGTTGTAGCGGCTCCTCTCCTCAGGGAAGCCATCACACATTTTGTGTCCCCTTACACAGCTTTAAGCAGGGCCCTCCCTAGAGCAGAGAACCGGAAGGGGGGGCATCTCCTCTCTCAGACGAAAAAAAAAAAAGGGGGGCGTCCAAAACAAACAAAGTCAAGTCTTCTCTTCTCTCTCCTGCCACAAATTGCTAAAGTCAGATGAAAAAAAAAAAAACGTGGGGGGGGGGATCCCTGTCGCGAGTTGCTAAAAGTGGCGGGAGTGTCTGACGAAAAAGAAAAATGTAAAAAAAAACGGAAGGGGGGCGAGTTTCTAAAGGTGGGGGGGTCAGACGAAAAAAAATAAAATTAAAAGGGGGGGGGGGGTCATACAAAACAAACGAACAAAGTCAAGTCAAGTGTTCTCTTCTCTCTCCTGCCACAAGTCGCTAAAGTCAGACGGGAAAAAAGAAGGGTGGGGGCCTGTCGCGAGTTGCTAAAGGTGGGGGGGGGACAGATGAATTTTTTTTACAAATTTAAAAAAAAATTTATGTAGAAAAAAACAGGGGGGGGGGGTGAGTTTCTAAAGGTGGGGGGTCAGACGAAAAAATAAATTGATAAAATAAAAAAAAAAATTAATTAAAAAAATATATAAAAAAAAAAAACGGAGGGGCAGGGCCCCTGCCGCGAGTTTCTAAAGGTGGGGGGGGGAATTCAGACGAAAATAAATAAATACAAAAAAGGGGGGGGCCTCCAAAACAAGCGAACATAACAAAGTCAAGACTTCTCTTCTCTCTCCTGCCACAAGTTGCTAAAGTCAGATGGGAAAAAAATGTGGGGGGATCGCTTTCGCGAGTTGCTAAAAGTGGGGGGGGGGGGTGTCAGACGAAAATGTTGAATATTTAAAAAGAAATCATAAATGTAAAAAAAAAAAACGGAGGGGGGACGAGTTTCTAAAGGTGGGGGGGTCAGACGAAAAAAAATAAAATAAAAAAAGGGGGGGGGGGTCATCAAAAACAAACGAACAAAGTCAAGTCTTCTCTTCTCTCTCCTGCTAGAGTCGCTAAAGTCAGACGGAAAAAAAAGAATGGTGGGGGGGATCCATGTCGCGAGCTTGCTGGAGGGGGTGGGGGGGGGGATGAATTTTTTTTACCAATTAAAAAAAAAAAGTAGAAAAAAGCAGGGGGGGGGGAAGTTTCTAAAGGTGGGGGGTCAGATGAAAAAATAAAATTAAAAAAAAATTTAATAAAAAAATAAAATATTAAAAAACGCGAGTTTCTAAAGGTGGGGGGTGGGGGGTCAGACGAAAATAAATAAATGAATGGGGGGGGCCTCCAAAACAAGCGAACATATCAAAGTCAAGTCTTCTCTTCTCTCTCCTGCCTCAAGTTGCTAAAGTCAGATGAAAAAAAAAACGTGGGGGGGGGGGGGGTATCCCTGTCGCGAGTTGCTGAAAGTGGGGAGGGGTCAGACGAAATTTTTTAATTTTTACATTTTTTTTATAAATGTAAAAATAAAAAACGGAGGGGGGGGGGCGAGTTTCTAAAGGGGGGGTCATCCAAAACAAACAAACAAAGTCAAGTCAAGTGTTCTCTTCTCTCTCCTGCCACAAGTCGCTAAAGTCAGACGTAAAAAAAGAAGGGTGGGGGGGGGATCCCTGTCGCAAGTTTCTAAAGGTGGGGGGGGGGAACAAATTAAATTTAAAAAAATGTAATTAAAAAAAAAACGGACAGGCGGCCCCCTGCCGCGAGATTCCAAAGGTGGGAGGGTCAGACGAAAAAAAAAAAAAAAGGGGGGGGGGGTGTCCAGGCCCCTGGGGATTTTCGAGCCCCTTGCAGGTGTAATGCCTGTACCCCCCTGATGGCGGCCCTGCCTCTCCTGGACTGAAACGGCCTCCTCTGATTTCACCGCACACTGTGAGCTTCTCACTCTTTTTTAAACCAATTAGCGTGTACAGAGGGGCCGTATTTGAAATTGTATTGGGGGGGACACTTTATAGGTAAGCAAGTAGTGAGCAAGAGTTGACGTTGCGCCCTTTCACAGCCGGCGTTTTTTTCCTGACCCGAGGACGGCGCCTTTCTCCGAACTCTGTCTGCTCTCCGTCATCCCAATAGAAGAATTCGGCGTTCTCCGGGGGTTGTTGGAAGAAGCGGAGCTTGGCTGGAGGACTGGCGCGGGAGCCTGGCTGTGATCAAACCGCTGAATACGTTTACAGTAAAGAGATTCCTTGGCACAAACGGCGACCGCCTCTTCCCACCAACCACCTTATCTCTGACATCACAGCGACAAGAGCCCCGCCGAGGAGGAATGAACCACGTGCGCCACAGATGAGAAACATATGAGACTCCTCAGTGCGGGAGGATGGGGGAGGAGGAGGAGGACCGACGAGACTTCCATGGGAAGATGGAGGGCGGAAATATAACTAAAGGAAAGCAGCTTTCCACCTCTGCCTCTTCTACATCTCAGATTTACTTTAACCACTTCAGCCCCGGAAAGAATTGGCTGCCCAATGACCAGGGCCACTTTTTGCAATTCGGCACTGCGTCGCTTTAACTGACAATTGCGCGGTCTTGCGACGTTGCATCCAAACAAAATTGGCATCCTTTTTTCCCCACAAATGGAGCTTTATTTTGGTGGTATTTGGTCACCTCTGCGTTTTTATTTTTTGCGCTATAAACAAAAAAATAGAGCGACAATTTTGAAAAAAAACCCAATATTTTTTACTTTTTGCTATAATAAATATCCCCCAAAAATATATAAAAAACTGCTTTTTTTCCTCAGTTTAGGCCGATACGTATTCTTCATACTACATCTTTTTGGTAAACAAAAATCGCAATAAGCGTTTATTGATTGGTTTGCGCAAAAGTTCTGGTCCCGGATTCACAACGGAGTTACGACGGCGTATCTCCGGATATGCCGTCGTAACTCTGAGTTGCGGCTTCGTATCTATGCGACTGATTCATAGAATCAGTTACGCATAGATTTCCCTAAGATCCGACCGGCGTAAGTGTCTTACACCGTCGTATCTTAGGCTGCATATTTACGCTGGCCACTAGGTGGCGCTTCTGTAGATTTATGCGAGGAATATGCAAATTAGGTAGATACGCCGATTCAGAAACGTACGTCCGCCCGGCGCATTTTTTTATGTCGTTTACGTTAGGCTTTTTCCGGCGTAAGGTTGCCCCTGCTATATGAGGCGTATCCTATGTTAAGTATGGACGTCGGGCCAGCGTCAAATTTTACGTTGTTTGCGTAAGTCGTTCGCGAATAGGGCTGTACGTAAGTTACGTTCCCGTCTAAAGCATTGACGATTTGCAGCGTAATTTCGAGCATGCGCACTGGGATTCTTTCACGAACGGTGCATGCGCCGTTCAGGAAAAACGTCATTTACGTCGGGTCAAGACGTATTAACATAAAACACGCCCCCATCTCATCCATTTGAATTGCGCGCCCTTACGCCGACACAGTTACACTACGCCGCCGTAACTTACGGCGCAAGTTCTTTCAGGATACGGAAAATACGCTGAAAGTTACGGCGGCGTAGTGCATCTGAGATACGCTACGCCGGACGGAAAAATGCACGGAGGTACGTGGATCTGGCCCATAGCGTCTAAAAAATAGGGGATGGTCTTATGGCGTTTTTATTAATTTTTTTTATTTATTTTTTACTAGTAATGGCGGTGATTTGCGTTTTTTATCATGACTGCGACATTATGGCGGACACTTTTGACACTATTTTTGGAACCATTGTCATTTATACAGCGACCAGCGCTATAAAAATGCACTGATTACTGCGTAAATGACACTGGCAGGGAAGGGGGTTAACCACTAAGGGGCGCTGAAGGGGTTAAGTTTGTCCTAGGGAGTGATTCTGACTGTTAGGGGGAGGAGCTACTAGTGACACCTCACTGATCACTGTTTTCAATCGCAGGGAACAGTAGATCCCTGACGTGTCACTAGGCAGAACATGGGAAATGCCTTGTTTACAAAGGCATCCCCCTGTTCTGCCTTTGCCGAACTCAATCGCGGGCCGCCCGGGAACATCAATTTCCCAGGACCCACGGGTGCACTCACGAGGTGCGCACGCTCGCTGGGCGGGAAAAAATTTAAAGGGACGTGCAGGTACGCCCATTTGCCTGCCCGTGCCATTGTGTCAACGTATATCGTCGTTTGGCGGGTTGGCAAGTGGGTAACCACTTAGCGCCGAGCGTAAGCAGATATGCGGCCTCGGCTTTCAGGGGTTATACTAGGATGATGGTATGCAGCTGCAGGCATCATCCCGGTACCATATTTTAGAGCAGGCGATCGGCTCTCCAGGGATAACAACCGATGCGGCTAAAAGCCGTTCAGTTGTTATCCCGAAGGAGCGGGAGGGGACATCCCCCCTGCCGCTGCCTTCCGCCGCTCTTACCGGGCCTCCCGTCCCACCGGGAGACCCGATCCGCGATCCGGCACGGGACAGACTGGCACAAAGGTGGAAACGGCTTCAATCCAGTCTCCTGCATGTAAACACGAAAGCGACGTCACGACGAAAAAATACACTTTAACCATTTGCCTATTTAGGCATTTTCACCCCCTTCCTGCCCAGGCCAGCTTTCAGCGCTGTCACACTTTGAATGACAATTGCGCGGTCATGTGACACTGTACTCATAGGAAATTTTTATAGTTTTTTTCACACAAATAGAGCTTTCTTTTGGTGGTATTTAAAGCGGAGGTTCACATAAAAAGTGAACCTCCGCTTTTTGGAGCCCTCCCCCCTCCGGAGTCACATTTGGCACCTTTCAGGGGGGAGGGGGGCGCAGATACCTGTATAAGACAGGTATTTGCACCACTTTCCCTGTCTGACTCCCGCGGGAGTCCTGCCCCTTCACGTCACCCCCTCCCCCCGCTGTCTTCTGGGAAACACTGTTCCCAGGGGAGAGCGGGGACAAGTGACGGCGCGCCGCGATACTCGCGCAAATGTGCAGTAGGGAACCGGGCAGTGGAGCCGCAGGGCTTCACTTTCTGATTCCCTGACCGAGGATGGCGGCAGAAGCAGCCGAGGACCGAGTGATTGCTCAGCTTCGTCTGCTGACATCGCGGGTGCCCTGGACAGGTAAGTGTCCATTTTTTAAAAGTCAGCAGCTGCCGTATTTGTAGCTGCTGGCTTTTAAAAAAAAAAATCGGGTGGACCTCCACTTTAATCACTGATGTTTGTTTTTTCCCCCAAAAAATAAATAACATTTTTTCTTTGTTTCTGTCAGTAAATTTAGTAAAAAAGGAATTTTTCTCCTTTACTGATGTGTGCTGATGAGGCGGCACTGATTAGGAGGCACTAATATGCCGCACCAATGGGCAATGATAGGCGGCACAGATGGGAACTGATAGGTGGCACTGATTAGGAGGCACTAATATGCGGCACCGGTGGGCAATGATAGGCGGCACTGGTGGGCAATGATAGACGGTATCAATTGGGGCACGGATGGGAACTGATAGGCGGCACTGATTAGGAGGCACTAATATGCCGCACCAATGGGCAATGATAGGCGGCACTGGTGGGCAATGATAGACGATACCAATTGGGGCACAGATGGGCACTGATAGGCGGCACGGATGGAAACTGATAGGTGGCACTGATGGGCACTGATTAGGAGGCACTAATATGCCGCACTGGTGGGCAATGATAGGCGGCACTGGTGGGCAATGATAGGCGGCACTGGTGGGCAATGATAGACGGTACCAATTGGGGCACAGATGGGCACTGATAGGTGGCACGGATGGGAACTGATAGGTGGCACTGATGGGCACTGATTAGGAGGCACTAATATGCCGCACCAATGGGCAATGATAGGCGGCACTGGTGGGCAATGATAGGCGGCACTGGTGGGCAATGATAGACGGTACCAATTGGGGCACAGATGGGCACTGATAGGCGGCACAGATGGGAACTTATAGGTGGCACTGATTAGGAGGCACTAATATGCCGCACTGATAGGTGGCACTGGTGGGCAATGATAGGTGGTACCAATAGGGGCACAGATGGGCACTGATGGGAACTGATAGGTGGCACTGATGGGCACTGATTAGGAGGCACTAATATGCCGCACTGATGGGTGGCACTGGTGGGCAATGATAGGCGGTACCAATAGGGGCACAGATGGGCACTGATAGGTGGCACTGCTTAGGAGGCACTAATATGCCGCACTGATAGGTGGGCAATGATAGGCAGCACCAATAGGGGGCACAGATGGGCATTAATGGGAACTGATAGGTGGCACTGATGGGCAATGATAGGCAGCACAGATAGGCGGCACTGATGGGTAGTACTGATGGGCAGCATTCCCGAGCAGACACCGATAGGCACTGAAAGGCAGTATTGACTGGTGTCACTGGGCACTGCAAGGGGCTGTACTGTAATTAGGGCACTGATGATCAGTACATGTCTACCCTGCAGGGAGATGCCGCTGATTGGCTCTCCTCGCCACACGCTCTGTCAGTGTGATTGGACACAGCCGTTCTAATGGGTAAAGAGCCGCCTCATCAGCACAGTGCTGACTCCAGAGGATAAGCATGTCTGCTCAGTGGATGTCCTCTGATATCACCTTCCCTGACCCTCCTGTGTGTTCCTTCGGAGAAATGTCCCAACTCCCAGCCCACCTGAGCAGCACCTGAAAAATTCCCGTCCTTGACCCTTCCAGCCACGCCGGCTGATGAATGGGTCCATGCTGGGAAAATCCTGTTCGCTTTGTGTTTTTGGTGTTTTTCTAAGGAAATTAAATTCTTCCATTGTATCAAGTTAACTCCGGTAAGACGCATTTTGGCCCAGCCGTCCGAACTTTCCCCATAATCCCACCGACCTCCCCTACGCGCCAAAGGTATCGGAGCGGTCCAAGCGCGCACAGGCCCGTGCAGGGACAGCGGGTGATTTATGGCGTCGGGCGGTATGAGAACGGAGCGAGGTGCCAGCGAGGATCGGCCCCCGAACAGGTGGAAGCAATTTGTCTTAAGAAGCTAAAACAGAACTGGAGATGGAAGAGAAATTTGCAGGTCGTTGTAATAAAGTGCATGGAAATGTAAGTCAAATAAAAACCGAAACACATCTGATATTATATTATATTGGGGTAGATTCAGGTAGTGCCGCACACTTTTTACGGAGGCGCTGCGTTACGTTTTTACGCTACGCCTCCGTAAATTACTTGCGCTACGCTTGATTTAGGAAGCAGTAGCTCCGTAATTTGCGGAGGCGCTCCATAAAAATGGCCGGCGTAAGCGCGCGTAATTTAAATGATCCCGTAGGGGGCGTGGATCATTTAAATTAGGCGCGTTCCCGCGCCGAACGTAGTGCGCATGCTCCGTCGGGAAACTTTCCCGACGTGCATTGCGGCAAATGACGTCGCAAGGACGTCATTTGCTTCAAAGTGAACGTAAATGGCGTCCAGCGCCATTCACGATTCACTTACGCAAACGACGTAAAATGTACAATTCGCGACGCGGGAACGGCGGGTATACTTAGCATTGGCTGCCCCTGCTAATAGCATGGGCAGCCTTACGCGTAACCCGACGAATGTAAACGACGTAAACTGCGTACGTAGGGCGCGCGTACGGTTGTGAATCGGCGTTAGTATGCAATTTGCATACTCTACGCTGACCACTACGGGAACGCCACCTAGCGGCCAGCGTAAGAATGCAGCCTACGATACGACGGCATAAGAGCCTTATGCCAGTCATATCTTAGGCTGCAGTCGGCGTATCGAGCTCTCTGAATCAGGAGCAGTCGATACGCCGGCGCAACTAAGCAATTGCGCTGCGTAACTATGGTTACGCAGACGCAATTACTTTTTTGAATCTACCCCATTATCTTATTATATTATCTTATTTAGATAGCTATTCATCCAGCGAAACTACATGTACATTTGTTCTGTGCAAATTAAATGCTACTAGGCTTATTAGAAGTTCAATTACAAGGAATCAGGAAAATATCACCACTAGATGGAGCTAATGAGGAAATAAATACTAACCGTTTTTACTATGATCACCAGTGCCATCTATTGGCCATATTGTAGTATTTTCCTGATTCATGCTATTCTTATGAATAAAGAACATCTGACTTGGAAAGAAAATAACCTTAGTAACATTTTTTTTCAGCATTCACACAGAACAAGTGGACATGTGGTCCTGCAGCATGAACAGCTCTATAACAGGGGTGTCAAACTCAATTCTATCATGGGCTGCATCAGCAGCATGGTTGCCCTCAAAGGGCTGGCTGTATCTGGGGTGCGCTATGTATAGAGTGCAGGGTTCAAGGTTGCGCTATGTACAGAGTTCAGGAGCGTGTTGTGTACAGAGTGCAGAGTTCAGGGGTGCGCTATGTACAGAGTAAAGGGTTCAGAGGTAGCTATGTACAAAGTGCAGAGTTCATGGGTGCGATATGTACAGTATGCAGCGTTCAGGGGTTCGCTATATACAGAGCGCAGAGTTCAGGGGTGTGCTATGGGTTCCGTTACACCCGCCATCAAAAAAGGTCCCGTCGAATGTGCCCGTCGTCAAAAAGGTTCCGTCGAATGTGCCCGTCGTCAAAAAGGTTCCGTCGAATGTGCCCGCCGTCGAAAAGTGGGATTTTCGTAACTCAGGGACTCCCTGTAGAGAGAAGAATGTCTCCAATGGTGGTTTCTGAAGCATAGACAGAGCCAGATTGAAATCCCAAGGAATCAATGGGGGTAGGAGAGTGGAAGGGGGGGAGCTACTTGGGAGACCCCCTGTGCCATTGTAGGATTGGTCGCATGTCTGACCACGCTGGGGCTGGGAGATAGACTCATAGCCCAAACCGTGTACAAAGAATGGATGGAAATTTCCTTTTGGTGAACTGGAGAGGAACAGAGGGCCAGAAGTACAATGTCCTGGTTGAGATGAAAGGAAAAAGCTACTTTGAGCAGGAAGGACGTTTCGGGTCTCAACACCACCTTGTCCTCATGCAAACCAAAAAGAGTTCTTTACAAGAGAAGGTTGCTAGCTCAGACTCTTGACTTGCAGAGGTGATAGATACTAGAAACGGTGGTGGTGCGTCCATAGAGGGCGTACGGGCGCTGCCCCCTCTCTCCTGGCACCGCTCTATCACCATAGATAGATTCATGCATTGCATGAATCTATCTATGGTCGCCGCTGCAACCCCCTATTCAGGTGCCCGGCCCCTTGTCGGGCACCTGAATTACAGCAGCGGGGTATTTTTTAGAAGCACCTGATTAGAGCCTTGGGCTCTAATAGGCGTCCACAATGGTGAACAGCGGGCGCCATGTTGGGCGTTCTCTGTTCACTCAGCTGTGTGTTAGGAAAACGAATGAATCGCTTTCCTAACATTGAACCGCCTCTCAGCCAATAAGGTGTTCTGGTCTGTGTTACCTGTCACCTGATTGGCTGAAGCGACAGGCGCTGTGCTTGTGCTTGGACGCCGCCTATCAGGCGTCCAATCATAACAGAGGATGGGAACTGAGGGCGGGAGAAGAGTTCAAATCGCGTGGAGGACATCGCCGTGACCCGTTTGCCCCACGGAGATAGGGTAAGTGCCGAGCGGGGGATGCACACTGAAAGCAGTTGATGGGCACAGCAGTGGCAGGTGATGGGCACAGTAACGGCAGGTGATGGGCACACTGGCAGCATTTGATGGGCACAAAGTGTAACAGTTCCTTCCCTTCCACTACAATCACTTCTTGTAGTTCTTCAGCCCACTGAGCTCCCAGTCTCTCTCTCACTAGAGCCGCTGATTCACTGCCACTGAATCTCTTGAACTCCTCCAATCCTCACTGTAGTATCTTCCTCAAGAGTCACCCCCGCCTCTCTGCTGGGTCCCTAGCTTGGCACCCAAGATACTTCTCAAGCTTCACCCCCTCTGGCCTGCTCAGTCCTTGGCTTGACACACAAAGCTGCTCTGCAAGTGTCACCTCCGCTGGCTGGGTCCCTGACGTAATACCCACTGATTCCTGATTCTTCACCGTGCCCGGTTGGTGAGAAAACTGGTACAGTGGAACCTTGGATTACGAGGATAATCCATTCCAGGAGAGTGCTCGTAATCCAAAGCACTCGCATATCAAAGCGAGTTTTCCCATAGAAGTCAATGGAAACGAAAATAATTTGTTCCGCATTGACTTCAATGGCATCCAATACCGCATGTGGCCAGAGGTGAGGAGGGCGCAGGAGAGCCTCGTAAATACTCGGGGACAGCTCGGCTGATCTCGGAAACCCTTGCGAACTGAGTATTTACGAACAGCTCCAATCGCCTCTGCTCGGCTCCGGTGCCCCCACGCCTCTGGCCAAATGCGGTACTGCACGCCAAATGAGCTTGAATTCTGCTCATTTTGCGAGACAACACTTGCAAACTGAGTCGGAATTTGAAAAAAAAAAAAGTTGCTCATTATTCAAAATACCCGTTAACCGCCTTACTCATAAACCGAGGTTCCACTGTACTTGCTTCAGCTAATCACGGTGGTCCCTGGTAATAAGGTGGTTGGTCCCTTAGTGATGACAGCTTCCCTTCTACCTCCGACCACAACAGGTCCTCCGGCCGGCAGAACCGTCACTTCTGGTTGGACTGCAAGCCGCAATCTCGACCCTGCGCTGCTCTCTTGCTTCTGGATAGGCCCCTCAGACAGCCTGGCAGCCAGATGTGCCCGGGATAGGCCCAAACTCCGGCCTAGCAGCCTGGGCAGTACAACACATGTCCACCCAGACAGCCGTCCAGGTGGCACAGAACATAGATCACCTGACTCCATCCGAATATATAGGTTCTCCCAGCAGACCAAGGGATTTAAGAAAACTCATTGGTTGGGATACCCCATATACCCATAATCTGACCTTGCATTGCCCTTGTCTTATCCAATGCCTGGCAGGTAAATTTAGGAGAAACCCTGCCTAAAGACCAGGGTGCTACATCCACACATACCGTATATACTCGAGTATAAGACGACCCGAATATAAGCCGAGGCACCTAATTTTACCACAAAAAACTGGGAAAACGTATTGACTCGAGTATAAGCCTAGGGTGTCCATCTGCATGCCTCACTGTGTCCATGTGCATGCCTCACTGTGTCCATGTGCATGCCTCACTGTGTCCATGCCTCACTGTGTCCGTGCCTCACTGTGTCCAGGGCCGGATTCCTGACAAGGCCACCGAGGCCAGGCCTTGGGGCGGCAGTGAGTGCAGGGGCGGCGCCGGTTGTAACACACAGCGGGAGACTGCTGTGTCAGGGAGCTCACTGTGAAAAGTTTGGGCGCGCTGTGATAAAAGTCCCGCCCTCCTCCTAGACCAGCTCGTGTGGTAGAGGCAGCGTTCTGTCTATCACACAAGCTGGTCTAGGAGGAGGGCGGGACTTTTATCACAGCGCGCCCAAACGTTTTACAGTGAGCTCCGTGACACAGCAGGAGATGCCCGATGTGCGTAATGCACACACTGACTGGTGAGGCTACATTGTTTGGCTGCAATGATGGTGAGGGGGGCTGTAATGATGGTGAGGGGGACTGCAATGAGGGCACAGTAAGGCAGCAATGATGGTGAGGGGGGCTGTAATGATGGTGAGGGGGACTGCAATGAGGGCACAGTAAGGCAGCAATGATGGTGAGGGGGGCTGTAATGATGGTGAGGGGGACTGCAATGAGGGCACAGTAAGGCGGCAGTGATGGTGAGGCTGCAATGAGGGCACAGTAAGGCTGCAATGATGGACACGGGTTGGGAGACTTTCAGGGGTTTTTTGGGGGGGGTAGCATTGAAGGACCCGGCCTTGGGGCGGCATTGAAGGACCCGGCCTTGGGGCGGCAAAGGGAGTAAATCCGGGCCTGACTGTGTCCGTGACTAGACTGACGTTTAACATGGGAGTCTATGGAAGGGGTGTCCGGCTTTGAAAAATCGGTGCTCCCCTGCCGTAGGTCCCACAGACGAAAAACTTTGCACACTTGTAGAGGAGAAATGGGGCTACGTGTGTGCCAAGTTCCAAATTACCATTTAACATGGCAGTCTATGGAAGGTCCCCGGCTTCCCGGCCGTAGGTCCCCCGGACAACAACCTTTTCACACTTGTAGAGGAAGATGTGTGCCAAGTTTGGGGTCCAGGGGACCTATGACCAACTGGTACCGGGTCCCCAAAGTCCAGAAAATTAGGTGCAAAAAGGTGACTGGAGTATAAGCCAAGGGGGGCATTTTCAGCACAAAAAAATGTGCGGAAAAACTCGGCTTATACTCGAGTATATACGGTAAGCCTCGATGAAGGGAGATTTGTGCCCCCAAAATGTGTCGGACGTATCCTCTGACCTCTCCTTGTGATCAATACATTTTACTGGATTTATCCTTTGATTTGTGGTGCTTCATTGGTGCTAAAAAGACATCTAAATGGTTGATTTTCTAAAAACACATAAAAGAGGTATTTTACACCTGTAATAATAATTAAGTGTTTATTACACACGTTCTGAAAAAGTCATTTTTGTTGGGACAAAGTTACGAATCCGCTTTCGGGGGGGGGAAAAAAAGCAGCAGGATAGTCCAACAACAACGGCGGTGTGGTGGAAGCAGCGGAAGGTTTGGTGTATATTTTTATTGTACGATAATATTATTTATACCACATTTATGTGCATGCTCCACCGGAACATTATCACTTGCCGTCCAATTTGTAGGCATTTATTACTATGGTTCTTTATTTTGGAAGCCGCGAGATTTAATTCCACAGCTTCCAAAAGCGTGCCTGACACGGGCTGGACTGAGACTTTCGTCTCTACCGCTGCGGGCCTCCCGGAAAATGGCAAAGTCTCCAACATCCTCCCAAGCTATACAGTACCAAGAAACCAACCGAGTCCCCCGGATTATCTTTCCCGGAATCTCCTCGTGTCCCAGAGTGGTTTTCTCTTCGTTTCGATGAAATCTCCGCCCCTCATATATTTATTTTTATTTTTTATAATTAAACTTTATTCATTTTTTTCTTTACATATAACATTTAACATGCCTTGACACTAAGGGCCAGATCCACAGAAGAATTATGCCGGCGTATCTATTGATACGCTGCGTAATTTCAAAGTTCCCGCGTCGTATCTTTGTTTTGAATCTGACAAAACAAGATACGACTGCATCTGGGCTCGATCCGACAGGCGTACGTCTTAGTACGCCGTCGGATCTTAGGTGCATAGGTGGCGTTTCCGTCGAATTCCACAGCGAGTATGCAAATTAGCTAGATACGGCGATCCACAAACGTACGTCCGGCTGGCGCATTTTTTTACGTCGTTTGCGTTCGGCTTTTTCCGGCGTATAGTTACCTCTGCTATTATGAGGCGTACTTAATGTTTAGTGTGGCCGTCGTTCCCGCGTCAAATTTTTGAATTTTTTACGTCGTTTGCGTAAGTAGTTTGCGAATAGGGATTTGCGTAGAATGACGTCACTGTCGTAAGCATTGGCTTGTTGCGGTTTAATTTCGAGCATGCGCACTGGGATACCCCCACGGACGTTCAAAAAAAACGTCGGGTCACGACATATTTACATAAAACACGCCCCCATCACATCGATTTGAATTGCGTGCCCTTACGCCGCCAAAGATACACTACGCCGCCGTAACTTACGGCGCGCATTCTTTGAGGATTAAAAAAAAAAAGTAAGTTACGGCGGCGTAGTGTATCTTAGATACGCTGCGCCCGACGGAAATATGCGCCAGGGTACGTGGATCTGGCCCTTAAAAGGCAGCTTGATACTACCTTCCTTTACTATATGGTGGTTTTCGATCCTCCCCAAAAAAAAAAAAATTTATATAATATATATTAATGTATATATTTTAGTTTTTTTAGCCTACCCAATCTTTTTATACATTGGATTTTTTTCAGGATGGATAGAGATTTTTATTTGGTAGCCAATTGGGATCCATATATTTGTATTTCTATGGTTTCTTTTACAAGGAATAAATAGTAAAATATAGGAATAAATAAATAAATAAAAAATAGATTATTTTTTTTTATTGGGAATTAATAGTTAAAAAAATAATAATATAAAAATGCACTTTCCTGTAAACTTTAGCAAAGCTCCATTTACATAATTTGCGCATCCTCCAAATATTTACTGCTAAATATAATAAGAGAAGTCTGCTAATTTAATTTTGAAGGAAATTTTGATACGTGTAATTCTATTTTTTTTTTAATTGGGAATTAAGACTAAAAAAAAAAAATAATAGAAAAATGCAATTTCCTTTAAACTTTAGCAAATCTCCATTTACATAATTTGCGCATTCTCCAAATATTTACTGCTAAATATAATAAGCGAAGTCTGCTAATTTAATTTGGAAGCAAATTTTGATGCATGTAATTCTATTTTTTTTTTAATTGGGAATTAATAGTAAAAAAAATAATAATAATATAAAAATGCATTTTCCTGTAAACTTTAGCAAAGCCCCATTTACATAATTTGCGCATCCTCCAAAAATGTACTGCTATAATAAGCGAAGTCTGCTAATTTAATTTGGAGGCAAATTTTGATACATGTAATTCTATATTCCTGTTTTTTTTTTTTTTGTAGAATAAATAGCAACAAAAAAAATTGAAATATTTTCCTGTAACTTTTAACAATGCAGCATTCAAGTAATTTGCACACCCCCCAAATATTTACTGAATAATATAAGAAGCAAAGTGCTGTATTTACAACTTTACGCACTTCCTACTATTTTCCACAAAATTATAACAAAGTCTGCTAATTTAATTTGGAGGCAAATTTTGATACATGTAATTCTAATTTTCTTTTTTTTTTTTATTGGGAATAAATAGTAAAAAATAAAGAAATTGAAAAATGCATTTTCCTGTAACTTTTAGCAATGCACCATTTACGTAATTTTGCGCATTCCCACAGATATTTACTGCTAAATATAATAAGCAATGTCTGTTAATTTCTTTTGGAGGCTAATTTATATATATATATATATATATTTCCTTGTTTTTTTTTTGAGAATAAATATTGAATAAATAGTAAAAAAAAAATATAGAAAAATAAATTTTCCTGTAACTTTTAGCAATGCACCATTCCCGTAATTTTGCGCATTCCCACACACATTTACTGCTAAATATAATAAGCTAAGTCTGTTGATTTCCTTTGGAGGCAAATGTGTGTATATATATATATATATATATATATATATATATATATATTGCCTAAAAAATATTGCCTAAAAAAAAAAACATGAAAAATGCATTTTCCAGTAACTTTTATCATGTAATTTGCGCATCTTCCAAATATTTACTGCTAAATATAAAAGGCAAAGTCTACTGATTTCATTTGGATGCAAAATTTCTATACATATTTTTTGTTTCTATTTCCTTCGTTTTTTTGGGGGAATAAATAGTAAATATAATTTTGTAAAGTGCTGTGCAAACTGTTGGCACTACATCAATCTTGTATAATAATAATAATAATAATGAAAATTAAAAAAATGCATTTTCCTGTAAGCTTTTCCCCAACACAGCTTTTATGTCATTGGCACAACCCCCCAAACATGTACCACAAATTATAACCGGCAAATATTGCTGAAAAAAATAATATAAGATCCGTGTGACCTTCATGTAAAGTAGCAGAATTGTAAAGCTCAGTGACTTCTTCCCCTTTCATGTCAACGTTACATCACACATGTTACAATCAGCATCTTGCGGCATGAAAATAACTTAGAACAAAATAGTGGTAGTTGCAATATTTTAGGTTGCACAATATTTGTATATTTTAGTGCACACAAAAATGTATGGTTGTGTAAACAGATACAAATCATGTCAAGTCTCTCCCCCTCCCCTCTCGCTCTCTTTCTCTCCCCCTCTATACTCTCTCCCCCTCTCTTCTATCTCTCGTCTCTCATGCTTCTCTATCGCCCTCTCTTCTCTCTCTCCCCCTCTCTTCTCTCTCTCCCCCTCTCTTCTCTCTCTCCCCCTCTCTTCTCTCTCTCCCCCTCTCCCTCTCTATCCCCCTCTCCCTCTCTATCCCCCCTCTCTCTTCTCTCTCCCCTCTCTCTCCCTCTCTCTTCTCTCTCCCCCTCTCTCTTCTCTCTCTCCCCCTCTCCCTCTCTCTCTCCCCCTCTCCCTCTCTTTCTCTCTCTTTTCTTTATCTCTTCACCCCTCTCTTTCTCTCCCCTCTCTCTTCTCTCTCTCCCTCCTCTTTCTCTTCTCTCTCCCTTTTCCCACCTCTCTCTCCCCACTCCCCCATCTCTTCTCTCTCTCTTGCTTCTCTCCCTCCCTCTCTTCTCTCTCTCCCCCTCTTGCCCTCTTTCTCTCTCTTGCTTAACTTCTCTCTTTCTCTCTCCCCCTCTCTTCTCTCTCTCCCCCTCGCTTCTCTTCCCCTCTCTCTCTCTTCTCTCTCCCTTTCTCCCACCTCTCTCTCCCCATTCCCCCCTCTCTCTATCCCCTCTCCCCATCTCTTCTCTCATGCTTCTCTCCCTCCCTCTCTTTTCTATCTTTTCCTCTCTTGCCCTCTTTCTCTCTCTCTCTCTTCATCTCTCTCTTTCTCTCTCTCTCCACCCTTTCTTCTCTCTCTCCCCCTCTCTCTTCTCTTTATCTCTTCACCCCTCTCTCTTCTCTCTCCTCCCTATTTCTCTTCTCTCTCCCTTTTCCCCACCTCTCTCTCCCCATTCCCCCCCCTCTCTCTCTCTATCCCCTGTCCCCCACCTCTTTCTCTCTCTCCTCCCTCTTTCTCTTCTCTCTCCCTTTTTCCCACCTCTCTCTCCCCATCCCCCCTCTCTCTCTATCCCCTCTCCCCACCTCGTCTCTCTCTCTCTCTCTCTCTCTCTCTCTCTCTCTCCTGCTTCTCTCCCTCCCCTCTCTTCTCTCTCTCCCCCCTCTCTTCTCTCTCCCCCTCTTTCTCGCTCTTCTCTTTATCTCTTCACCCCTCTCTTTCTCTCCCCCTCTTTCTCTTCTCTCTCTCCCTCCTCTTTCTCTTCTCTCTCCCTTTCTCCCACCTCTCTCTCCCCACTTCCTCTTTCTCTCTATCCCCTCTCTCTCTCTCTCTTCTCTCCCTTCCTCCCCCTCTCTTTTGTCTCTCTCCCCCTCTTGCCCTCTTTCTCTCTCTCTCTCTCTTCACCCCTCACGTTGTCTCTCTTCTCTCTCTCTCCCTCCTCTCCCCCTCTCCTTTCTCCCTCCCCCTCTCATTTCTCTCTCCCCCTCTTGCCCTTTTTCTCTCTCTCTTTACCCCTCTATTTCTCTCTCCCCTCTCTCTATACCTTTTACTCTCTCTCCCTCCTCTCTCTTCTCTATCTCCTCCCCCTTTTTCTCTCTCTCTTCCCCTCTCTCTCTCCCTTCTCTCCCTAACAGATTGTACGGATCAGTATGACCTCCAAAATGCCTACAATGCAGGAAAAATCTCTCTCTCTCTGTGGTTATGACTAAGGCCTTATAGGCTGAAACGCGTCAACCTTTCCTATTTGCGTTTGTCTACTGTGGCTTGTCAATAAATACGCCAATTGTCTAAGAGCAACGACCAGAGTGCGGATCATCTTTTCCTCATCTCTCTCTCTCTCTGTAGTTATGACTAAGGCCTTATAGGCTGAAACGCGTTAACCTTATAAAAATAGTGGGCCAGATTCACATAGAGATACGACGGTGTATCTCCTGATACACCGTCGTATCTCTGATTTCCGTCGGTCGTATCTATGCGCCTGATTCATAGAATCAGTTACGCATAGATATGCCTAAGATCCGACAGGTATAATTGTGTTACACCGTTGGATCTTAACTGCAATTAAAAAATGGCCACTGGGGGCGATCTCGCTGATTTTTCTGGCGAGGATATGTAAATCAGCGAGATACGCCAATTCACGAACGTACGCGGGCCCGACGCAGTCACTTTACGTCGTTTACGTAAGCGTTTTCCCGGCGTATACTTACCCCTGCTTCTATGAGGCGCAGCCAATGTTAAGTATAGCCGTCGTTCCCGCGTCAATTTATTTTTTTACGTCGTTTGCGTACGTCGATTCACAAAAGCGCTGGACGCGAGTTACGCTCACGCCGAAACCAATGACGTCCTAGCGACGTCATTGGGAGCAATGCACGCCAGGAAAATTTGCAGACGGCGCATGCGCATTTAAATCGGCACGGGGACGCGCCTGATTTAAATACTACACTCCCCCTAGCCGCGGAATTTGAATTCCGCCGGGGGATTTACGATCCTTTGCTGCAAGTTTGGAGGTCAGTGTTTTGTGAATTACCCACTTGCCTCTAAAACTTGCGGCGGCGGATCTTAAATCAGATAGATCACGCGGATCTAAAGATCTGCTGATCTATCTGAATCTGGCCCTATATATTTAAATGTATTTATTTTTAAAAAGGGGGGTTGCCATCTGGGGCCCTGGGGACCTCTGGGCCCTTTAATAAAATACACATATATATATATATATATATATATATATATATATATATATATATACACACACACAAATTTTTTTTTTTTTTAGAAAAATAAATTACAAAAAAAGGGGGTTTGCTGACCGGGACCTCTGGGCCCTTTAATAATAATAATAATAATAATAATAATAATAATAAAATATAATATATATATGTATATCTATCTATATATATATATCTATATATATATATATATATATATATCTATATATATATCTATATATATATATATATATATATATATGAAATAAAAAAAAATATATTTTTTTATAAAAAAGGGGGGTTGTCATCTAGGGCCCTGGGGATCTCCGGACCCCTAAAAAAAATTGGTCCTTTAATAAAAAATAAAATAAAAATATATTAAAAAAAATATATATATTTTTATAAAAAAAAAAAAAAAAAAAAAAAAAGGGGGGTTGCCATCTGGGGCCCTGTGGGCCTCTGGGCCCCTTACAGGTGTACTGCCTGTACCCCCCTGATGGCGGCCCTGGATCCGGCTCCGTACATTCTCCCACGCCGGCTGATGATTGTTACTCTGACAGTAGCGTGTGATTTCCGTGTCCCCGGGATGAAGGAGGAGAGCGCGGTGGAATGCGGAGTGCTGCGGTGATCCTGCGCAGAGTTTGTCGGTTGTTTTGTCTGTGTTTATGGATGTAGCCAGGGACACCCCGGATTAAATTCATGTGTGCGCAGCATGGTCAGCCCTCCGGGGGGAGGGATAGGATTTAATTTACTCGGGATGACGAGCTTCAATATACCTTCTGTATAATGGGACATGAAATTCACAGCACATGTCACACACCCCTCCCCCCCTCCCTGGAGGAAGGAAAATATATAAAGTATGACTCTGCCCAAAACTGATACAAAATCTGAAGAATAATCTACCTGTATATTGCATCTCCTTCCCAAAATCTGGAAGAAAATTTAAATTTTTTAAAACATTACAGCATATTATTAATATTATTATATTTATATCATTTATTTTCTATTCATAATATATTTTTTAAACATTACAGCATCAGCATTACAGTAAAAAGTAGAGCATCAAAAGGCATAGTCCCCTCCCCCATGTTGCTGTAGTCCAGCATCTGGCTACATAAATTCTGTATTATTTTATATTATTGCTGTATTTTATATTATATATACATATACATATACACACACACAGTTGTGCTCAAAAGTTTGCATACCCTGCATCTGGCTATATATATTTTGTATTATTTTAAGCTATATAATTATTTTATAACATTTTCTATAATATATACCAGTGGCGGTTCGTCCATAGAGGGCGCTGGAGCGCCGCCCCCTCTGGCTCTCACCGCCACTGGCCCGGATTCACGTAGAATCGCGTATTTTTGTGCGGGCGTAACGTATCCTTTTTACGTTACGCCTCCGCAACTTTGACAGGCAAGTGCCGTATTCTCAAACCAAAGTTGCGGCGGCGTAGCGTAAATAGGCCGGCGTGTGTTATGTAAATTTAATGTGACCCCACGTAAATGGCGCATGCGCCGTCCGTGAAAGTACCCCAGTGCGCATGCTCCAAATTAACCCGCAAGAAGCCAATGCTTTCGATGTGAACGTAAATGACGCACAGCCCTATTCGCGAACGGCTTACGCAAACGACGTAAAACTTGAAAAATTAGACGCGGGAACGACGTCCATACTTAACATTGTTACGCCTCATCTACGCCTCATATAGCAGGGGTAGCTTTGCGCCACGAAAAGCCTAACTTAAACGGCGTATCTGTAATGCGACGGCCGGGCGTACGTTCGTGAATTGGCGTATCTAGCTGATTTACATATTTCTAGGCGTAAATCAGCGTACACGCCCCTAGCGGCCAGCGTAAATATGCATTTAAGATACGACGGCGTAGGAGACTTACGCTGGTTGTATCTTATACAAATTCTGGCGTATCTGATTCTTTGAATCAGGCGCCAAGATACGACGGCTCAGACTCTCAGAGATACGCCGTCGTATCTCCTACGAGAATCTGGGTCACTGAGTCTAATAACATAGATTCATGCATTGCACGAATCTATGTTATTGTCACCGCTGCCGCTGTTCTATTCAGATGGCCGGACATGAGGCGCCGACCATCTGAATAACGGAAGCTGGTTGGCTGTGTGAAAGTACCTATCAGAGCCAGCGGCTCCGATAGGCTTTCCGAGTACAGCCCTCGGGTCCCCGGAAGCTTATACAAGGAACGCACGGGGTGTGCGTTCCTTGAATAAGACTGACAGGTGTCTCAGCCAATCAGGTTGGCCGGTTCTGGCTACCGGTAACCTGATTCGATGAAGCGTCATCGAGGGCGGGAGAAGACATTGAGGCGAGGGTCGAGGACGTTGATGGCTGACTCCAGTAGTGGTAAGTGCCGGGCGGGGGGGGGGAAAGGGGCACAGCGGCGACGAAGGGCACAGTGGTGACAATTAAAGGGCACAGTGGTGACAATTGATGTTCGCACAGTGGTAACAATTGATGTGGGCACAGTGGTAACAATTTATGTGGGCACAGTGGTAACAATTGATGGCATGACACAGTGGCTGCGTTTGATGGCACAGTGGTGACAATTGATGGGCACAGTGGTGACAATTGATGGGCACAGTGGTGACAATTGATGGCACAGTGGCTGCGTTTGATGGCACAGTGGAGACAATTGATGGCACGGTGGCTGCGTTTGGCATGGCACAGTGGAGACAATTGATGGCACAGTGGCTGCATTTGGCATGGCACAGTGGAGACAATTAATGGCACAGTGGCTGCGTTTGATGGCATGGCACAGTGGTGACAATTGATGGGCACAGTGGTGATACAGTAAATGATGGCACAGTGGCTGCGTTGCATGAAACAGTGGCTTCATTTGAAGGCATGGCACAGTGGCGACAATTGATGGCACAGTGGCCACAATTGATGGCATGGCACAGTGGCGTCAATTGATGGCATGGCACACTGACTGCATTTGATGGGCACAGTGGCTGCATTTGATGGGCACAGTGAGGCTGCAACTGTTTTTTTGTTTTGTTTGCGCCCCCCAAAAATTTTGAGCACCAGCTGCCACTGATATATACACATACTGTATGTGTGTATAGTATATGTGTGAAGGCTGGCCGCAGGCTAGCCTGGATTTGTAGGAGGAGTCAGAGGGCTATTTATCCCTCCTCCCCTCTCATCTCCTGTGTCAGGTGAGCAATCAGTCTCAGCAGATCTGTCTCTCTGTTGGAGCTGTGCATTGTCCTCCATGTTCCTGCTCTTCTCCACTGATTTCTTACCCTACGCTAAGGTCAACCTGATTCAACCAGAAGAAATTTCCCTCTCGCTGGCTCCCAGTTTGAGACCTTATCGCTATACAGGAACCAGGGAGTGGAGGAATAGCTGCAGGGAGCCATTGTCATTCTGGCCAGGTTGTCAGTATCAAGCATGCATGATCTCCTTAACACGAGATCCATCGTTTTGGTAAGCGGCAGTGTTTTGCAATGGTGGAGGATTTTCTTTTTCTCAATCTGAGAACATCGCTATCCCAGAGGTGTACTGCATGTCTTCACGGATGTTATCATTGGATAGATCTTCTCAGAAAAAACACTTACCGTATTTATCGGCGTATACCGCGCACTTTTTTCCCCTTAAAATAAGGGGAAAATCGTGGGTGGGCGATACACGCCGATCCCCGCGCTGTGTTTGAACGCCGCCGCCGACATATACCGAGCGCAGTACACATTTGGGGTACACTCGGCCAGGCTTGGCTCCCCTCGCGGTCACGCCCTGTGTGGCACAGGAACAGCGCGGGAGAAACAGGGAGGACACCACCAAGACCGCAGACGGACGACAAGGCCGCCGATGGACGACAATGGACGCCGGGCAAGACACCGACGTGGGGCATTCAAACTGTAAGTTTTTTATTTTTTCCCTGAAATTTCCCTTCTAGGTTGGGGGTGCGCACTATACGGCGATGCGCGCTTTACCCTGATAAATACGGTATTTATTTTTGCACATTGATTCTCATTTTGTATCCTAACATTTTTTTTCTCACGTGTGTTATGAAACCCATCTGATTTTATTTTTAGTGGATTTCTCCTTTTAATATTGACACTTTATTTAGTGACAGTAGACGTTACCATTTTGTGTTGCACTTTTTTTATATTGTGTAATATCATTTTTTTTCTGGTTTTGTGTTCACTATCATTCAGAATATTATTTTATTTAACAGTTCATGTCAGAGCACAAACTAAGCCATGAAATCCAAGGAATTATCTGTAGACCTCAGAGACAGGATTGTATGGAGGCACAGATCTGGGGAAGGGTACAGAAACATTTCTGCAGCATTGAAGGTCCCAATGAGCACAGTGTCCTCCATCATCTGTAAATGAAAGAAGTTTGGAACCACCAGGACTCCTCCTAGAGCGGGCCGCCTGGCCAAACTGAGCGATCGGGGGAGAAGGGCCAAGAACCCGATGGTCACTCTGACAGAGCTCTAGCATTATTCTGTGGAGAGAAAAGAACCTTTCAGAAGAACAACCGTTTCTGTAGCACTCCACCAATCAGGCCTGTATGGGGGAGTGGCCAGACGGAAGCCACTCCTCAGTAAGAGGCACATGACAGACCACCTGGAGTTTGCCAAAAGGATTCTCAGACCATGAGAAACAAAATTTTCTGGTCTGATGGAAAAAAGATTGAACTCTTTGGCCTGAATGGCAAGTGTCATGTCTAGAGGAAACCAGGCACCACTCATCACCTGTCCAATACCATCCCTTCTGTGAAGCATGGTGGTGGCAGCATCATGTTGTGGGGATGGTTTCCAGTGGCAGGAACTCTGGACCTCAGACCCTGGACTCTGGACCTCAGACTGGGGCAAAGGTTCATCTTCCAACAGGACAATGACCCTAAGCACACAGCCAAGATAACAAATGTAGCGCTAACCCCGGAGGAGCCGCTGATTTGTTGTTGGGATCGGCGTATTAAGTTACCTTAGTGTTGTCTAGGGGTGTAGTTGGAGAACAGAGTATTGAGCGAATGTCCAGACAAGGAATAGAGGTTTTCCAATGCTTTATTTCCAGGCCAACACGGCCAACATCAACATCAAATGGGAAGGAAAGGTTGATGAAGAAAGAGGGAGAACTTTGCAGTATCAGGCCTGGATAAGAACCGAGCAATCCTGCTCTCAGTAGTACCAAATTACAGATCGTCGCCACTCTAGCCAGAGTGGGTGAAGTGCCCCCGGACAGATCTCTGTCACAAGCCTGGCAGCCAAAGTGTCACTTTAGATTGCTGGGAGGAACAGATCTCTCTCACAGACCTGGCTCTAGGGCCTCTGCCACAGGCCTATTACTTGAATGAGCTAAATGGACAAATTGAGCGAATCCTCCCAGTAGGTTTTAGCACCTGTCAGCATTCCGGTCACCAGATCCCCGATTGGTTCGTTCAAGCCCTGTTGGACAACCTGCCTCCGGGTTCTCCTCAAGCCGACCCCCCAATCGAACGGCATCCAGCCTGGGATCCTTTCAATAGAACTGGGGACCCAGTAAGTCACTGGCGCCCCTCTCAGCAACATAGAGCTCCACGTAGCATTTGACCCCGGCCTGGAAGGCCATCACCGGGGTCCGTTGGATGCGCGCACCCTAAAGGTGGATGCCGCACCTGGAACCCGCGGTAAGAAGAATAAAGATGGCATCTGCCACAGATATACTCTCCCCCAGCATGCCCCGCGAGGGAAAACTCCTCTAATTGGCTGTTGGGGAAAATTGCTCTGCCAGAACCCCTCTAGCGCCACCTGTCGCCCAGGGGTGGAAACAACACCCCTGGAGCGCAGGCTGACCTACAGGAGATTTCTGGAATGACAGCAGCCCAAATTTGACAAATTGTGAATGGGAGCAAGAATAACTCTCCCATTCCCCACTAACTTTAGCGTAGTGCCCATACTGGAAGTAAGGGGGCGCTACACAAAGGAGTGGCTACGGGACAACTCTGTGAATGTCCTTGAGTGGCCCAGCCAGAGCCCAGACTTGAAACTGATTGAACATCTCTGGAGAGTTCTGAAGATTAGGGCTGTTACTGATTACAATTTTCATGTTCGATTAACTGTTTTTTTTTTTTTTAAACGATTAATCTACTAATTTCGATTAATTATAACCATAATGTCCACACATCTCCCCCATAATGTCCACACATCTGCCCCGTAATGTCCACACATCTGCCCCCGCAATGTCCACACATCTCCCCCGCAATGTCCACACATTTGCCCCGTAATGTCCACACATTTGCCCCGTAATGTCCACACATCTCCCCCGCAATGTCCACACATTTGCCCCGTAATGTCCACACATTTGCCCCGTAATGTCCACACATCTCCCCGTAATGTCCACACATCTCCCCGTAATGTCCACATCTCCCCGTAATGTCCACACATCTTCCCCGTAATGTCCACACATCTCCCCTGTAATGTCCACACATCTCCCCCGTATTGTCCACACATTTCCCCCGTAATGTCCACACATCTCTCCCGTAATGTCCACACATCTCCCCCGTAATGTCCACACATCTCCCCCGTAATGTCCACACATCTCCCCCGTAATGTCCACACATCTCTCCCGTAATGTCCACACATCTCCCCCGTAATGTCCACACATCTCCCCCAGTAATGTCCACACATCTCCCCCGTAATGTCCACACATCTCCCCCGTAATGTCCACACATCTCCCCCGTAATGTCCACACATCTCCCCCGCAATTTCCACATCTCTCCGTAATTTCCACACATCTGCCCCGTAATTTCCACATCTCCCCCTGTAATGTCCACATCTCCCAGAATAGAAAGTTCACTCACAGCATGCAGCAGATGATGACGTCAGAGCGCCGCTACTAGGCGGCCGCCGGGTGTACCAAGAAGGCCGCGGCTCCGGAGCTAGGCCGAAGCCGCGGCCTTTCCTATGGGCGAGACCGCAGAGCTCAATCCGCGGATCGTACTAGATCAAAATTATTTTGATCGATCAAAGAAATTTGCGATTAATCGAGGAATTAATCGTTAATTTCCGCAGCCCTACTGAAAATGGCTGTGCACCGACGCTCCCCATCCAACCTGATGAAGCGTGAGAGGTTCTGCAAAGAAGAATGGGAGAAACTGCCCAAAAATAGGTGTGCCAAGCTTGTAGCATCATATTCAAAAAGACTTGAGCCAAAGGTGCTTCAAAAAAATATTGAGCAAAAGGCTGTGAATACTTATGTACAATTTTTGTAAAGGCACTGACAGGTCCTCTTTAAAATCCCATAGTCATAATACAGTTACATCATCCTGAAAGCGAAATCAAACTCCTCGGAACTGAAGATGCGGTTAAACACAAATCGGAAACACTTAAAACTTTATTGACGGCTCGCCTGCAAACCACTGAGCCGGGTCCCCGCCGAGAGGAAACGCACAAGCTAAGCAAATATGTGAAGTATGACATGTAAGCGTTACTCGGTATTGTTATCCTACGAAGGGGAAGCGATCTCCATTAGATACACAGATGTGACGCGGGGAACCTGTGTGTGTTCTGTAATGAGACATGTGACAGTTGTAGAACCCCACCCGCCAATGATGAGCTCACATGAGGTGGGACAGTGCTATATAGTATGATCTCCGCTGTGCGGGCTGTCGGGTGTGGCAGCGGGGGGAGCAGTGCGTATTTAGTGACGTCCCCGCTGAAGATGGAAACCACGTGTATGTAATACAGGGGAATGTCAGGGAGACATTGGCCATAAGTCAGGTGCAAGCAGCTGCGGCAACACATCCCACCTGCCGGGACCCTCCCTCTCCATTGAGCCCAGCGATCGTTACAGTTTCCCCAACTGGATTCCATATTGTGGTCAGCGGTGTCCTTGCTATGCACTCCTCTATCATTTTCATTAAACAGAACCGGATTCAAAATAAATGTTTTATATCCAAAGGATAACTATCAGGGCCTTTCAGGTGTATTGGCATGGGTCACTGTGCGTTTCCTTTGTGTGATGTCATATGGCGTTGTGTGTATTCAAAATGCATTGCATTCAGGCTTTTTTCCTGCACTGTGTGTAGAGGTGCAACGGATCAAAAAACTCACGGTTCGGATCGTTCCTCGGATCAGGAGTCACGGATCGGATCATTTTTCGGATCAGCAGAAAAAAAAAAATCTCCCCCACTGTAATATCCACATCTACCCCCCCCCCCCACTGTAATATCCACATCCCCCCAATGCAGTGGCGTCACTCGGTGCAAAAAAATAATAACAATTGTGTCACCTCCCCCCCCTCAGTACAGACCCCCCCCCTCAGTACAGGCACCCCAGAGTAGTGCAGACCTCAGACGGTAACCCCCCCAGTAGTGCAGACCTCAGACGGTAACCCCCCCAGTAGTGCAGACCTCAGATGGTAACCCCCCCAGTAGTGCAGACCTCAGACGGTAACCCCCCCCAGTAGTGCAGACCTCAGACGGTAACCCCCCCCAGTAGTGCAGACCTCAGACGGTAACCCCCCCCCAGTAGTGCAGACCTCAGACGGTAACCCCCTCAGTAGTGCAGACCTCAGACAGTAACCCCCCCAGTAGTGCAGACCTCAGACAGTAACCCCCCCAGTAGTGCAGACCTCAGACGGTAACCCCCCCAGTAGTGCAGACCTCAAACGGTAACCCCCCCAGTAGTGCAGACCTCAAACGGTAACCCCCCCAGTAGTGCAGACCTCAGACGGTAACCCCCACAGTAGTGCAGACCTCAGACAGTAACCCCCCCAGTAGTGCAGACCTCAGACGGTAACCCCCCCAGTAGTGCAGACCTCAAACGGTAACCCCCCCAGTAGTGCAGACCTCAGACGGTAACCCCCCCCCCCCAGTAGTGCAGACCTCAGATGGTAACCCCCCCCCAGTAGTGCAGACCTCAGATGGTAACCCCCCCCAGTAGTGCAGACCTCAGACAGTAACCCCCACAGTAGTGCAGACCTCAGAAAGCGGCGTGTGTTTCCCTCGAGCGCAGGCTCCTCCTCCTCTGTGGGTGTAAACAGAGAGGAGGGCCGCCACCGGGTGTACCAAGATGGCCGCGGCTCCGGAGCTAGTTTTTTTCCTCAGTTTAGGCCGATACCTATTCTTCTACCTATTTTTGGTAAAGAAAATCGCAATAAGCGTTTATCGATTGGTTTGCGCAAAATGTATAACGTTTACAAAATAGGTGATCGTTTTATGGCATATTTATTACCGTATTTATCGGCGTATACCGCGCACTTTTTTCCCCTTAAAATCAGGGGAAAATCGTGGGTGCGCGATATACGCTGATCCCCGCTGTCTCTCCGCTGCAGCCTAGAGCCGAGCCGAGTGTACTGCGCACTCGGCTAGGCTCGGCCACGCTCGGTTTCGCCCGCAGCCACGCGAGAGGAGCCGAGACAAGCTGAACACACAGGAAATCCGGCTCCTCTCGGCTCGCGCCAAAATCCAAAAACGAACACCGGACACGCTCACCTGGATGGAGGCCGCAGACAGACACGCTGGACGGAGACGGACACCTGGATGGAGGCCGCAGACAGACACGCTGGACGGAGACGGACACCTCCAAAGCCGCAGACGGATCCCGAGGAAGGAAGCCACAGATGGACAACCACAAGGCCGCAGACGGACGCCGGACAAGGCCGCCGATGGACGCAGGGCAAAAATGTAAGTTTTCTTTTTTACCTTGCTAAGCTTGGGGTGCGCGTTATACGCCGGGGGGGCGCGGTATACCCCAATAAATACGATAATTATAATAATAATTTTTTTTTTTTTACAACTAATGGCAGCGATCAGCGATTTTTTTTTTTTTGTGACTGCGACATTATGGCGCTACAAAACAGATTATAGCGCACACATGCAAAAATTACATTTATCAACATTATGGCGGACACATCGGACAATTTTGACACAAGCAGGGGGCGGGACTGTGCTCCTCCAGGCATTCCCGGCCAGGACAAGTACTGTCAGTGAGTAAAGCGGTGATGTGGCGGCTTTTTTTGGGGTTTCAGATTGGCCCGGGGGGTGGCTGTGTGTCAGTTTTATTCTGGGACACTGCATTGTCCCAGAATGAAGGTGCCCGGGACAGACCTGCAAAATGCGGGACTGTCCCGGGCAATCCGGGACACGTGGTCACCCTAGGAGGGACCCCCTTGCCACCCTTGGGCCCTATAGCGTCAGCGTGGACTCCTATGTTTAGCTGCAACACCGATTATAACCCATATCCTTCAAAGATCACCATTCATCTTCAGTACAGCTCAGTGTTCGGAGCTCCCATGTTCCCATCGGTGGTAGGAAAAATATTTCAGTTTGTGACTAACTCAGGTTCTCTGGGATCGCAGCAGATCAATGCCAAGGGTGTTTCCCGGGAATGATATCATTGATGGGACTATTGTTATGGATTGTGGAATGCATTTCTGACGGTGTGTTTTTCTTTAACCTCTTCGCTTCCACTGACACACGTCATACAACATCATTAGCTGGGGGTTATATACACAAAATGCGTGAAAATCTGACAAAACCAACATTCGGCTGTCAGCTGAAAGAGATTGGGCAGCAGAGGCGGCTGGTGCTCCAATTTTTTTGGGGGGGGCGCAGACAAACTGAAAAAAAAAAATTGCAGCCACTGTGCCATCAAACGCAGCCACTGCGCCCATCAATTGCCGCTACTGTGCCAATCAATTGCTGCCAGTGTGCCCATAAATTGCTGACACTGTGCCCGTCAACTGCTGCCAGTGTGCCCATCAATTGCTGCCAGTGTGCCCATCAATTTCTGTCAGTGTGCCCATCAATTGGCGCTGCTGTGCCCATCAAATGCTGCCAGTGTGCATCGCCCGCCTGCCTGGCACATACATTGTCTCGTGGGGCAGCAGGTAATGATGGCGGTGTCGTCCATGTTCCTTGATGTCCTCACCCATCCACTCTTCCCATCCTCTGCTATGATTGGACGCCTGATATGATTCTGCCTTACTGACAGTGGATGGTGTCAGTAAGGCAGAGCTTGGTGTCAGTAGGGCAGTGGATGGTGTCAGTAGGGCAGTGGATGGTGTCAGTAAGTCAGAAGTTGGTGTCAGTCGAGCAGTGGAGGGTGTCAGTAGGGCAGTGGATGGTGTCAGTAAGGCAGAGCTTGTGTCAGTAGGGCAGTGGACGGTATCAGTAGGGCAGTGGATGGTGTCAGTAAGGCAGAGCTTGTGTCAGTAGGGCAGTGGACGGTATCAGTAGGGCAGTGGATGGTGTCAGTAAGTCAGAAGTTGGTGTCAGTAGAGCAGTGGATGGTGTCAGTAGGGCAGTGGATGGTGTCAGTAAGGCAGAGCTTGTGTCAGTAAGGCAGAAGTTGGTGTCAGTAGAGCAGTGGATGGTGTCAGTAAGTTAGAGCTTGGTGTCAGTAAAAAATTGGAACTGCCAACATTTTGAACATTTTATTATCCAGAGTACATAAAATGCCCCTGGCAGCAAAAGGGTCGAAAGAAAAAGATTGCGTGTTTTTAGCAAGTGCTTACTTCAAGTTCCTATTGTAACCATAGCATAGGAGTCATTTTTTATTAGATTTTTGGGTACAGCGTTGCATGACCGCGCAATTACCAGTTAAAGTAGCATAGTGCTAAATAGCAAAAAATGCCCTGGTCATGAAGGGAGTAAAACCTTCCGGAGCTTAAGTGGTTAATGAAGAATTGTAAAGTTGCTGAAAAATTCACTTAAAAAAAAAAATTATATTCCCAGAGATAATACTTTGGTGATGGCGGACGATCCCCCAAATGGCTCTCAAGAGAAACATGAGTGAGAGCTTACCATGGTTCCTCAGTTAAGACCACCCTTGTAATGGTCACCATTGTGGGGCTGAGAGGGGAGCAAAGGCACAGTGACCTTTCCATTGGATGCCTTAATAGGTGTAAGAAACCAGTAGGTGATTGGACCCCCACCCAGCAGGAGATGTGTTGACCTTGAAAATCTGAGCTTAAATATCTCCTAGAGGGTGCAGTAAGCCAAAGGTTAGACTACCCAACGGTGTTTACCAGTGGCTGACTGGCAATCTTTGGCCTATGCGGCAAGTACAACACAGGGGTCCATGGTGCAGTAAGTTGGCCCTCGTCAAGTACCAGGTCAGAGGCCGAAGGGCTGAGAGGGCTTCCCTTGCGGCTACGTGCAGAGTGCCCCTGAAGGTGGAAACTTGAAAAACCGAGCTGAAATATCTCCTTGAGGGTGCAGTAAGCCAAAGGGTAGACTACCCAACGGTGTTCACCAGTGGCTGACTGGCAATTTTCTGGCCCATGCGGCAAGTACAACACAGAGGTCCATGGTGCAGCGAGTTGGCCCCTGTTACGTACCTGGTCAGAGGCAGAAGTGCTGCGAGGGCTTCCCTTGCGGCTACGTGCAGATCGCCCCTGTAGGTGGTAACAGGGAGTGCTATGCTCCGAGAAGCAGGGGTTGCCAGCTGCGACAGACTAATGGGATGTCCGCCGGATGGTGGCTGACGAGGAGGATGCACTTCAGGGCAGGAATCCCTCAGGAGTGCCAGGTGAGACTTGGCAGCTGGGAGAGCCAGGAGCAGAGTCAGGAGCCTGGCCAGAAGTCATGCACAGACGGTCACTCAGGTGAAAGGCAGCAAGCAGGGTCAGGAGTCAGCCGGGGTCATACACTGGTAATCAGGCAGAAGCGGAGTCAGAAGAGCAAGCCAGGGGTCAAACACGGATCAGCAGGCAGAAGCGGAGTCACAGGAACAAGCCAAGGGTCAAAGCCAGGAATACGGACAAGACAGGTCAGGGCAATCCGAGTCGGTAACAGGAACTCCAATAATATCAGGAGCAGGAACACAGGAACTAATTGGGGAAGCTGAAGATTATCCAGCAACTATGGGCTCATTAAATAGGCCACTATGCGCCAGAATTTGTCACGCATTGCGTGCGATTGGCGCACTTATTATCCAGGCCATTCTTGCCCTGCCGCGCATGTGCATTGGCGAATTTCTAAGTGCCAATGGAGAATTCCTATGTGCCAATCTTCTACGAACCATTCTCTGACAGCCCCTCTCCCACTCTCCCTCTTCCCTGCCTCCTCCGACCCCCATTCCAGGCTGAAGCTCTGCTCCAGGTACTTTTAGCTCAGCAGGTCGGGTCAGGCTGGACAGCACCTGCCGCACCGACTCAAGAGTTCCCAAACTGGCCAGCAGGGGGGAGCCGGGGCGGCTCAGTCAGGGCTGTCCAAGGATGGAGAGCCTCTAGTGGGGCACAGAGCCGGTCTGCTCGGACGTGGTGTACACCATCCATGCCGGGGGGGGGGGGGGGGTTCTTTCTGCACTCTGTCCTCATCCTCGTGCACTTGGTAGGGACTCTTTACTCCTTTTCACTAGGAAGCCTCTAGGGGCAATTGCACCCTGGCCTAGTCCGCCTATGGTGCTTACCTAATGCCATAATGCCAGAGGGGGCCCTGACCCCCCCCAAATATGCTGTGCCCCCCCAATTAAAACACATTTTGTTCCTATCTGTAGCGGGTGCCCCGCATCTTGCTCGGGTCGCCACCGAGTGGACACAGTGGGCCGGATTCAGAAAGAATATACGCTGGCGTATCTCCTGATACGCCGTCGTATCTCTGAGTCCGGCCGTCGTATCTATGCGACTGATTCATAGAATCAGTTACGCATAGATCTCCCTAAGATCTGCCAGGTGTAAGTGACTTACACCGTCGGATCTTAGGCTGCAATACCAGGCCGGCCGCTAGGTGGCGATTCCCTATCTTTTACGCGTCGAATATGCAAATGAGCATTTACGCCGATTCAGAAACGAACGACCGCCCCCGGCGTTTTTTTTTACGCAGTTTGCGTTCGGCTTTTTCCGGCGGAAAGTTACCCCTGCTATTGCAGGGGTAAGTGCGGCGTATCCTATGTTAAGTATGGCCGTCGTTCCCGCGCCGAGTTTTGAATTTTTTACGTTGTTTGCGCAAGTCGTTCCCGAATACGGCAGCACATAATTTACGTTAATGTCGAAACCAATGACGTCCTTTGGAGCAATGCACGCTGGGTGAATTTGCAGACGGCGCATGCGCTGTTCGATCGGCGCTGGAACGCGCCTGATTTAAATACTACACACCCCCTAGCCGCGGAATTTGAATTCCGCCGGGGGGAATTACGATACGCCGCCGCAACTTTCGAGGCAAGTGCTTTCTGAATAAAGCACTTGCTTCAAAAAATAGCGGCGGCGTATCGTAAATCAGATCTAAAGATCCGCTAACCTATCTGAATCTGGCCCAGGCTCTCCTGAGAGGCAGTGCTTCCTGACAGCTCCTGCTGGGGATTTCTCCCCCTCCCTCTTACCCAAATTTGGAGTCTCACCTTTGCTAGAGTTTGATCTTACATTTTTAATAACTTCAAAGCTTTTATTAGTCAAACGCTATTCATAAACATACTTTTTCCATTTGGATGCCGATATCCCTGCACCACCACTGCGGCCCGAATACAGGTTGGGTTTCCAATACTGTCCTAGACATGGGGCCTGCCATGGATTTTACTGTTAGTCAACAGACTTCCTGCTTTGTTTAGCACTTGAATGTCCTCAGCCAGCCAGCTTAATACAAGTGTTTCTGGCTCCAGATTGGGGGCACTCAGCCGGCATCAGATCCGCATTCCCCACGTTTAGGTCCACTATAGACTAAGCCTAAGGTGTTCCTCTCATTGACGCGCAGCCAACAGGAGCGGGCCCCAGTCCCATACCATGTAGAAGACGTTGTTCTCATTGACCCGTTGCGTCTGTGATTTAATGTCGAGTCTCTCGGAGTTTATGGCTGCACACAATGTTCTGCGTTACATCGTTCTCCCTCAGTGGAAAATGATGTGGAACGTGTTCACATGCCTCATCAGGGGCTGAAAAATTAAATTCTTCCTAAAGTCTGCATGGAGATGGGAATGTAATATTTGGACAGAAGCTTCAGAACAATACGAATACAGGATCCAAATATATTGTACTTGCATGGAAATCAGCTTGCTTGTACATCTCGATCAGATACAGTGGCGGCTGGTGGTCAAAATTTTTGGGGGGGCGCAAACGAAAAACAAAACAAAAAAACAAATGCAGCCTCACTGTACCTATCAATTGTCACCACTGTGCCATGCCATCAAATGCAGTCACTGTGCCATCAAAACGCAACCACTGTGCCATCAAAACGCAACCACTGTGCCGTCAAAACGCAGCCACTGTGCCATGCCATCAAAACGCAGCCACCATGCCATCAAAACGCAGCCACTGTGCCATGCCA
The DNA here is from genome assembly GCF_905171775.1 of Rana temporaria. Classification (NCBI taxonomy): domain Eukaryota; kingdom Metazoa; phylum Chordata; class Amphibia; order Anura; family Ranidae; genus Rana; species Rana temporaria. The sequence goes on from NC_053493.1 coordinate 10,722,953, forward strand.
TCAAAACGCAGCCACCGTGCCATGCCATCAAAACACAGCCACTGTGTAATGCCATCAAAACACAGCCACTGCGCCATCAATTGTCACCACTATGCCATCAAACACAGCCACTGTGCCCCCAATTGTCTCCACTGTGCCCCCAATTGTTGCCACTGTGCCCCCAATTGTTGCCACTGTGCCCCCAATTGTCACCACTGTGCCCCCAATTGTCGCCACTGTGCCCCCAATTGTAGCCACTGTGCCCCCAATTGTCGCCACTGTGCCCCCAATTATCGCCACTGTGCCCCCAATTGTCGCCACTGTGCCCCCAATTGTCACCACTATGCCCACACTTGTAGCCACTATGCCCCCACTTGTAGCCACCGTGCCCAGTACCCCCCTGGCACTTACCTTTATGGCTTCTACTTCCCTCGATGTCCCTCGTCCCGCCCTCGATGACGCTTCAGCCAATCAGGTTACCTGATTGGCTGAGACGCCTGTCAGTCTTATCCTCGGACGCACGGCCGGTACGTCCCGTGGATGAGCTTCAGGAAGCCGACTACAGCCTCAGGGCCGCTGGCTCTGATAGGCACTTCCACACAGCCAGTCAGCTGCCGCTATTCAGCTGACCGGCGCTCAATGTCCGGTCAGCTGAATAGTGGGCGGCAGCGGCGAAAATATACAGATTCATACAGTGTATGAATCTGTATATTTTACTGGCTGTGAGCGAGCCAGAGGGGGCGGCCCTCCTGCGTCCCTATGGACGCACCGCCACTGATCAGATATCAAATGGGTTCCAATGCCTGATACGATCAATGTCCAGTAAATGACCCCGGGGGGGGCACAATTCCTCTGAATGCCGTTTATATGAAAAGGGTGTACAGAGAATTTTAAATTAAACTCAGGTACTTATATAGCGTTGTCAGTTTACGCAGCGCTTTACATATATACAGCTAGATTCAGGTACGGCGGCGCTTCTTAAGGTCGGCGTAGCGCATCCCCTTTGCACTACGCCGACGTAAGATAGTGAGGCAAGTACTGTATTCACAAAGCACTTGCCTCCTAAGTTACGTCGGCGTCGCGCAAAGGGCCCGGCGTAACCCCGCCTAATTCAAAATAGGCAGGTAGGGGGCGTGTTGTATGGTAATGAATTCACGATTCATTACCATACATGTAAATGAAGCGCCGATCCGTACGGCGCATGCTCAGTATCACGTCGCAAATACCCCTTGCTTTCGACGTGAACGTAACTTACGCCCAGCCCCATTCACGGACGACTTACGCAAACGACGTAAAACGTGGAATTTTCCACGCTGATCCGACGTCCATACCTAACATTGGCTGCGCCATCTTTTTGGTGGTTTATCTTTACGCCTGAAAACACCTTACGTAAACGGCGTAACTTACATGCGACGGCCGTGCGTACGTTCGTGAATAGGCGTATCTTGATCATTTGCATATTCTCGGCGTAAATCGACGTACACGCCCCTAGCGGCCAGCGTAAATATGCAGCTAAGATACGACGGCGTAGGAGACTTACGCCGGTCGTATCTTAGCAACAGATAAGCGTATCTCAGATTGAGAATACGCTTATAGATACGACGGCGCCGCATTCGGACTTACGACGGCGTATCTACTGATACGCTGTCGTAAGTCTTTGTGAATCTAGCCCATATTGTACATCCACGTCAGTTCCTGCCCTCAAGGAGCTTACAGTCTAAGGTCCCCTAACTCACATTCATTCACATACTAGGACCTCCTTAGACAGGAGACAATTAACCTACCAGCATGTCTTTGAAGTGTGGGAGGAAACCAGTGTACCCGGAGGAAACCCATGCAGGCACAGGGAGAACGTGCAAACTCCATGCAGGTAGACTACTGTTAGACAACATGGGGCACGTGCAGCATTCCTGTCAGGCCCCTCCTAACACCACCTACAAAGGGGTGCTGCGGAACAGCGGCACTGACTTTATCCCCAATTTTTTTTTAAAAAGTCCCCCCTCTGTTCCCACCTTCTGGGCCCCTCTGACCTGATGGGATCCAGGTAAATGTAATTTAAACCCTTGTAAGCAAGTAGGAGCGGGATGGTGGCGGGGGGCGATCTAGTAGAATCAATGTATTAATTTTGTCAAAAATCATACCTCCCAACCGTCCCGCATTCGCCGGGACTGTCCCGAGATTTGATGCAAGTCCCAGTGAATGAAGGCTTTGTCCCACAGTGGAGCCAAGTGGCTCCAGTGGCTTGCCCGCCCCCTGCGGCTTGTGCGGGGTGTCTGGTGTCACGCACGCCGCAAGCATGGCTGTGTAAATGTGAAAGATGCCGGCTGCCCCACACATACACAGTGCAGAGTGGCTCGCAGCTGAGCCCACTTCGTCTTCGGCTACCTATGCTGCTTTCCTATACACAGAAGAGGGAGGTGGTGTGGAGTAATGACCGGGGGGGGCAGGGTGGCAATTGCTCCCCGGCCATTCTGATGCATGAAAATTATCGCAGATATGCCCCCCCCCCCCCAAGCACCTGTACAGTTCTGGACAGGGCCGGACAGCTCCCTCGCTCTCCTCCCTCTCACCTCCTTGTCCAAGACGGAGACAATCGCTGGACTCGAGCAGAGAGTCAGCTTGCTGTCAGCCTGAAGGTTCCTCGATGGGGGTCCCATGTGACCAGGGGGAGGGGGGCAGTCATTGGGGAGTGTAGAGAACAAAGGGGGGAAAGACTTGTACTAGGAGGGGGTGGGGGGACTTTGGTTAAGAAGAGGAATGAGGGGATTTGACCCCCTATAATCTGCCCTAATGACCCCAGGTCCTTTGTCCTGCTGACCCCTGTACCCTACCCTACTGACCCCCCTTTCCTCCGTCCTGCTGACCCCTGTACCCTGCTCTACTGACCCCCAGTACTCCGTCCTACTGACCCTCCTTTCCTCTGTCCTGCTGACCCCCGTACCCTGCTCTACTGACCCCCGGTCCTCCGTCCTGCTGACCCCCGTACCCTGCTCTACTGACCCCCGGTCCTCCATCCTGCTGACCCCTGTACCCTGCTCTACTGACCACCAGTACTCCGTCCTACTGACCCTCCTTTCCTCCGTCCTGCTGACCCCTGTACCCTGCTCTACTGACCCCCAGTACTCTGTCCTACTGACCCTCCTTTCCTCCGTCCTGCTGACCCCCGTACCCTGCTCTACTGACCCCCCTTTCCTCTGTCCTGCTGACCCCTGTACCCTGCTCTACTGACCCCCAGTACTCCGTCCTACTGACCTCCTTTCCTCCGTCCTGCTGACCCCCGTACCCTGCTCTACTGACCCCCGGTCCTCCGTCCTGCTGACCCCCGTACCCTGCTCTACTGACCCCCCTTTCCTCTGTCCTGCTGACCCCCGTACCCTGCTCTACTGACCCCCGGTCCTCCGTCCTGCTGACCCCCGTACCCTGCTCTACTGACCCCCCTTTCCTCTGTCCTGCTGACCCCCGTACCCTGCTCTACTGACCCCCGGTCCTCCGTCCTGCTGACCCCTGTACCCTGCTCTACTGACCACCAGTACTCCGTCCTACTGACCCTCCTTTCCTCCGTCCTGCTGACCCCCGTACCCTGCTCTACTGACCCCCGGTCCTCCGTCCTGCTGACCCTTGTACCCTGCCCTACTGACTCCCGGTCACCGCCATTACTAGTAAAAACAATAAAAGAAAATCCATAAATCGATCCCAACGTTTACGCAAATCAAACAATATACACTTATTGGGATTTTTTTTATTGAATACATGTTGGCCTAAATTGATGAAGAAATTCAATTTTTGAAAAATATTTTTTTTTTAGTGTCGCCCTTTTTTTGTTTATAGTGCAGAAAATTAAAACCGCAGAGGTGATCAAATACCACCAAAAGAAAGCTCTATTTGTGGGAAAAAAGGACGTCAGTTTTATTCAGGTACAGGCAGTGCCGGCCCAAGACACTGTGCTGCCTGGGACCAAGAATGAAACGCTGCCCCCCGCCCCCCCAGAAAAAAAATCACACCAACCAAAAGGCCCCCACATTCATTATTTTATATCATGATAACGTCTTAAGGGGACCCGTCATGGCTCTATACATGTATAAAGGAGTATATAGAGGACCTGTCATTGCTCTATACATGTAAAAGAAAATCAAGAGGACCTGTCATGGCTCTATAAATGTATATAGGACTATAAAGAGTACTTGACATGGCTCTATACATGTATAAAGGAGTATAGCGAGGGCCTGTCATGGCTCTATACATGTATAAAGAAGTATAAAGAGGACCTGTCATGGCTCTATACATGTTTAAAGAAGTATAAAGAGGACCTGTCATGGCTCTATACATGTATAAAGAAGTATAAAGAGGACCTGTCATGGCTCTATACATGTATATAGAGGACCTGTCGAGACTCTTTACATGTAAATGAATATAAAGAGGACCTGTCATGGCTCTATAGATGTATATAGGAGTATAAAGAGGACCTGTCGTGGCTCTATACATGTATAAAGGAGTATAACAAGGGCCTGTCATGGCTCTATAGATGTATAAAGAGGACCTGTCATGGCTCTATAGATGTATAAAGAGGGCCTGTCATGGCTCTATACATGCATATAGGCATATAAAAGGACCTGCCATGGCTCTGTACATGTATCCAGGAGTATAAAGGGACCTGTGAATTGCCGGCGGCCACAATGTCTTTTGCGCAAACGAATCAATGTACGCTAATTGTGTTTTTTTTTTTTTGTACCAAAAATATGTAGAAGAATACATATTGGCCTTAACAGAAGAAAATAGTTTATTTTTCTAAATTCTGGGGATATTTATTATAGCAAAAAGTTAAAAAATATATATATTTATAGCAACAGTATGCTGCCCCCCTAAAAGTGCTGCCTGGTACCCATGGTACCACCCGGTCCCATCATAGGGCCGACCCTGGGTACAGGATCACACGACCGCGCATTTGTCAGTTAAAGTAAAGCAGTACGTCACGCAAAAAATGACATGGTCATGAGAGGGGGGGGGGGGGGGGGCGGGATAAACCTTCCGGGGCTGAAGCGGTTAAAAAATAAATACTTGAGTGCTGCTGCATTTCCTCTATTGGCAGTTTCCACCTTCTTATACCCCACCGTGGACTTTCATGAGTTCTCCAAATTTTAAGCAAGAATAGCAAAAAAACTGCTCTCGAACCATACCCAAGGCCCGTTTGATCATCACCATGCACATTCTTGCACACGCCCAGTTGGGACGTGTTCTCTTTGAGGTGGTCGGTCCAATCTTCCTGACTACATGACATTAAACATATAACATTTCATGGTTGTTTATACTGACTAAAACCATCTAAACGGTTACACTTTCTAGTTTCCCTTCCTTCTTATCTCTCCGTCCCGCAGAAACCATCCACGCTGATGCTAATCCCCCGTAATTGTTCTTGGATCTTCGCGGGATTTTTCTCTTTCTCAAAAAAGCCGCACCTAAAATTCCGTTGCACATTCTCTTAAATTCTGCACCATAACAAACCCATCTGGTCTTAATTATATTTATATAGATCTTAATTATGTTTTATTGCCAGTATACGAGCAAAGAATGAAAAAAAAAAAAAAAAAACAGCGACTTGGGTATTGTGCGTTTGTGGGGCGTCCAAGTGTAGACGCGGTGCCGTCTTGTATAACGGAATCTCGGTGAGACACAATCTGTATGAATCATCCGATCGTTGCTGGCGCTCCACATGCAACACATAAAACAGATATTTCTTACTGGTAGGATATGCTAAAGGGGAAAATTTTGACTTTGCAGTGTTTTTAGATAAGCATGGAAAATCTACACATTTCCCACTAAAACATTCTTTACATTTTTACATAACCCCAATTCCCCAGCCACGCTGCTAGTCATTTCTGGCTGAATCCTAAAGCCAATCGAATGGCTATACATTTGTAAAGAAATGTAAAGTGGAGGTTTGGCTTTTGGAAGGTGGGAGAAGGGGGCACCACCTTTCAATTTATAGGCAAAATGTGTCATTGTTTCCACGTCAGTGGTCCCTGATGTAGGACACCTGCAACCAGGGGCGGACTGACCATTTGGGGTCTCGGGCACTGCCATGCCACTAGGGGGCCCCATCAGGGTTGCCAGCCTCAGTAAAACCAGGGACAGTATGTAAAAATCTGTGTTTTTTTACATCTGTCCCTGAAATAATATGTATGTGTATACTGTGTGTATATGTATGTGTGTGTGTGTGTGTGTACTGTGTGTATATGTATGTGTATACTGTGTGTATATGTATGTGTGTACTGTGTGTATGTGTATACTTTGTGTGTGTACTGTGTGTCTGTATGTGTATTCTGTGTGTATGTATACTGTGTGTGTATATTGTGTGTCTGTGTGCGTATACTGTGTATGTATACTGTATGTGTGTGTGTATGTGTATACTGGGCTAGATTCACATAGATTAGCGGATCTTTAGATCCGCGGAATCTATGTGTTTTACGATCCGCCGGTTCAATTTCGCGAGGCCAGTGCAGTATTCATCAAGCACTTACCTCGAAAATTGCACCGTCGGATCGTAACTCCCCCGGCGGAATGCAAATTCCGTGGCTAGGGGGAGTGTACAATTTAAATCAGGCGCGTTCCCGCGCCGATTTAACTGCGCATGCGCCGCCGGCGAAATTTCCCAGTGCGCATGCTCCAAATGACGTCGCTAGGTCGCTACGTCAATTAAGGCCATCCGTATTCCCGATCGACTTACGCAAACGACGTAAAAATTTGAATCTCGGCGCGGAAACGACAGCCATACTCAACATTAGCTACCCCTCATATAGCAGGGGTAACTATCCGCCGGAAAAAGCCGACTGCAAACGACGTTAATAAAAAGCGGCGGGCGGGCGTACGGACTTGAATCGGCGGTTCTCCTCATTTGCATATCAGACGCGTAAAAAAAAGCGACGACACCTAGCGGCCGGCGGTAGATTGCAGCCTAAGATTCGACTGGTGTAAGTCACTTACACCAGTCGGATCTAAGGGAGATCTATGCGGAACTGATTCTTATGAATCAGTCGCATAGATCCGACCGGCTGGACTCAGAGGTACAACGGCGGATCAGGAGATCCGCCGTCGTATCGCTTTGATGAATCTGCCCCACTGTGTGTATATGTATGTGTATACTTTGTGTGTGTACTGTGTGTCTGTATGTGTATTGTGTGTATATTGTGTGTCTGTGTGTGTATACTGTGTATGTATACTGTATGTGTGTGTGTATACTGTGTATGTATACTGTATGTGTGTGTGTGTATGTGTATACTGTATGTGTATACTGTGTGTATATGTATGTGTATACTGTGGGCTAGATTCAGAGAGAGTTACGCGGGCGTATCTGTAGAGACGCCGTCGTAACTCTGAATCTACGCCGTCGTAAATTAAGGCGTATTCTGGAAACCAGATACGCTTAAATTAGGCTAAGATACGAGCGGCGTAAGTCTCCTACGCCATCGTATCTTAGGGTGCATATTTACGCTGGCCGCTAGGTGGCGCTTCCGTTGATTTTGGCGTAGAATTTGCAAATGAGCTAGATACACCGATTCAGAAACGTACGTGCGCCCGGCGGATTTTTTTACGTCGTTTACGTAATGCTTTTTTCCGGCGTAAGGTTACTCCTGCTATATGAGGAGTAACCAATGTTAAGTATGGATGTCGGGACAGCGTCGAATTTTGCGTCGTTTACGTTGTTTGCGTAAATTACGTTCATGTCGAAAGCATTGACTATTTGCGACGTGATTAGGAGCATGCGCACTGGGATACGTTCACGTTAGAGACGTCATTTACGTGGGGTCATGTTTTATTTGCATAAAACATGCCCACCTCTTCAGAATTTGAATTCGGCGCGCTTACGCAGGCAGATTTACGCTACGCCGCCGTAACTTAGGGCGCAGGTTCTTTGTGAATCCAGCCCCAGCCTCACTAAATTACGGCTGCATAGCGTTTCTGAGATACGCTACGCCCGCACAAACTTACGGCGGGCTATCTGAATCTAGCCCTGTGTGTCTATACTGTATGTATATGTATGTGTATGCTTTGTGTGTGTACTGTGTGTCTGTATGTGTATTCTGTGTGTATGTATACTGTGTGTGTATATTGTGTGTCTGTGTGTGTATACTGTGTATGTATACTGTATGTGTATACTGTGTGTATGTGCATACTTTGTGTGTGTACTGTATGTATATTCTGTGTGAATGTATACTGTGTGTGTATATTGTCAGGGTTGGACATATCATTGGGCTTGACTGGGCTCAAGCCCATGGGCCCCGGGAGGAGGAAGCAGGAAGAGCCATGCAGTTGTGGATGAAGAGGTAAGAAGTCTGTCCAGCGGTAGCACCCCTCCACGCTCAGCTACTGTGATCGTGCCGCAGCCCCCCCCCTGCTCAACAACTCTGATCACCTCCCCCCATGCTCAACAGCTTAGATTGAACCACCCCCCCGCTCAACAATTTCGATTCCCCCCCGCTTCTCGGCTCCAGGGGGCCCCTTCAATCAACACTCAAGGCCAGGGGCCCCCACCACCCTAAGTCCTGCCCTGTATATTGTGTGTCTGTGTGTGTATACTGTGTATGTATACTGTATGTGTGTGTATACTGTGTGGCCCCATAATCTATTGCTTGGGGGCCCCATAATCTCCTATTGCCTGGGGCCCCATAATCTCCTATTGCCCGGGGGCCCCATGAGTTGTCAGTCCACCCCTGCCTGCAACATCTTCTCACTATTGGAAGAGGCAACCAAAATAGTGAACCATGGCAAGGTGGGTATTGGCAACATTAGCCCTGTGGTGTTCTAGCTGGGGCATACATTGTGTGGCGTAATAAGAGAGGGCACTGGAGACACAGCAGCAAGAGGAAGAGGAGAACTTTGTGCCCAATAGAATCCTTTGCCTACTGCCTCCATCCTGATAAAGCAATGGCAGCAGGCGAGGAAGAGGGTTGGGGCATAGGCGTGCGCAAGGGGTGTGCCTGGGCACACCCTAATCCTGGGATTGGCAACCTGTCAATGGTGGGCAGGTGACAAGTAAGCCGCAATCCTTCCTTGCCAACCCTCAGAACCTGGACAGGAGAGGTGGCAGGGGTGGAATTTAGTGGAACCGATTTGTATTTTCCGCCTGCAGCAGCTGAAAGTAGGCTTCTCCTCCTCCTCCTCCCTTTTGTCAACAATCAGCTGCTACAGGAGGGAAATATAGGGGATCGATACTAATATATGCCACCCCTCCTTTCCCTGTTACTCTTCCTTCTGTTGCCCGGGTCCCCATGTGCTCCCTTGCTCCCCCCTTCATCCCATTGTTTCAGGATGGACAGTGGGGAAGAGGCCGGTAAATATTTCAAATGCATATGTGTTGGAGCTTTGGGGTTCACACCCTAATGCAATAGGCTGTGCACACCTATGGTTGGGGGGCTGGCTTCAGTAAATTGATCAGGCTTCCAAGAGGAGGTTTAAACCCTGTATGTAGATGAGTTGAGATTGTTGGGGACACCGAGAATTCTGGGTCCTTTGCTCCTCTGCTGCGTAGAGCGGCACATCTTTCTGCCGGCGTAGCGCATCTCATATGCGCTACGCTGATGTAACATAGAGAGGCAAGAACAGTATTCACAAAGCACTTGCTCCCTACGTTGTGCCAGCGTAACGTAGATTCTTCGGCGTAAGCCCGCCTAATTCAAAGTAGGTGGACGGTGGGTGTGATCCATTTAAATGAACTGTGACCCCATGCAAATGATGGTCCAAACGAATGGCGTATGCGCGCGCATGCTCAGAATCACGTTGAAGATTCTCCTTAAGATACAACGGCTCAATGCCTACGACATGAACGTAACCTACGCCCAGCCCCATTCACGTACTACTACGTAAACTACGTAAAATACGACGGCTGTTCCGTCGTCCATACCTTTGCATGGGATGCGCCTCCTATAGGTGGAATAACTTTACGCCGGACGTACGCCTTACGTAAACGGCGTATATTACTGCGACGGGCGCAAGTACGTTCGTGAATCGGCGTATCTCGGTCATTTACATATTCAACGCGTAATTCAATGGAAGCGCCCCTTGCGGCCAGCGTAAATATGTGCCCACCAAACGACGGCGTAGGAAACTTACGTCGGTCGGAGAAAACCTATTTTCAGGCGTATCTAGTTCTATGGGTACGGCGCAGAGATACGACGGCGCACATTGACACTTACGCGGCATATCTGTAGATACGTCGGCGTAAGTGTTACCTGAATCCGGGCCTATGTGGCTAATAGGCTCACTCGTCATTAAATGCCCAACCAAAGAACCCAGAATTGGGGTCATGAGGACCTTTCCTGGGTGGCCACTGTTTTGATACAAGGGAAAAATGGGAGATCTCATACTACCATCCCAAAGATAGCAAAAAGTGTGGTTCTAAGAGGAGGTGTCACGGAAGAACCTCGTGGCTGCATTTCCAATTAGGATCCCCTCTCATACCCAGCATACTGTAATTCTAATGCCGCGTACATACGGTCGGAATTTCCGAAACAAATGTTCGTTGTGAACTTGTTGTCGGAAATTCCGACCGTGTGTAGGCTCCATCGGACATTTGCTGTCGGAATTTCCGACAACAAAAATTTGAGAGCTGGTTCTCAAATTTTCCGACAACAAAACTTCCGAGCGTGTGTACACAATTCCGATGCACACAATTCCATGCATGCTCGGAATCAAGCAGACGAGCCGCACTGGCTATTGAATTGATTTTTTCTCAGGTCATCGTACGTGTTGTACGTCACCGCGTTCTTGACGTTCGCAATTTCTGACAACTTTTGTGTCACCGTGTGTATGCAAGACAACGTTGAGCCAACATCCCTCGGACAAAAATCCATGGTTTTGTTGTCGGAATGTCCAATCGTCTGTAAGAGTGCTAAAAGGAGGAGAAGATGTGGTGATGGATGCCCAGCGACACTTTTAAGATTTTTTCTAACCACAGCAGACAGACCTAGCTGCAGGCAGCAGCAGTCACGTGCAATGTCTAAACCATATAAATGCAGACTGCTTGGGATACAGGGCTGATGTTGATACTCTTCAAAGTAAGAACCACAAGGGCTATTGGGTGTCCAGACTGCACCAATGTCCACTGAACCAGTCCTAAATTGAGAAATGATTACAATAATCTACTGGCCCAAGAAAAGGGATCATTACCAGCCCCTATCAACACTACTGAACTTCCACCATGACCAGCTGCTGCCACCTCTGCTGGACTTCCACCACTGCCAGCTCCTGCCACCTCTGCGGGACTTCCACCATTACCATCTCCTGCCACCTCTGCTGGTCTGCTGCTATTACAAAACTCTAGTTTTTGTTTAATGATAAAAATTGCCTTTTCTCTCCCGTTTACACTGCAGCCTAATCAAGTTGCTTACATACTCTCCAGCCACTCTACTATTGTCTCAGAAATAATACACTTCAGCATAAAAATTGTCTTGTCTCTGGAAGTGAGTGTCTCTACCTCCTGAGTACGTGGAGCACTGTAACAGGAAGTGAGCAATTTCCTCCAGTACCCTTGGAGGTCTGTCTTGATTTAAAGCGGGGTTCACCCTAAGAAAAAAAATTTTTTTTTCTAACATGCCATCTAGCATACTAGCGTGAGCTACAGTATGCCTTTGTTTTATTTTTGTGCGCCGTACTCACTGTGATATCCCGGAGATAAGTTTCAGTCTAGTAGGCGTTCCGAGTCAGAGGGGAACATGATTGGCGGCCGGCTATGGCACGTCACGCCTCACGGAAATAGCCGAAATAGGATGTGGCTCTTCACGGCGCCTGCGCAGTCAGCTCCGATGTCTGTGCGCAGGCGCCGTAAAGCGCCGTGAAGAGCCGAGTCCTACTCGGGAGGCGTGACGCACAATAGCTGGCCGTCAATCATTGTCCCCTCTGACTAGGAACGCCCATTCCCCGCGGGGAGCCTGAAACTTATCTCCGGGATTAAACAGTGAGTACGTTGCATTTAAAATAAATAAAGGCATACTGTAGCTCACGCTACTATGCTGTATTTCTTGCTAGAAACTTGCATTTAAGGGTGAACCACCGCTTTAATTTCCAGACTGTGTGCACTCTGTAAAGGCTCAGAGTCTGTCTGTTCTTGGGGTCTTGTAACATCTCCATATTGGGCCAATGTGTAGTCTGTGTTGTAAATGTTAGGTAGTTTTAAGGCCTCGTACAGACGAGCAAACATGTACGATGAAAACGGTCCACCGGACCGTTTTCAGCGTACATGTCTGCCCGGAGATTTCTGTATGATGGCTGTACACACCATCATACAGAAATCCGCGCGTACTCGATACGCGGCGACGATGACGCGGCGACGTGCGCGGCCCTGGCAGTTCAATGCTTCCACGCATGTGTCGAAGTCATTCGACGCATGCAAGGGATGGCGGCCGCTCGGACATGTACGGTAGGTCTGTACAGACGACCGAACATGTCCGACGGACAGGATTCCAGCGGGCATGTTTCTAAACATGTTTAGAAATATTTGCCCGCTCGAAAAAGGCCCGGCGGGCAAATGTACGCTGGAATCCTGTCCGCTCGGCTGTACAGACGACCGAACATGTCTGCTGAAACTGGTCCGCGGACCAGTTTCAGCAGACATGTTTGGTCATCTGTACGGGGCCTTAGTGGAAGGGGGGATTTTTTAATTTTCCATTCTCTGACATAATTTTATTTGGAATTGTTTATTATAAAAAAAAATATCTGAGATTTTCTCAGGACACGTTTTTAGGTCGTTTTGAATGGACAAGGTGCTCCTGGAATGGTTTGGACTGGTCTTTGTTGGTCAGTCAAGCTTTTTGGTGGTATCAGTTAGGGCTGCTGATTTGTAGGTGGTTGCAGTGATGATAGCTCCCTCTTGTGTACTGCAAGCAGTAAAGGAAATATGCCCAGCTCAGCCCGGTAAGCACTGTTGATGGTTTTCTGATGGACTTGGAAGAGTTTACATTCAAACCTTTGGAATTTAAACCAGACTTTTATCAGTGGGTTTAGGTGGTATAACTGTCCCTGGATAGAACAGAAGGTTGAGCATGCCTTGGCTTTTAGGGCCTACATAAGTGGTTGTCAGCTTACAAGGTACTGTATTTGGGGCCTTAAATGAGACCCTTGATATCACCAAAGGGTACAATATTTATTATATGTATTGCAACAAAAGACTGCCAAAGACTGAAGACTTGGAAGAGGAGATGGTCATAGACTGAGCTACAGAAATAGTTGGAGGCAGGGCTCTTTTTCAGCAGGAACGCAGGGGAACGCAGTTCCGGCACCTCCAGCTCTGGATGTATGTAATGGTGCTTGTAGGTGGGTAGGGAGTGGAACCAAAGAATGGTGCTTGGAGGTGGGTAGGGGGTGGAGAAAGGGAATGGTTCTCAGAGGTGGGTAGGTGGTGGAGAAAAGGAATGGTGCTCAGAAATGGGTAGGGGTGGCACAAGGAATGGTGCTCGGAGGTGGGTGGCACAAGGAATGGTGCTCGGAGGTGGGAAGGTGGTGAAACCAATGAATGGTGTTTGGAGGTGGGTAGGGGGTGGAACCAAGGAATGGTGCTCGGACGTGGGTAGGGGGTGGAACCAAGGAATGGTGCTCGGAGGTGGGTAGGGGGTGGAACCAAGGAATAGTGCTCGGAGGTGGGTAGAGGGTGGAACCAAGGAATGGTGCTCAGAGGTGGGTAGGGGGTGGAGAAAAGGAATGGTGCTCGGAGGTGGGGAGGGGATGGAACCACAGAATGGTGCTCGGAGGTGGGTAGGGGGTGGAACCAATAAATGGTGCTCAGAGGTGGGTAGGGGGTGGAGAAAAGAAATGGTGCTCGGAGGTGGGGAGGGGATGGAACCAAAGAATGGTGATCGGAGGTGGGTAGGGGGTGGAACCAAGAAATGGTGCTCAGAGGTGGGTAGGGGGTGGAGAAGAGGAATGGTGCTCGGAGGTGGGGAGGGGATGGAACCAAAGAATGGTGCTCAGAGGTGGACTGGGGGTGGAACCAAGGAATGGTGCTTAGAGGTTTGGCAGGGGGTGAAACCAATGAATGGTGTTTGGAGGTGGGTAGGGGGTGGAACCAAGGAATAGTGCTCGGGGGTGGGTAGAGGGTGGAACCAAGGAATAGTGCTCAGAGGTGGGTAGAGGGTGGAACCAAGGAATGGTGCTCGGAGGTGGGTAGGGGGTGGAGAAAAGGAATGGTGCTCGGAGGTGGAGAGGGGATGGAACCAAAGAATGGTGCTCGGAGGTGGATAGGGGGTGGAACCAAGAAATGGTGCTTAGAGATTCAGCAGGGGGAGAAACCAATTAATAGTGCTTAGAGGTGGGTAGGGGGTGGAACCAAGGAATAGTGCTCGGAGGTGGGTAGAGGGTGGAACCAAGGAATGGTGCTCAGAGGTGGGTAGGGGGTGGAGAAAAGGAATGGTGCTCGGAGGTGGGGAGGGGATGGAACCACAGAATGGTGCTCGGAGGTGGGTAGGGGGTGGAACCAATAAATGGTGCTCAGAGGTGGGTAGGGGGTGGAGAAAAGAAATGGTGCTCGGAGGTGGGGAGGGGATGGAACCAAAGAATGGTGATCGGAGGTGGGTAGGGGGTGGAACCAAGAAATGGTGCTCAGAGGTGGGTAGGGGGTGGAGAAGAGGAATGGTGCTCGGAGGTGGGGAGGTGATGGAACCAAAGAATGGTGCTCAGAGGTGGACTGGGGGTGGAACCAAGGAATGGTGCTTAGAGGTTTGGCAGGGGGTGAAACCAATGAATGGTGTTTGGAGGTGGGTAGGGGGTGGAACCAAGGAATAGTGCTCGGGGGTGGGTAGAGGGTGGAACCAAGGAATAGTGCTCGGAGGTGGGTAGGGGGTGGAGAAAAGGAATGGTGCTCGGAGGTGGGGAGGGGATGGAACCAAAGAATGGTGCTCGGAGGTGGATAGGGGGTGGAACCAAAAAATGGTGCTCAGAGATTCAGCAGGGGGTGAAACCAATTAATGGTGCTTGGAGGTGGGTAGGGGGTGGACACAAGAGGTGACTCAGAAGGAGGGCCATTCACTGCAACTATTCCCTGAGAAAAAAAGCCCTGGTTGGAGGCTGGGGTCAAGCTGTCAGAAACTGGGGACAAAACTCCCACTGCTGACTGCTGGGTCCACAGGGGCCACACTGCAAAATCCAAAGGGTCCTCGGGGCAGCAGGTTGGGCTTGTGACCTCCTGGCTGGTTCTCTCTCTTTCCTTCCCTCTCTCCCTTTTCTCTCTTACTCCTTGTCTCTTCCCTTCTCTTTCTGTTTCTTTTCTAATACATCTTTATTTGGTATTACATATCATTAGAGCATATATAATGGTATGTATACCGTTTGTGCCGGGAACACAACAGAGAAAGTTCTAAGAGACGGCTCGGGGTCACTGCATGTCCCCTCCCCCCTCCCTTCATTATTTGAAACGATCCAGAGATTTACTTATAAAAATAATTGGTCATCAATTAAATCATCATCGTTTTCCGTGTGTTGTTTGTGGGACTTGCCGTCCAGAATGTTCTCATGTCAGCTGCTTGTATGAGAAGAATCCAGACACACAACAGATGGCGCGCACAACGCGGCCGTCAGCACACAGAACAACACAACTTTAATAAAACTGTCAGTGATGTACTAAAGCGTCCAGGACGCTGAAATAAATTCTTATGGAGTTAAAGCCTTCCTAAAATGACCATATTTATACTTAAAGGGGGGGGGGGGGTGACACAGAAACTTGGAAATTCAGATTTCTAGGTAATTGCCTGCAATAAAAAAATGCACACGTTTTTAATTATCTCTATAGATTATTATCTCTATGGATCAAGCAACACGTGTTTAACCACTTAAGGACCGGACCAATATGCTGCTAAATGACCCAAGGGGTTTTTACAATTCGGCACTGCATCGCTTTAACAGACAATTGTGCGGTCGTGCGACGTGGCTCCCAAACAAAATTGGCGTCCTTTTTTCCCCACAAATAGAGCTTTATTTTGGTGGTATTTGATCACCTCTGCGGTTCTTATTTTTTGCGCTATAAACAAAAATAGAGCGACAATTTTGAAAAAAATTCAATATTTTTTACTTTTTGCTGTAATAAATATCCCCCAAAAACATTTATAATTTTTTTTTTCCTCAGTTTAGGCCGATACGTATTCTTCTACCTATTTTTGGTAAAAAAAAATCGCAATAAGCGTTTATCGATTGGTTTGCGCAAAATTTATAGCGTTTACAAAATAGGGGATAGTTTTTTTTTTTTTTTACTACTTATGGCGGCGATCAGCGATATTTTTCGTGACTGCGACATTATGGCGGACACTTCGGACAATTTTGACACATTTTTGGGACCATTGTCATTTTCACAGCAAAAAATGCATTTAAATTGCACTGTTTATTGTGAAAATGACAATTGCAGTTTGGGAGTTAACCACAGGGGGCGCTGTAGGAGTTATGTTTCACCTGTGTTTACAACTGTAGGGGGGTGTGGCTGTAGGACTGACGTCATCGATCGAGTCTCCCTATAAAAGGGATCACTCGATCGATGCGCCGCCACAGTGAAGCACAGGGAAGCCGTGTTTACATACGGCTCTCCCCGTTCTTCGGCTCCGGGGAGCGATCGCGACGGAGCGGCTATAAACGAATAGCTGCGCCGTCGTCCCGGATCGCTCCCCGCGGGAATCCGACCGCTGCATGTAGCGGGGGGGGGGGGTCCCGATCGGACCCCCGACCCACGTCTAGGCAGGCACGTACAGGTATGTTGATGTGCCTGTCCGTGCCATTCTGCCGACGTATATCTACATGCGGCGGTCGGGAAGTGGTTAAATGAAAAATTGTATCCTCATTCATTTCAAAGAAGAAGGAGACTAATGCCTCGTACACAGGAAAAATAGAGAACCTGCTCAACAAAACACCAGTCACGTTTCTGACCGTTGTAAGAAATTCGGATCCGAAATCCGTCAATGAAATTGCCTATTCCGTAAAAAATTCAGAAGCATAGCAATTCGTATTTTGTATGCTTCCGAATGTACGAATTTTTCATCTTCACTCTCCAGATAGTGACTCCACTCCTTTCCTTCTATGTACGCGGCTCATTCAGAGGGAGTGACAGCAGCACTGCATCTGGTGGCAGGCTATGGTTGGCAAGTGGCACATTCACCTGACAAATAACCCGTCGCCAAATTCCCCATCAACCCCGAGACTACATTTCCCCCCGCCCCCCTCATCTTTTTTGGGGAAGGTGAGAGAGGGGGTGTGTCCCCAAATGGCAGTTTGGAAATGTGGTCACCCTAAGTCCACATGAACTGGCCCAAATCTACTCTGCAGAAGAAGGTCAGTTGGTTCGTCACTTCAGCCTTCAGGATCCACTTCACAGAAGTCATCCAGACCGTGTGGTCATCTTGTGAGACCCTGTGTATTGATCTCGGTCTTCTGAGACCACAAGTACATCTGACCCACTGAGTCCACCTCACATGGTAAGAGAACCTCATCTTTCCTTTGTGTGAAGTAACCTTGATTTCTTTAGGAAATCGGCCATTCAGCATCCAGTGTTGTCTACACCGTGGGCCGGATTCAGATAGGAGATACGACGGCGTATCTCCTGATACGCCGTCGTATCTCTGAGTGCCGGCCGTCGTATCTATGCGCCTGATTCATAGAATCAGTTACGCATAGATATCCCTAAGATCCGACTGGTGTAAGTGTCTTACACCGTCGTATCTTAGGCTGCATAATCACGCTGGCCGCTAGGTGGCGCTTCCGTATAGTTACGCGTGGTATATGCTAAATAGGTGTTTACGCCGATTCAGAAACGTACGTACCGCCGGCGCATTTTTTTACGTCGTTTACGTTAGGCTTTTTTCGGCGTATAGTTACCCCTGCTATATGAGGCGTAGCTAATGCTAAGTATGGACGTCGTTCCCGCGCCGAGTTTTGAACATTTTACGTCGTTTGCGTAAGTCATTCGCGAATAGGGTTTTGCGTAAGTTACGTTCACGTCGAAACCAATGAGGCTTTGCGGCGTAATTTCGAGCATGCGCTCTGGGATTTTTTCACGAACGGTGCATGCGCCGTTCACAAAAAACGTCAAATGCGTGGGGTCAAGTGAAATATAAATAAAACACGCCCCCAACATCCCCATTTGAATTAGGCGGGCTTACGCCGCCACACATACGTTACGCCGCCGTAACTAAGGGCGCAAGTTCTTTCTGCATACGGAACTTGCGCCCAAAGTTACGGCGGCGTAACGTATCTGAGATACGTTACGCCAGCAGAAAGATCCGCTGATCTTTCTGAATCCAGCCCCGTGTGTTCATTATATATGGACTCTTATATCATTGTATCCAGTTGTGGGTTTCACAATTTAACACATATTGATTTTATTTACTATTTTGCGGTCACTTTATTAGTTTCACCATTTTTGATTATTTAGCGCTGCACTATTTATTATCAATTCCTGTATATATACGGGATTTCGCCCAGGAGAGCCATTCTGCAGCAGTAAATGTACGTGAGCCGGTCGGGAACTGGTTAAGGAATGTAGAAAAAGGGGAAAGGTCGGGTGTCACCAATATCACCCTACATACCCCATTTGTGTCCACTCATTCTAGGTACATTTTATATGCCTCTACCACCTGAAGAGCGAGCTGGGTCTCGCAAAACGCGTCGGTTACACTTGATGCCTGTGTGCTATATGACTGTTTATACATCTATGTACCACCATTTTTATTTATATGTATCCCTGTCAGAGAACTCACCTTGCTGGACATGATGTTGGTCGCCTCGCTGATTTGTGCACTCCGGTGCGCGCTCTTGTGCATGACCCTGTGCGCGCTGGTTCACGTCCTGACCTACGGGTGCGCGCGCCCGTGCGCGGTGGTGTGCATGTGCGTGCAGGTGTGTGCGCGCACGCCACTTGGCCCCAAACAGTCCATTTAAACCCCTGGAGTACTTCAGACCGGTGCTGTTTGATCCTCAGCTTCCTGTTACCTTATACCCGTTACCTGCCTAAACTTTGACCTTCTGACCACCCGGCCTGTTTACCTGGATTCTCCTTGCCTTACGCCTGCATCTGAATTATATAGCGCTACAAATGCAGACTAAATCGCCTTAAGGCGCTTGGCATCCATTTTCCTTCTGTTTAACCCTTAGAATAGATGGGTCTTTATTTTTTTTCTGAAGGCCAGGTCCACGTCTTGGGCTACGGGCGCACGCGCCCGTGCTCGGTGGTGTGCCTGTGCGCGCGCGCCAACTTGCATCTGCCTGCTCCACTGTACCTCGTTGCCCGACCGTTGCCGACCTTGCTTGTGACCCGACCACTCTACTCTGTTCCTGCCCAGCTCCACTCTCCAGTGGTCCTACCAGCCTGCCCACTGTCCGAGCGGACTACCAACCTCTTCTGCATCTGGTTCCTGAGCCGCTCATCTGCAACAAGCCTCCAGGCTCTCATACCCTTCCACACTCCCGTGCCTCCTGTCTCCACCACCAGGGGCCGCGAGTCGGATCCGTAAGGGAGACCTTCCTCTGCCCCATTGGGCTCGCAGACCAGGTCCATACGACTCTGACAATCCCATATGAATTGGCTTTTATTGATGATATCAATGCATGTACAGTATTATTTTCACTTGAATAAAATATATACTGTATTTACTGTTGTTACTCTTATTGGCAAAACGGCGCTCCCCTCAACTAAAGTCCCAGGCAAATTTTCTGTTTTGCTACATTAAGGAATGTAACCAATAAGGAACATATGGCAAATGTCTAAATTAGACATGTGGTTATACGTTATTGATAAACAAAGAACATGTGAACATATGATTAGGAATGTAGAATTCCCAAAATAGAGAACAACGTGTAGCGAGCCGGAGTCCAGATGCTGTTGGAGATATAGAAACCGCTCATGTCTGGGAAGTCTGCTATGAACATCCGTCTGAAAGGCTGATTATGTGGTTAAAGACTGGTAATCTGGCCAGCCAACCCCACAAAAAGGTGTCTTGGTGACACCCGCTGGGGGCGGGGGGGATAGGGGGTGAGGGATGAAGAAGAGGAAATGAGGGAAGCCAAGGGAGCAGAATGGGAGGAACATTTGAGGTAGAAGTAAGGGAGGGAAGCGGCGCGAGTAGAAGTAGGGGTGGGGTGGAGTGAGGGAGCAAAAAGAGAGAGAAAAAAAGGGGGGTCCACGTTTGGGGAGGGGTTGGAGGTAGAAGGGTACAATGCAGGGGGGAGGGGTTCCAGCAGCATAGGTTAGCCAAAGCCTTATAGACTGAGGTATGTATCAGCTGGGGGTGCCCCCATAAGTGGGGGGGGGGGGTGGCCATCTTCACCCACCTTCCCCTAGCAAAAAAATGCAGTGCTGCCCATCACCAGTAGAATTTCATTCAAATATTTGTACACAAATTCTGAAAGATTGTTGGATCTTGCCACTGAGTCAAATGCTCTGGTTGGAAAGCCCTTATCAGGGAATGAATAGGAACCGGACCTGCCAGTATTGCCGATTTCCGCATACGAGTGCGCGATTCAACAGTACGGCACGCGCATGTGCACCGGTGCGCGCATAACGTGAGTTTCCTATAAAAGGCCGTTCAGCTCCATTTTTAATTGCAGCTTCCTGTGTTCCTTGCCTCTGTATCCTGCCTTGTGATTACCTGTTGTGACCCGGATTGACCTTGACCTGCTCTGATCTTCTCCTGCACCTGACCCCCCAGGGTACCTAAGGACTTTGCTACCAGTCTCCTGTGTTTGACCCCCGGCTTGTTTAACCACTTAACAACCAAGGACGTCCATGGACGTCCTCGACTTTGTGCAGTGATATTTGAATGATGGGTGTAGCTACAGGCATCATTCAGATATCACCGTCTTCAGCCGGCGATTCTCTGCCGCTTGATCGTTCTTATAGGCAGCGGGAGTGGACGTCCCCCCCTCCCGCCGCCATCCGGTGCTTCTCCGGGCTCTCCCGTGCCATCGGGGGCCCGGAGAACGAATCGGCCGGCACTGGCTGGGAAGCATAGAGATGACTGGTGACCAGATGGTCCCCAGTCATCTCTATGACTGTCGGAGGCCCGGGCGCGACGTTATGACGTCACGTCCGGGTACCTGGAAGTATACAAAGCCGCAATTGCGGCTGTCGGCATGAGATCTGTGATTTTTTTTTCACGATCACATGCTTGTAAGCCTGGAGGAGAGATGTGGGGTCGTATTGATCCCACATCTCTCCATAAAGAGGACCTGTCACCAGTGGCGTAGCGTGGGTTGTCAGCGCCTGGGGCGAGGCAAGTAATTTGCCCCCCCCCCCCCGACCCATGAACTTGTTTTCAGCTAGCTCCAGTCTGGACACATGATTAACTGTGTGAGACAGCGGTGGCTGTAGGGAAGAGGAGAGTGTGCTTGATAATGACTGGTAAAGCTTGGAGTGGTGCATCATGCATATGTTCCTATGTCCCATCTGTTGTTGGCGCTCCCTCCTCTCCACGCCCGGGGCGGTGGCCCCCCTCGCACCCCCCACGCTACGCCACTGCCTGTCACAGTGATTCCTATTACAAGGGATGTTTACATTCCTTGTAATTGGAATAAAAGTGATAAAAAAATATGTAAAAATAAAGTGTAAAAATAAAAAAATGAAGTAAAATAAAAATAAAATTAAAACATTTTTTTTTTTTAAAACACCCCTGTTCCCGGTAGCTCGCGCTCAGCAGTGAACACGCATGCAAGTGGGCGGCCACATATGTGAACGCCGTTCAAACCCCACATGTAAGGTATCGTCCCGTGCGTTAAAGCTTTTGCAACAACTCTAGCACTAGACCTCCTTTGTAGCTCGAAAATAGTAACCTGTAAAAAAAATTAAAACGTCACCTATGGAGATTTTTAAGTACCGAAGTTTGGCGCCATTCTATGAGTGTGCGCAATTTTAAAGCGTGACGTGTTAGGTATCTATTTACTCGGCGTAACATCATCTTTCACATTATACAAAAAAATTGGGCTAACTTTATTGTTTTTTTTTTTTTTTTAATGAAACCGTCTTTTTTCGCCCCCAAAAAAAAGGCGTTTAAAAAATGATTGCGCAAATACCGTGCGAGAAAAAAAGTTGCAATGACCACCATTTTATTCCCTAGGGTGTCTGCTAAAAAAATATATAATGTTTGGGGGTTCTGATTCATTTTCTAGCAACATTTATTTGATTTTTACATGAAGGAGAGAAGTGCCAAAATAGGCCCGATGGGCAAGTGGTTAAAGGACTTTGCTACCAGTCTCCTGTGTTTGACCCCCGGCTTGCTTAAAGGACTTTGCTACCATTCTCCTGTGTCTGACCCCCAGCTTGCTTTTTAGGACTCCTCCATTTATCTACCCCGTTGGGCTAGCCCCTCAGCCAGGCCTGAAACACAGTCCAGTGTCTACCCATCTCTGCACGGTTACCAGCTTTCCAGCTTTGCAACAGACTTGGTGGTCCTGTGAAAGATGAGCTTTCTAGAGGAGCTAGAGTCTCTTCATGAGGCTGGCAGCTTTGCAGAGGCACGCTGGGACACTGTTGGAGGTTGGGGCATTATGGGAGTTTGGAGGCTCTGCAGCAGGCTGTGGGGGGAACTGTGGGAGGCAGCGTATCACTGTGGGGGTGATGAGAGTTCTGCAGGGGGTTAGAGGACTCCTAAGCAGCCTTTATGGCCCTGTAGAGGATGAGATTTCTAGAGGGGCTTGGGTCTCTCCAGGAGGCTGGAGGCTTTTCAGAGGCACTATGAGAGACTGGAGGGCACTTCAGGGGGTAGGAGGCACTATAAGACACTGTTGAAAGTTGGGTGCATTATGGGAGCTGAAGACACTGCAACAGGCTGTGTGGTGGACTATGGGAGGCTGGGTGGCATTATTGGGGTGATGGGGGTTCTGGAGTGAGTTACGGGACTCAGCAGCAGACTTAGTGGCCCTGTAAGAGATGATGTTTCTGAAGGAGCTGGGATCTCTCCATGAGGTTGGGGGCTTTGCAGAGGCACTGTGGGAGACTGGAGGACACTATAAGAGCTGGAAGGCACTGTGGTAGGTTAGGGGATCCGTAGCCAGGGTTGTCTTAATAGCACCATGAGCCCCTGGGCAAAGAAATGCTCTGGGGACCCTACAATGATGACAGTGCAGGCAAACGGACATCAAGTAGGTAGGAGGCAGACTGCCTCCCCTGTGTATCTATCACTCTCAGTGCCACCATGGGGCCCCCAATTTTGGGGCAGCGTGGGCTCAAGGACCAGCTGCTTTGGGGGAAAGTGCAGGGCCCCCCCATGCAGCTGGGGCCCCTGGGCAGTGCCCAGGTGTGCCCTCTCATTAAGACAGCCCTGTCCTTAGCTAGCTGGTGACCCAGGACCAAGAGGAGGGAGGCTGTGGCCCATGGCCCAGCAGTTGGCAACCGATGCTCCAGAGGGAACGCATTTCGACAGCTCTGTCTACTCTGTGACAAATGCTGTTTACAAGGGAACTCCTTGCAAATGGCCTATGGGGGGGGGGGGGGGTCACAAGAAATGAATTCAATATTATTTATCTCTTATATGAGGTACTTTGGGAGGTTGTGTGGCACTGTGGAACGCTATCGTAGGTTGGGGGCATTATGGAGGCCGGAGGCTCTGCAGGGGGGCCGTTAAGGGGGGACTGTGGGAAGTTGGGGGCACTGTAGAGATTGAGGCTGAAGGAACTTCCGTTTGTGAGTTAGTGGGGGGTGGGGAGGATAGTTGAGGGCGCTCTGCAGGGAATGATGGTTTGTTGGGTGGCACTATAAGAGCTGAGAGGTACTGTGATAGGTTAGGGGATCTGGAGCTAGCTGGTGTCCAAAGAGAAAGGAGGCTGTGGCCCAGCCAGGGCCCATGGCCCAGCACACATTGCTCTAGAGCAGGCGTCTCCAAACTTTTTAAACAAAGAGCCAGTTTATGGTCCTTCAGACTTTAGGGGGGCCGGATGTTGGAGAATAGTATCCAATCATTGGTGTCAGTAGGAAGAATAGTATCCTATCATTGGTGTCAGTAGGGAGAATGGTGCCCCATAGTTGGCATCAGTGGGAGGAATAGTGCCCCAAGGGCCAGATAAGGGCAAGCAAAGGGCCGCATCTGGCCCCCGGGCCGCAGTTTGGAGACCACTGCTCTAGAGGGTACACATCCAGGCATTGAGCCCCCGCTCATGTACAATTCCTTTCAGCAGCATTTCGTGTTCTCTAAGACTTTTCCTCCCCCCCCCACATCAAATAAAACCGCATTTTCAGAAGCCGGAATACCGCATAAAGCAATCAGCGGGAACGCCGTCGCTGCATTTTCTCCGGCCACATCTGCAGATCATAAAAGGATAAACAGACACAATTAGAAGTTGAAGGACAGTTTTGGATCCTTGGATTGGCTCTGCTCTGCCTCAAATGATCTCGATAACGCGTCAATCAAACGTTTCGCAGCACGCCGTTCCCTAATCCTCGCTGTCTACACGCTCCACGTTGGTGGGAGAGGACACGTGCTTCGGGGGGATGTAATGGGAGTTATGGAAGGACAAGGCTGCTGAAATAATTGTTGTTGTCTATCACGGCAATGTGCTGATCCCTGAAAATACGCAGAGCTGCCCGCCGGCCGCGTCTCCTGCTATTAATTATTGAGAGGGGAGCAGAAGATTAAAGTAAGACTCCGATCGCCGATCGTTCACGAGCGTCTTTATAAACGAATGTAGAGGGTACAGTCCTACAGACCGAGAGATGAGGCTCGTTTTTTATCCATAAATTCATCATGGAGATTTGGGGACCTGACTGAATCAAGTTTTTTGATTGGCTGGAAAGTTTGACAGACTTTTCAGCCAATCAGGGCACGGCTCCTAACATATTTCAGTACCAGCGGCGGTGTGTCCATAAAGGGGCGCAGGAGCACAGCCCCCTCTCTTCTGCACCCCTCTAATCCCCATAGATAGATTCATCCAAGTGCCCAACCACCTAGTGGCAGAAGAGAGAAGTACAACAAGGCCAAACTTAGGGCGAAATCAATGGATCTCTAACAACTATCCACAGTAGCTACACCCAGGGCCGCTGATAGGGGGGGGGGGGGGGCAGGGATGGACTGGCCATTGGGACTACAGGGAGTTTCCCGGTGGGCCGATGGCTCAGTGGTCCGGCTTCAGTGACAGCAGACCGCCGCCCCCCCTCCGCTCCTCTGTCTCTCCCTTCCTGCAGCGCTCACCTCCTCTCCCTCCCCGCAGCGCTCACCTGGGGGGAACAAAGAAGCAGGGGGACGACAGAGGAGCATGGGGGAGGGGACAGACAGCTGACTCAACAGCTATGGCCTGGGAGTTTCTCACTTCTGCCTAATCTTGTCCCATAAGGGGGGGGGCACTGAACTGATTCTTTGCCCCGGGTGAAATAATGTCTAGCTTCCCCACTGGTACTGCCTATAAGAGTACCAGCCGTTCTACTCTAATAAAGTAGAACAACTAGTGGCTAGTGAAGGGGGAGAGGGGGCTTGGGTGGCCGGGGGGGGGGGGGTGCGGGAGTTGTCCGGCCGCCATGGGAGGGACCTGTCAAAGTGGGCCAGTCTGGATGAAGTCCAGGGCCAAATTTTTGTCCCAGTCCAGCCCTGTGGTGGCGGGGGGACCACCAGTCCTCCTGTAGGGGGCCCGGGCACACAGGGGGGCCCAAACAGCAGGAGGAATGGGTGTGGTCAGATGGAGGTACAATTGCAGAAAGATGCCCTGTGTGGCTCTCTGCAGCTTCTGGCTTTCAGCTGCTGCAGGAAGAGACACAGACACAGGGCATCGTTCCTGTAATCTCTTCCCTGGCACCGATCCCCCTCCTTGTTCTGCCTGTGCTGCACCCACCCCCCCTCCCGTGGCACTGTTGGCTTCCCTGTTCTGTTAAAAAATGAATTGTAATTTTTTTATTTTTTTATTATTTTTTAAACTTAAAAAATAGATAAAAAAAATGGTTGATTCACACAGGTTCTCTATTATGTTTGTGTCTGCTAATAACGATTTTTGTGTATTTTTTGTGAATTGTTTTTTTTTATATATTGGTGGGGGCCCCGCCAGGTAGGCTGTACGGGGGCCCCGTGATTTCTAGCAGCGGCCCTGGCTACACCTGACAAGGAATTTGGCGAGGAGCTCCCTTGACTAAACCCCTACATCAGCAACCACTTTTATCATAAAAATAAATTAAATTAATAAAATAAATTAAATAATTAAAATGTAATTAAAGCAATATTAAACCCAAAACCAAAAATGTAATATATTGCAGCTTATCAATCATTAGATGTGGTGGCTGCATTCGTTTTCCTTTCTATAGGCTTTTTATTTTATTTTTTTCACCCGGTGATCTGGCCGGTGACACACCTCCCTCTATTAGTGAGATGTGACTCTGGAGGAATGAGTCGCCTGGGGGGGGGGGGAGTGAGAGTTAAATGATGTTTTAGCAGATTTAGATACACTAACAAATTGGAGCCAAATTCCAGCTCACACTTTACAAGCAATTACAGAAAACAGTTTTGCAGGAAAAAAAAAATAATCAAAGCTGATCATTTTAATCACTCCTGTCAGCGTTGAGTGGTTTGTCTCATTCATGTAAACTGATACCTTCTTCTGGAGAACAGATCATCGTCATTACTCACCATCCCAATAGGATCTATTTCTTTTTTCTTTTAACCCTTATAGAGGTGGACCCAGGAGCAGTGGCGGCTGGTGCTCAAATTTTTGGGGGGCGCAAACGAAAAAGAAAAAAATTGCAGCCTCACTGTGCCCATCAAATGCAGCCACTGTGCCATGCCAACAAACGCAGCCACTGTGCCATCAATTATCACCACTGTGCCATGCCATCAAACGCAGCCACTGTGCCATCAATTGTCACCACTGTGCCATGCCATCAAACGCAGCCACTGTGCCATCAATTATCACCACTGTGCCATGCCATCAAACGCAGCCACTGTGCCATCAATTGTCACCACTGTGCCATGCCATCAAACGCAGCCACTGTGCCATCAATTATCACCACTGTGCCATGCCATCAAATGCAGCCACTGTGCCATCAATTGTCACCACTGTGCCATGCCATCAAACGCAGCCACTGTGCCATCAATTGTCACCACTGTGCCATGCCATCAAACGCAGCCACTGTGCCATCAATTGTCACCACTGTGCCATGCCATCAAACGCAGCCACTGTGCCATCAATTATCACCACTGTGCCATGCCATCAAACGCAGCCACTGTGCCATCAATTATCACCACTGTGCCATGCCATCAAACGCAGCCACTGTGCCATCAATTGTCACCACTGTGCCATGCCATCAAACGCAGCCACTGTGCCATCAATTGTCACCACTGTGCCATGCCATCAAACACAGCCACTGTGCCATCAATTGTCACCACTGTGCCATGCCATCAAACGCAGCCACTGTGCCATCAATTATCACCACTGTGCCATGCCATCAAACGCAGCCACTGTGCCATCAATTATCACCACTGTGCCATGCCATCAAACGCAGCCACTGTGCCATCAATTGTCACCACTGTGCCATGCCATCAAACGCAGCCACTGTGCCATCAATTATCACCACTGTGCCATGCCATCAAACGCAGCCACTGTGCCATCAATTATCACCACTGTGCCATGCCATCAAATGCAGCCACTGTGCCATCAATTGTCACCACTGTGCCATGCCATCAAACACAGCCACTGTGCCATCAATTGTCACCACTGTGCCATGCCATCAAACGCAGCCACTGTGCCATCAATTGTCACCACTGTGCCATGCCATCAAACACAGCCACTGTGCCATCAATTGTCACCACTGTGCCATGCCATCAAACGCAGCCACTGTGCCATCAATTATCACCACTGTGCCATGCCATCAAACGCAGCCACTGTGCCATCAATTATCACCACTGTGCCATGCCATCAAACGCAGCCACTGTGCCATCAATTGTCACCACTGTGCCATGCCATCAAACGCAGCCACTGTGCCATCAATTATCACCACTGTGCCATGCCATCAAACGCAGCCACTGTGCCATCAATTATCACCACTGTGCCATGCCATCAAATGCAGCCACTGTGCCATCAATTGTCACCACTGTGCCATGCCATCAAACACAGCCACTGTGCCATCAATTGTCACCACTGTGCCATGCCATCAAACGCAGCCACTGTGCCATCAATTGTCACCACTGTGCCATGCCATCAAACACAGCCACTGTGCCATCAAACGCAGCCACTGTGCCATCAAGCCTCCATTCACTCCTATGAGTGGCGGAGGTCAGCAGTGACACCCGCTGCTATCCGATCCGTTCCTGTCTGTGAAATCCAGACGGATGGCGGTCCTATTTTCATCCGCCTCGGATCGGATCGGATTGGATGAAAATGTACAGGCGATCTTTTTCCATCCGATCTCCCCACAGAGGAGGGCGGGGCTCTGACAGGCCCGTCTCAGCACAGTTGGCGAAGATGGACCTGGTGGAGATCAGCGGATCGATCCCCCGCTGAGCAGAGCGGAGCCCGTCAGGCAGACCCCCCGTGTTAAAGAGCCCTTACATGAATGAATTGTGGAAATGCCGGATTAACATTGTGAGAGGGGAGAAATCAAGATGGCGAATAATCATGCAACTCTACTTCATGCTGACAGTGCAGGAGAGCCCATTACCAACAAGTCCACACAGAGAACATCTACACTGATCATTATTGTCCTGATGATCAATGCAGCCCCAACAGTGACCACAAGAGCTGCCTCATCAGTGCCCATCAGTGTCTCCTTATCAGTGCCCATCAGTGTCTCCTTATCAGTGCCTCCTCATCAGTGCCCATCAGTGCTACCTATCAATGCCCATCAGTGCTACGTCATCAAAGCCCATCAGTCCTACTTATCCGTGCAGATCAGTGCCACCTCATCAGTGCCCCCTCATCAGTGCCTCCTCACCAGTGCCCATCAGTGCTACTTCATCAATGCCCATCAGTCCTACCTATCAGTGCTACCTCATCAATGCCCCCTTATCAGTGCCACCTCATCAGTGTCTCCTCATCAGTGCTACCTATCAATGCTATGTCATCAGTGCCACCTCATCAGTGCCATCTCATGAGTGCCTCCTCACCAGTGCCAATCAGTGCCACCTCATCAATGGCCTCTCATCAGTGTCGCCTCCTCAGTGCCACCTCATCAGTGCCACCTCATCAGTGCCACCTCATCAGTGCCTCCCCATCAGTGCTACCTATCAATGCTATGTCATCAATGCCCATCAGTGCTACCTATCAGTGCCACCTCATCAGTGCCTCCTCATCAGTGCCTTCTCATCAGTGCCCATCAATGCAACCTATCAGTGCCCATCAGTGCAACCTATCAGTGAAGGAGACACATTTCTTACAGATTTTTATAACTTATTTTTTTCCAAATTTTTGGTCTTTTCTTGTCTGTTTAGCAAAAAATAACCCCCCCCAGTAATAAATAAATACCACCGAAAGAAAGCTCTGTGTGAAGAAAATGATAAAAATGTCATATGGGTACAGTGCGATTGTCATTCAAACTGCGAGAGCGCTGAAAGCTGAAACTTGGCCTGGGCAGGAAGGGGGATAAAAGTTCCCGCTAGGCAAGTGGTTAAGCTTTGACGAAAAAAAAAAAAAAATCCTGGAAGCTGATTGGTTTCTATGCAGAGCTGCGCCAGATTTTGCGCTCCCCAGTTTTAGTAAATCTCCCCCCCGGAATTCTTCTAGAAGTCATTTCAAACTCACTGCGGAATAAACAGAACTCTAGTGGAAAGAAACGTACAAATGAACAGGGCCGCCATCAGGGGGGTACAGGCAGTACACCCGTAAGGGGCCCGGGGGTCCCCAGGGGCCCGGATGGCAACCCCCTTTAAAAAGGTTTTTTTTTATTTATTTTTTTATTTTATTTATTTTTTTATTTTTATTTATTTATTTTTTATAAAAAAAATATATATTTTTAATATATTTTAATTTTATTTTTTATTAAAGCGTCATTTTTTTTAGGGGTCTGGAGGTCCCCAGGGGCCCGGATGGCAACCCCCTTTAAAAAGTTTTTTTTTATTTATTTTTTTATTTTATTTTTATTTTTTTATTTATTTTTTATAAAAAAATATATTTTTTTAATATATTTTTATTTAATTTTTTATTAAAGTGCCATTTTTTTTAGTGGTCTGGAGGTCCCCAAGGGCCCGGAGATCCCCAGGGCCCCCGGATGACAACCCCCCTTTTTTTTCTAAAAAAAAATAAAAAAATTTTTTTATATATTTTTTTATTTTTTATATATATAATATTATTATTATTATTATTATTATTATTATTATTATTATTATTATTAAAGAGCCCAGAGGGCCCCAGGGGCCCGGATGATAACCCCCTTTAAAAAGGTTTTTTTTAATTTTTTTTTTATTTTTTATTTTTTTTTATAAAAAAATATATTTTTTAATATATTTTTATTTTATTTTTTATTAAAGCGCCATTTTTTTTAGGGGTCTGGAGGTCCCCAAGGGCCCCGGATGACAACCCCCCAGTTTTTTATAAAAAAAAAAATGTTTTTTATATATTTTTTTATTTTTTATATATACAATATTATTATTATTATTATTATTATTATTATTATTATTATTATAATAATTAAAGAGCCCAGAGGGCCCCAGGGCCCCGGATGACAACCCCCTTTTTTTTTATAAAAAAAAAATATATTTTTTTATATTATTTTATTTCTTTTTATATATATAAAAGAAATACAAAGAAAAAAAAAAGAAATAAAATATAAAAATATATATATATATATAAAAAAAAAGGGGGGTTGCCATCCGGGGCCCTCTGGGCTCTTTAATTATAATAATAATAATAATAATAATAATAATAATAATAATAATAATAATATTATATATATATAAAAAAAAATACATATATATATATATATATAAAAATATATATTTTTTTTAATTAAAGGGCTATATACTACCCCCCCCCGCTTCTTAATTTCAGGCGGCAGCAACCCCCCCGGGTTCTCTGCTCCAGGGGCCACCATGCCGGAAGCTGTGAAAGGGGCCCCATAATTCCTGATGGTGGCCCTGGCTCTGCTCCATGCTAAGAGCGGAGCTGGTTGAGAATCGATTGTTTTCACAGATATCTTCCATGTCATTCCCTAAATTTGCAGTAGGGGGCGCTCTCCCTCTACAGTAACAGCCGAGTTTCTTTTTTTTTTTTTTAGGGGAATTTTACAAACAATTCTTGCAGTGAAGCTTTGTCAGGTCCTAAGATGATCTTTCCTGAGCCGTCACGCTGAGCGCACTTTCCATCGCAGTACATTCATCACCCCCGGGGCCGGAGCCACGCCTTTCATGCGTTTTTATGTGCGTTATCAATGTGCTTCTATCGTTATCATTCGGCTCTATAACACGTCAACGTATCAGCAATGTACAGTGTATATCATCAGCGCCATTTACAGTGTACACCTAGGCCCAGATTCTCAACCGAGATACGCCGTCGTAGCTCTGCGTTGCGCCATCGTATCTCTGCGTTGAGCGGTCGTATCTCTGCGTTGAGCCGTCGTATCTCTGCGTTATGCCGTCGTATCTCTGCGTCGCGCCGTCGTATCTCTGCGTTGAGCCGTCGTATCTCTGCGTTGAGCCGTCGTATCTCTGCGTTGAGCCGTCGTATCTCTGCGTTGAGCCGTCGTATCTCTGCGTTGCGCCGTCGTATCTATGCGCCTGATTCTTAGAATCAGTTACGCATAGATATCATTAGACCCGACAGGCGTAAGTCTTACAGGCGTAAGTCTCTTACGCCGTCGGATCTTAAGTGCATTTTTTTTTTGGCCCGCTAGGTGGCGCTTCCTGTCGAAATCCGCGTCGAGTATGCAAATTAGCTAGATACGCGAATTCACAAACGTACGCGACGCAGTAAAGTTACGACGTTTACATTAGGCTTTTCCCGGCGTACAGTTGGTCCTGCTATATGAGGCGCAGCCAATGTTAAGTATGGCCGTCCGTTCCCGCGTCGAATTTTGAAAAAGTTACGTCGTTTGCGTAAGTCGTCCGTGAATGGGGCTGGACGTCATTTACGTTCACGTCGAAACCAATGATGTACTTGCGACGTCATTTGGAGCAGTGCACGCTGGGATATTTTTTACAGACGGCGCATGTGCAGTTCGTTTGGGCGCGGGGACGCGCTCCATTTAAATGATACACGCCCCCTACCCGCCGAATTTA